>NC_042623.1:224888321-225193652 GCF_901001135.1 Rhinatrema bivittatum
AAGTTAATGGTTTCCCCTGTTCTTTGTAAACCGATGTGATATTCCCATGAATGTCGGTATAGAAAAGTTTTAAATAAATAAATATTGTGCACAGTTCTGGAGACTGCACCTTCAAAAGGATAGAAGCCAGTTGGAGTTTGTCCAGAGAGGGGTCTTCATTTTAAGGCATATGGGGACAGACTTAAAGATCTAAACATGTATACCCTAGAGGAAAGGCAGATTAGGGGAGGTATGAAAGAGATATTTAAATATATCCAAGGTTTCCATGCACAGGAAGCAGTCCTTCAGAATGGAAGGGTTATGGGATGAGAGTGAATGGGGGTGATGTAAGGAAATATGTCTTTCAAACCAAATTACAAATCAATTTGAGGAAAACTGCAAACAGGCAGATTATATGTTAACACTAACACTTAAGAAACCATTCAAAAAAACAACAACCAGCGGAGAGTGGTATCAGGAAAATATATAGTGCTTCCAGTCTCATGGGCTCTTGCCCTTACAGGGCTACAACCCCTCTCTTGTGTAAACACTGTTTGGTCACGTCATTTACCAACTCTCAGATGGCGTGTCTATTTTGTTATTTTTTTCTATTTTCTTTATGTGCAAAAAACCTCCCCTAAATTACCCATTTTTTTAAAACAACACACACCTCACACTTCCCATTTCAACCATATCATTATTCTTTAAAATGTGATCCCTTCCTAATATTTTTCAATGTATACTTATCTCTTGAACTGCAATCATTTTTCGCGTGAATATTGGCTGATTCGCCTAGCTGACTCGCCCGACATTGGCAATGTTTCGGTGCACTCCTCGCGCCTGCTTCAGGGGCTATCAATCGTTCTCAACTACTTCTACAAAAGAACATAAATTTAATGACTCTTTTCTTAAATCAATTCGTTAGTCTTGACTAACGCAACAAAACTTACAGTTCAGCTTAACGTAGTTCTTCCCGTCCTCTTCATTCAAATATGGCGCTCAGACACCGTCTTTCTACCTTTACCGGATGTCAGCTGTTTTATACTCGTAACGTGGATAACAATCCAACCTATCACGCGAAAAATGATTGCGGTTCAAGAGATAAGTATACATTGAAAAATATTAGGAAGGGATCACATTTTAAAGAATAATGATATGGTTGAAATGGGAAGTGTGAGGTGTGTGTTGTTTTAAAAAAATGGGTAATTTAGGGGAGGTTTTTTGCACATAAAGAAAATAGAAAAAAATAACAAAATAGACACGCCATCTGAGAGTTGGTAAATGACGTGACCAAACAGTGTTTACACAAGAGAGGGGTTGTAGCCCTGTAAGGGCAAGAGCCCATGAGACTGGAAGCACTATATATTTTTCTGATACCACTCTCCGCTGGTTGTTGTTTTTTTGAATGGTTTCTTAAGTGTTAGTGTTAACATATAATCTGCCTGTTTGCAGTTTTCCTCAAGTTGATTTGTAATTTGGTTTGAATATAAATTTGAGGAAGTGAGCCAGTATTGAGTAAATTTTATTGGATTCAGGAAATATGTCTTTACAGAGAGGGTGGTGGATGCAGGGAACAGCCTCCTCATAGAAGTGGTGGAGACAAGGATGGGAACTGAATTCAAGAAAGCATTGGATAAGCACAAAGGATCTCTGAGGGACTCGTAGGGATTGTAAAGCTGAATAGTTGGGGTAGATGGGCAGGCCATATGGTCTTTTTCTGCTGTCACAATTCTAGGTTTCTAAGTTTCTATATTTTGGCTGAGATTGGGACCCTCTACAGTAAGGGGAGTTCATGCTCTGTCACATGATTATGTTACTACCATAGCCAAAGCAGGAGAAGTAAATCTGTTAAAAAAAAACAAACCCCCCCCCCCTGAAAATTCTTGTATAACAGGCCACAGCTACAGATGTGCAAACATCTTCAGACCAGCTTTATTAACAATTCAGTGAACCTGGAGAAAGTTTTCAGTTACATTGATTTAGTTTGGACATACAATTTTTGAAGCAGATTTCAAAATCTGCTTCAGATTTTTAAAATATCCAAAGAGGATTTCATCAAACTGGTGAATCTGCTTAGGATTTTTGGAAAACCTGACTAATGGTAATATAGAAGCTGATATTTTTAAAAAGCTGACTACTAAATTTAGGACCCTAAATTAGGTGCCTGTTAGGCACCTATTTTCAGCCAAATTTAACTGTTCTGGATAGATGAACATCATAGTTTTCATACTTAAACCAATCCCCAGACTCCTCATTTATTACTCACAGGCCTGGCACCACCGGGGGTGACACATCCAATGGAGTGGTGTCAGGAACAAGGAGAAGCCCATGCTGCCACCAGTGTACCCGATCCCACTGGCTGCAGATGAAAAGGAGGTTCATGGTGGACCCAATCCACTGGCGCAGAAGAAGGAAGTCTGTGGTGCCGCCAGTGGATCTGATCCCACCAGTGGCAGAAGCAGGAGACCACAGCAGAGGAAACCCATCTGAGAGCTTCTCCTCTTGTGCTGGCCACTCGGTATTCAACACTCGCAGTGCTAGCACTTCCTGTATGAGAATACAGAAAGTGCTAGCACTGCGAGTGTTGAATTACCTCGGGGCCAGCACATGAAGAGGAGCTGCAGAATGGCTTTTCTCCACAAAGGAACAGGCTGGCAGCAGCAGGTGATGAGGAATGACCCATGGACCCTGACTGCCTGGTCTGCATGTGTGTGCTTGTAAATGGGAGGCTGCCTGTGATGAGTGGGTGTGTGAATGAGAGCCTGGTGAGATTTGGGTGGAGGTGAATGGGAGCCTGCCTGGGGTGTGTGGGTATAAATGGAAGCTTGCCTGTTGTGTGTGTGTGTGTGAGAGAGAGAGAGACAAAGAGAGAGAATGGGAGGTGCCTGGGGTCTGAGTGTATGTGTGTGTGTGTGAGAGAGAGAATGGGAGATGCCTGGGGTCTGTGTGTGTGTGTGTGAGGGAGAGAGAGAGAGAGAATAGAAGGTGCCTGGTGTGTGTGTGTGTGTGTGTGAGAGAGAGAGAGAGAGAGAGAGAGACAAAGAGAGAGAATGGGAGGTGCCTGGGGTCTGAGTGTATGTGTGTGTGAGAGAGAGAGAATGGGAGATGCCTGGGGTCTGTGTGTGTGTGTGTGTGTGTGTGAGGGAGAGAGAGAGAGAGAATGGGAGGTGCCTGGGGTATGTGTGTGTGTGTGAGAGAGAGAGAGAGAGAGACAAAGAGAGAGAGAGAGTGGGAGGTGCCTGGGGTATGTGTGTGTGTGTGTGAGAGAGAGAAAATGGGGGCTACAGGTGGATTCCAACCTGCCAGCAGCTGAAATGAAGATGAGGGCTTGGGGCTGCTGGTAGATCCCAACCAAAGAAGAGCTGGAGATGCCTGCAAGTTTGTTTGAGAGGGAGCATATGTTTGTATGAGCTTGTGTGTGCGTGTGTATATATAAAAGAAAGAGAGGAGAAAGTTTGTGCATCCCATAACAATGTAAGAACATGCCATACTAAGTCAGACCAAGGGTCCGTCAAGTCCAGCATCCTGTTTCCAACAGTGGCCAATCCAGGCCATAAGAACCTGGCAAATACCCAAAAACTAAGAATATTCCATGCTACTGTTGCTAGTAATAGCAGTGGCTATTTTCTAAGTCAACTTAATTAATAGCAGGTAATGGACTTCTCTTCCAAGAGCTTATCCAATCCTTTTTTAAACACAGCTACAATAACTGCACTAACCACATCCTCTGGCAACAAATTCCAGAGTTTAATTGTGCATTGAGTGAAAAAGAACTTTCTCTGATTAGTTTTAAATGTGCCACATGCTAACTTCAAGGAGTGCCCCCTAGTTGTTCTATTATCTGAAAGAGTAAATAACTGATTCACATTAACCCGTTCTAGACCTCCCACTCCCACTACTCCATGACAATCCCAGGTATGGAGAGCGTGAATTTTTAAAATCCTTTTTAGTTTTATTTTTCAAGTGTTAATTTGCAGTATCTGCTATTTTGAAATATTTTATTGGTGTTTGGGACATTTAAAAAACTTGTACATGAGTTTTTAATTATTTGATCTTTTTTTCATCAGCTTTTAAAAAAATAATGGGGCAGATTTTTAAAATTACACGCGGGGGTACATTTATGCACGCTACCCGGTGCGCACAAATGTATACCTGATTTATAACATGCGCGTGCTGCCGCATGCATGTTATAAAATCCGGGGTCGGTGTGTGCAAGGGGGTGCACACATGTGCACCTTGTGCACGCCGAGCCCTAGGGGAGGCCTGATGGCTTTCCCCGTTCCCTCCAAGGCCGCTCCGAAATCGGAGCGGCCTTGGAGGGAACTTTTTCTTTGTTTCCCCCCACCTTTCCCTCCCTTCCCCTATCTAAGCCACCCCCCAGCCCTACCTAAATCCCCCCACCTTATTTTATTGAGTTACGCCTGCCTCTGGCAGTCGTAACTTGTGCACACCGGCTGTCTGCCGGCGTGGCAGGCCCCAATACAGGCCACTGTGTCGGGGCACGTGGCCACACCCCCAGACTGCGGCCACACCCACACCCCACTCCACCCATTTTTGCAAGCCCCGGGACATACGCGCGTCCCGGGGCTTGCGAGTGCCGCCGAGCCTATGCAAAATAGGCTCGGCCCGCGCAGGGTTTTTTTTTAAGGGTTATGTACGTAAGTTATGCTCGTAACCCTTTTAAAATCTGCCCCAATATTATTAGTATGTTTTTAGTATTATGATTATGTATTTATTTTATTTCTTGATTTTATTGTTTGATGTTTGAGGAATGGTGATGGTTTTGTTTTTTCATTGTTGCACTGCATAGAGTGCCTGGCTTCTTGTGGTTCCCAGTTCAGTTTGTCTGAGCGTTTGTATTTCTACTTTATGGTTGTTCTGTTTTGTATTTGTTTAGGGTCTGTTTATGTTCTGCATGTGTGACTGAGGTGAGGCATTTTACTAATAGGAAGTGTATTTGGGTTTTAAGAGGGTCAAGCCTACACCCAACACACATCCCAATAGGCTTAATAGCATATGGGTTCCAAGTGTCTTTTTTGCACGATTTCTGGTTGGCATCACAGCACTGAACACTGACAGGAGAGAATCACCTTGCTGGTGGCTGAAAGGAATCAGTAAATATTTGCTTGGGACATTGTCTTTTTTAAAAGTATTGGGGCAAATTTAACTGGGAATATTATTTAGTGTGTTTGTGCTTTTAATAGTCAGTAAGGCAGTGAATAAACAAGTTAGACTGTTTGTACTTTTAAATAGTCAGTCAATAAGGCAACTAGTAAGCAGTAGGTTGTGTGTTTATTTTTAAAAGTCTGTATGGCAGCTAGTAAGCAGAACTGAGTGTATTTAAAAAAAAAACAAAAAACCAACCCAAAAAGTAGCCAGGAGCTAGAAATAAGTTACGAGCAGTGTATACCTAAATAAAAAGGTTGAAAAGTTCAGTTCAGTTACTCACCTTGGAAAGGTGTTGAGGTAATGTGATTTGGTTTGAATAGGTACCAACATTGTTAATCAAGAGAGCAGTGAGTCACTCTGGCTGACTAACTGAAGTTAGACTGTTTGGATTTCCCAACCTTCCCACCCCTTGCCCATCCTTTAATTTATAGGCAGGTGCCACTTTCACAAAAAACCCCCAAAAAAACCCAACAACAAAAACTATTGAGAGTTTGATCAGACCCCTATAGGCCACTACCATACATATAGTGAATTCACTAATACATTTAAAGGATGTTAATTAGACACATTCCTACTCCCATAGCAACCTAAAACTTAACTAGGAACTGATCAAAATTGAGATGAAGGCAGCAGTCCAGCAGCAAGAGGGGGGCTTCCCAGTCTTTTGCATCGAGTGTCACATGTATGATTTTTTACCCACCGGTGAGAAGTTGTACATGTGCATGCGATGCAAAGAGCTCCTGCCTCTCAGAGACCAAGTCCGATCTCTGGAAGCTAGAGTGGCAGACCTGGAGGAGCTGAGGCAGACAGAGAGGTATTTAGATGAGACCTTCAGGGACATAGTAGCCAAGTCCCAACTTCAGACTGGCAGCCCTGGTGCTGCCTTGGAGGAAGAAGGTCTCTGACTGGAGACCATCAACCTGGTGTAGCAGGAAAGGATCCTGTAGCAAGGACCTGCTCTCCAGGTGATGCACTGTGCTTGCGTACTGAGGATATCTCCCTAAGGCCTACTGCCCAGGAGGGAAGGGTTAGGTCGGCCGTCATAGTTGGTGATTCGATTATTAGGAATGTAGACAGCTGGGTGGCTGGTTGGCATGAGGATCGCCCGGTAACATGCCTACCTGGTGCGAAGGTGGCGGACTTCACGTGTCACCTAGATAGGATTTTAGACAGTGCTGGGGAGGAGCCGGCTGTCGTGGTACATGTGGGTACCAACGACATAGGAAAATGTGGGAGGGAGGTTCTGGAAGCCAAATTTAGGCTCTTAGGTAGAAAACTTAAATCCAGAACCTCCAGAGTAGCATTCTCTGAAATACCCCCTGCTCCACGTGCAGGTCACCAGAGGCAGGCAGAGCTCCGGAGTCTCACTGCGTGGATGAGATGATGGTGCAAGGAAGAGGGATTCAGTTTTGTTAGGAACTGGGGAACCTTTTGGGGAAGGGGGAGTCTCATCCAAAGGGATGGGCTCCACCTTATCCAGGGTGGAACCAGACTGCTGGCGCTAACCTTTAAAAGAGATAGAGCAGCTTTTAAACTAGAACAAAGGGGAAAGCCAACAGTCACTCAGCAGTACATGGTTCAGAGAGAGGTATCTTCAAAGGATACTAATGATGCATTAGAATTAGGGCATCCCGACAGTGAGGTTCCAATAATAAGAAAAGTAGTCCAAGTGCCTGAAACTAAAAACTCACCTGAGCTAAAAAATTCTAACTTATCCCTATCAATTAAAAAGCAGAATGAAAATACAAACAAAAAACAAACTTTGAAATGTTTGTATGCTAATGCCAGAAGTCTAAGAAGTAAGATGGGAGAATTAGAATATATGGCAGTGAATGATGACATAGACTTAATTGGCATCTCAGAGACATGGTGGAAGGAGGACAACCAATGGGACAGTGCTATACCGGGGTACAAATTATATCGCAATGACAGAGAGGAGCACCCGGGAGGCGGTGTGGTGCTTTATGTCCGGGATGGCATAGAGTCCAACAGGATAAACATCCTGCACGAGACTAAATGCACAATTGAATCTTTGTGTGTAGAAATCCCTTGTGTGTCGGGGAAGACTATAGTGATAAGAGTATACTACTGTCCACCTGGTCAAGATGGTGAGACTGACAGTGAAATGCTAAGAGAAATTAGGGAAGCTAACCAAATTGGAGTGCGGTAATAATGGGAGACTTCAATTACCCCAATATTGATTGGGTAAATGTATCATCGGGCCACGCTAGAGAGAGAAAGTTCCTGGATGGAATAAATGATAGCATTATGGAGCAATTGGTTCAGGAACCGACGAGAGAGGGAGCAATTTTAGATCTAATTTTCAGTGGAGAACAGGATTTGGTGAGAGAGGTAACGGTGTTGGGGCCGCTTGGCAATAGTGATCATAATATGATTAAATCCGATTTAATGACTGGAAGGGGGACAGTAAGCAAATCCACAGCCCTCATGCTAAACTTTCAAAAGGGAAACTTTGATAAAATGAGAAAAATAGTTAGAAAAAAACTGAAAGGAGCAGCTACAAAAGTAAAAAGTGTGCAAGAGGCGTGGTCATTGTTAAAAAATACAATCCTAGAAGCACAATCCAGATGTATTCCACACATTAAGAAAGGTGGAAAGAAGGCAAAACGATTACCGGCATGGTTAAAAGGGGAGGTGAAAGAAGCTATTTTAGCCAAAAGATCTTCATTCAAAAATTGGAAGAAGGATCCAACAGAAGAAATTAGGATAATGCATAAACGTTGGCAAGTTAAATGTAAGACACTGATAAGACAGGCTAAGAGAGAATTTGAAAAGAAGTTGGCCGTAGAGGCAAAAACTCACAGTAAAAACTTTTTAAAATATATCCAAAGCAGAAAGCCTGTGAGGGAGTCAGTTGGACCGTTAGATGATCGAGGGGTTAAAGGGGCACTTAGAGAAGATAAGGCCTTCGCGGAAAGATGAAATGATTTCTTTTCTTCGGTGTTTACTGAAGAGGATGTTGGGGAGGTACCCGTGCTGGAGAAGGTTTTCATGGGTAATGATTCAGATGGACTGAACCAAATCCTGGCGAACCTAGAAGATGTGGTAGACCTGATTGACAAACTTGAGAGTAGTAAATCACCTGGACCGGATGGTATACACCCCACAGTTCTGAAGGAACTAAAAAATGAAATTTCAGACCTATTAGTAAAAATTTGTAACCTATCATTAAAATCATCCATTGTACCTGAAGACTGGAAGATAGCTCCTGTCGGTCCAAGGGTTCACGTCCCTCCTGGTCACAACACTGAACAACAGGATTCACTAGACAACTTGACTTTTGCCTTTAATCAGCTACAAGCACAGATGAATACACCAGCTGCTGCAGGTAAAGAAGTTACCCCGCCAGAAGTGACGGTCAAGTCTACAGTGCCTCTCTCTGCTCCAACACGTTTTGCGGGTGAAGTTTGGAAATGTAGAGGATTTATTAATCAATGTTGCATGCACTTTTCTCTGCAACCTAACCATTTCCCTACAGCGTATGCCAAGACCACCAAAATCCTTTCGTATTTGGATGGAAGAGCGTTGGCTTGGGCCTCACCGCTGTGGGAGCGAATTGACCCTATCCTGAATGATCTTGCCGGGTTTCTTGAACTGTTTAAGTCTGTATTTGATGACCCTGCCTGGTACTAGATAGCAGGATCAGCTTTGGTTCATCTAAAACAAGGTAACAAACCTTTACCAGACTTCACCATTGAATTCAAGACGTTGGCTTCTGAATTACATTGGGATCCTAGGTGCCTGAAAATCCTATGTTTTGAAGGCCTGAACTCCTGGTTGAAAGATGAACTGGTGACTCATGAGATGCCCAAGACCTTAACAGAACTTATGCAGTTGGCAGCAAAGATTGATCGCCAAATTCATGACAAAGTTCAAGAGGTCAAGAGTCCCAGAAGACTACTCCAGGGAGAGATTCGTGCCAAGTCTGTACCCAAGCCTACACTCCCAGGGCCTGCTGCTGGCGAAGAAGAACCAATGCAATTGGGCCGCAGTCATTTGACTTACAAAGAGAGACGATTCCGAAAGAGGTTGGGACTATGCATGTATTGTGGACAAGCTGGTCATGCTGTATAAACATGCCCTATATGTCCGGGAAACTGGTAGACCTAAGTCCTGTGGGAGGACTCTTCTTAGGTCTAACTGTACCCTCTCCTCCACTCTCTCTTCCAGTGTCTTTAATCTGTGGACATTTGGAATATCAGACCTTTGCCTTAGCAGACTCTGGGGCAGGGGTAAATTTCATTTTGAAACATCTAGTGGAACATTTGTGGATCCCTACCACTACTATGATGCCTCCATTACTATTATCCTCTATTCATGGAGAGCCCTTACCGGGTGAAGTAACCCTGCTTACAGAACCAGTGAGCTTGCGTACCGGTGCTCCTCATTCAGAGACTATTTCCTTCTTTGTGCTAGAGAAGGCCATGCACCCTTTGGTACTTGGGCTACTTTGGCTGCAGAAACACATGCCACAATTCAATTGAACCACTTTGGAGCTTTCACGTTGGGGTCCAGACTGTCATGGCAAATGCTTAATGGAAATCTCTCCAATACCATGCATGCCCCACTACCCCGTTGATGCCTGGGTTGACGCCTTAATATGCATCTTTTCAAGATGTATTCTCAAAAGAAGCTGCTGATGTATTACCTCCACACAGATCATATGACTGCACTATCAATTTGAAGCCAAATATGGAGCCACCCAAAGGAAGGGTCTACCCTCTCTCCCTAGTGGAGGATAAAGTGATGTTGGAGTACATCCAGGAGAATCTCCAGAAAGGCTTCATAAGACCTTCTAAGTCTCCTGCTGGCACAGCATTTTTCTTCGTGGGTAAAAAGGACGGAACGTTACGCCCGTGCATTGACTACAGAGGTCTGAATGAGATCACCATAAAGAACCGCTACCCGTTACCACTCATCTCAGAGCTATTTGATAGGCTACAGGGAGCCAAGATTTTCCCCAAGCTTGACCTCAAAGGAGCATATAATTTAGTTTGCATCTGCTCTGGCGATGAATGGAAGACGGCTTTTAATACCTGGGATGGACACTTTGAATACCTGGTGATGCCCTTTGGCTTGTGCAATGCCCCGGCTGCCTTCCAAAACATGATGAACGATATTCTGCGTGATTTACTCTACCAATGTGTCATTGTCTACTTAGACGACTTCTTGATATTTTCTCAGGACCTGCAATCTCATCAAGAAATGTCAAAAGAGTTCTGCAGAGACTTCGCGAGAACCGCTTGTACGCAAAATTGCCTAAATGTGAATTTCATAAAGAATCCATGCCGTTCTTAGGTTACATTGTCTCAAACAATGGATTCTATATGGACCCTCAGAAGCTTGAGAGTATTCAAAAATGTCCACGGGCCTAAAAGCTCTAAGACGATTTTTGGGATTTATCAATTACTACCGGACCTTTATCAAAAATTACTCTTCTTTGACTGTTCCATTAACAGCAATGACTAAGTAGGGAGCCAGCGTTGCTACTTGGCCTATGGAAGCTGTGATTACGTTCCACAAGTTAAAAGACACCTTTCAAACCAAACCATGTCTACGCCATCCGGACCCTACTTGACCCTTCATTGTGGAAGTCGATGCCTCTGATGTGGGTGTAGGGGCCGTGCTAAGCCAGACCGGTGATTCAAAAATCTTGCACCCCTGTTCATTCTTTTCCCGATGCTTCTCGCCAGCGGAGAAGAACTACAGCATTGGGGATAAAGAACTTTTGGCAATAAAAATGGCATTTGAAGAATGGCGCCCCTGGCTTGAAGGTGCACAACATCAGATTACTGTTTACACTGATGACAAAAATCTGGATTACCTCCGTCATGCTCAATGCCTCAACCATAGACAGGCGAGGTGGTCCCTGTTCTTCAACAGATTTGACTTCTTGCTGAAATATCGCCCTGGTGACAAGAATGTCAAAGCAGACACATTATCTCGCTCTTTCCTCTCAGAGGATGTACCTGATGAACCCCAGCATATTATTGACCAGAAGTGAGTGATTCTCACAGCTACACATCCGGTACCTCCGGGTAAGACAATTGCACCCTGCAATCTAAGAAAGAAATTGCTAATGTCAGAAAATATGTTATTAATTTGTGTTTTATTAATAATTACCTATATTCAGTATAGTCAGTAATCAATAGGCCATAAGAGAAACATAAGCATTAATTCCCATATGTCTTTTCTCTCTAAAACCTCAGTACTGCTCAAAGAAGCCTTCCTTGGAAGCCCTCCAAACCCCCTTCCCAGACTTTGAAAGGAACAGCTTTGAAGCTAATTCCTTATCTATAGTGGAAGAGGACTGTTCAAGGTTTGAATTTTATGGCCTTTGCAGCCTCAAACATTTAGTTTCTCAGGCATGTAAAAAAAGTCCTCTTCCTTTAATTAAATGCACCTGGAGTTTCCCAGATAGGAAGGAATACGTAATCTATTATCTTAGCAGAACCTACTGGCTCAGCCTTGTACAGAGGACCAGGCAGCATTTTTAATTAGACAGGAAAAACTCCCATTTTCTTTATATCCTGACTTTAAGAGGAAAAACAATTTTAATGAATTTGCTGAAATCTTCCAAGGTTTCAAACCATTTTCTTCAAAGACTAATTATTGAAGTATTGACAGAAATAATACAGTTGCCCCAGATTATGGATTTTGGGGGTTATAAAAATGGGAAGCGAACAAAGGACGGGACTTTTGGCTTTTTTCCTGACATGTGCAGCTGAGAGCTTCAGATATCTGGTAAAAATTGTTTTTATTTCCAGCATATGAGAACTCAATTTTTAAACTAATTGCTATTGTTTCTAAAATTGGCATATGAATTAGAAATGCATTAGTTAAATAAAAAAATAAAATTATGTATCTGGTAGACCTATATTTAATATTGATCTTATCTGTTATGGTAGTAATGGTCTTTTTATTAATAGTAATGTATTGCTTGATTAGAATTAGATTTACAAACAGAAATGTTTCATAGAATCATTTAGAGATTTTAAGATTTAATATTTTTCTTTATCTGGAATAAAGAAAATATTTTTATTACATATTGTCTGGTTTTATTCTACCACATGCTGTGCTGCATTAATCATTGGTTAATAAAATTCTGAAGTGAAAAGAAGCCACATCTCTAAAATTAAATAATAAACTTCTATCTATAAGGCAAGAAGGGTAGAAAAAAGGATAAGAAAGGGTTTTCATCTAAGCAGGATCCCCTGGTAAAAACTTTTAATTCTGCTAGTGGTGAATCCCAAAACGTATGCCCTTTTTTCCACACTAAGATGGGCTCATGATTCGAAACTGGCCGAACACCCTGGTCAATGGCGAACACTGGCCAAGCTACAAAAGTATTATTGGTGGCCCACCATGAAAGAAGACACTTTAGCTTAAGCAGCCTCCTGTTCCAATTGTGCCAAACAGAAACCTCCGCCTGGACGTCCTTGGGGCCTGCTTCAACCCTTGCCAGCACCGCATGAGCCCTGGACCCATATTGCAACAGATTTTGTGATGGACCTGCCACTTTCTGGAGGTAACAATACCATTTGGGTTACAGTGGATCAATTTTCAAAGATGGCTCACTTCGTGGCTCTCCTTGGCTTGCCATCAGCCATGGAACTTGCTAAGCTATTCATCAATCATATCTTTTGCCTACATGGCATGCCTAAACATATTGTTTCTGACAGAGGAGCTCAATTTACAGCAAAGTTCTGGAAAGTCTTGTGTAAGTAATTCGACATCACACTTGACTTCACCTCTGCGTATCTGTTGCGTTCATGCCTGCTCTTGCCCTCGCTCCACCCTCCCTACTTCTGAGGTGACTCCCTTCGGGTCTGATGGACAGTTGCTGCTGCGGCTTCTCCTCGCCGTTTCTTCCCGGAGTCCCCAGGCTGGCCTGACGCTGCAGATCCGCTATGTTCCTGATGACGTAGGGCCCGCGTTCGCACTCCAAAGTTTGTACCAGCAAGGGCGCGAACCTCGGGGGCGTCCCCCCATAGTGACGTCATCCGCTTCCAACATAAAAGGTCTTTGCTTACAATTATGAATCAAGTTAGCAAGGGATTGATTGCGGGGATCATCTCGACCCGCTTCATTCTCCGCTGCTCTGCCTCTTCGAACTTACCAGGGGTACCCGCTCCTCGGGGGCCCCACTCTCTCCTCTTGTTTTCAGATTGCTAAGACGGGATCCGGTGCTCGCTCCTCGAGGGCCTACATCCCTGAATGCTCAAAAGACTCCCTACTGCCTGGAAGCGATCGCAGACGTGAACATTGTGAATTTCTATTCCAGTTGCATATAGGAACTGGTACTCGCTCCTCGAGGGCCTATGTTCCTAAAAACCCTCCGAAGACTCCCTTCTATTTCAGAAGTTATTTCATATACAGATATTGTGAGTTCTTATTACAGTTTGCCTAAAAACCATTTCAGAGATAAACAACTGTGAGTAACCATCACTCTCTCAGAGCTGTTCCTGGAACCAGGTACTCGCTCCTCGAGGGCCTAACTCTCTCTAGCTACTGAGCCTTCTTATTAATCTACATGAGTGTATCATCTACTTCTGGTTATGTATCCAGCATACCCTGCCTACTCACTATCTATGAGTCTCTCTCTACAGCTCAGCAAACCCAGAGATAGCAGTTCCAGGATCTGAGGGACTTCAGCCCTGCCGGGCACATCAGCTCACTATTGCCACCTCTGGTGGTTCTATTACCTGTGTAATAAAGAACTATCTGTGTCTGTCTCCATACTCCAGCCTAGTCGGTGGTCCCTCTCTTAATATCCTCTTGAGGGCGCTGTCATCTGCCATCGACCCAAAGATTCACCATTCTACATTAGAGTGCTCATCTCTCACACTTCAAGAGCTGAGTATAACAAACTGCTACCTTGCAGTCTTCCCTCAACTGTTGCTAATATCTCCTTCCTCAGGAACTGTATCATAACCAATTGCTACTTCTTAGCAGGAACCATACAGATGGCCAACACCTCCTTTCAGGGGAACTCTCATATATCAGGTTGCTACTCTGTGCGGAGATCCATAACAAATATTAACTCCTCCTCTATGGAAGAACAGATCTTAGATGGTTGCTGACCTCTCCTCTCTGGGGGAGCAGCTCCTACAACAGCAGTCCTAACCTATAACAGACTGTTAACTCCTAGCAGACACTAACAGATTGATAGCTCCGCCCTCTTGGCGGGGTGACCGCTAACAGATTACTAGCTCCCCCCTTCTTGAGGAGCAGAATTACAACAGTATCATCCTCAGTCGAATGGCCAAACTGAGAGAATGAATAGAACTCTCAAACAGTTCCTCTGCGCCTATGTTGGTTCATGACAGAATGACTGGACTGAACTGTTACCCTGGGCTGAATTTGCCATCAATTCCCATCCAGCGTCATCTACTGGATCTACTCCATTTGAAGTGATCTATGGACGACAGCCTTTACCACTTCCACTTTCTGCGTCATCCGCGGCAGCTCAATCTACTGCCAAAGATATACAGCAGCTCTGGAGAAAGACTAAAGAGATGCTCCAAAAAACAGGACAAAGAGCAAAGAAAGACTGACGCTCACCGAAGCAAGGCTCCTGAATTCCAGCCTGGTGATAAAGTTTGGCTGTCTACCAAACATCTGAGATTTAAGCTTCCATCTGCTCGATTTGCTCCTCGCTTTGTTGGACCCTTTCCTATTCTCCGACGTTTGGGCTTACTCACCTATAGTCTAAGACTCCCTCCAGCTATGAGAATTCACAATGCATTCCATGTCTCGCTGCTGAAACCACTTGTTCTTAGCGAGTTTTCCACCAAGACACCTGAACCTACTCCTGTTGATGCAGAAGAAGACATCGAGTACAAGGTTGATGCCATCCTTGATGTAAGAAAGAGAGGCAGAGTTTGGGAATATCTCCTGTCATGGGAGGGATATGGACCAGAAGAAAACTCTTGGGAACCATTGGCTAATATCATGGACAAAGAGATGCTTCGTCAATTTCATCTAACCTAGACTAGGTAGGGGGTCTGGAGGGGGCCCTTTGAAGGGGGGTACTGTTGCGCCTGTTGCTCTCAGATGGCTTCGACCTCTGTGCCTCACCTTTCTTCCTTCTCTCTCCTCAAACCTTGGAAAGATGGCTGCTGCTGCGTCTTCATGCTGCTCTCTCCGGCGTCCCCAGATCAGCAATGGCAACGGTAAGTATTATTTCAGTCTGTCTCATCTCCAGCTTCAGCGCTCAGGGTTTACATCCGGGACCTGTCCCTGCTACGCCGCGCTGCCTACCACCTTCTCGAATGTGAGACGGGTCTCCTCTGCTGAGGACCCCTGGACTACTTCACTGGACTACCTTCACTGCTGTCCGCCCCGGGCAGTACCATCAAGCTGTACAATAAATACTACTTCTCTGTGTCTGCGTGTATAGAGTTTAGCCTAGTACTGTGGTTCCTCACGGGGCTTCTCCTCTTGGGAGTGGCCATCACCGCAGTACCCAAGAATCCACTTCAACACCTCATAACCATAACACTAGTAACCCCCCTCCCTCCCCATTCACCAGGGAAATTCAAAGTATGCTATCCCAAAATGCAAGGGCAACCTTTACTAAAATATATAGGGACTAGCAACTGAATCCATTCTATGCTCGGGCATTCTAACGCCCGGACACATATTCTCTTGTATGGAAGTGTTAGCTGTAAAGGAAAAACTAAAATGGTTTCACCCAGGGCAAGGGATGTGGAGGCACATTTGCTAAAGCCAGGGCTGGCAAAGTTTATTTACCAAGCTGTCTCTCGCACTCCCCCACATCCCCTCTCCTCTCTCACACACACACTCTCCCTCCCTGGCAATCTCCCTCCCCTCATATAGGCTCCCTCCTCTCTGAAACCCCACACTCAAGCATCCCCTCACCCCACCCTCTTATCTCCCATGCTCTCGTCACACCCTCCCTACCCCCTCTTACCAACCATGCTCTCTCTCACCCCCCTCTCACACACACACACACACACACATTCCTCTCACCGTCATCCCCCCCATGCTCTCTCTCACACCTTCCTGCTCTCTCTCACCTTCCCTTCCCCGACACACATTCTCTCTCACCAGCATGCAGTGGGACCCGCACCGTTTGCGGCAAAGATGAATGCCCGGTGCGCCATTCGTGGCACATGGGGGCCTTCCATTTTCGCCTTGAGCAGAAAATAGCAGCGGAGATCCCGGCATGCCGTGAACGGAACGCGTCCCAAAGCACACACTCCGTTCGCGGCGAAGATGAAGGCCCGGGCGCGCTGATCGCAGCATACAGGGGCCTTCCCTTTTCACCACGAACGGCGCGCTGGGCCTTCATGTTCGCCGCGAACGGAGCATGTGCCACAGGACGTGCACCGTTCGCGCATGCCAGGGTCTCCTCTTATTTTTCTTCTGCCTGTCCCCACGATGGCTGCTGTCCTTCCGGTTTTGAATAGGGAGGAAATCTGCGAGGTGAGGGAGGAAATCTGCGGGAAGGAGGAATTCTGCGCAAAATCTGCATTCCAAAGAAGCACTGAATTCCCCCAGGAGTACCTCTTGTAGCTGGTGTTGTGACATGGCCACTGTATGGCGTGTTTGAGTCTCCATGGCGGCCAGGGAGCCACCTGCATCATCTATTGGTGGGCTGGGGAACATGTGCGAGCACTGACGGACACACTACCAAGCCCGATATATTATAGCATCATCTATCGGCGGGCTGGGGAACATGCACGAGCACTGACGGACCACCTACCAGCCCAATATATTAGGATTGACAAATTCAAAATATGCATTTTATTACATGCTTTTGCTGACTAGAACTTGATGCTATTATTACAATCACTGTTTGTTTACACTTGTCACCATACACAGGCCATTCCCCAATAAAACACCAAAGGATACAGCCAATGGGAATGCAGAAACCCTGGCTCTAGCTAAGGAACTGCTCCCCCAGTTGACACTTTTAACTTATTGGTAACATTTTTCAGTAAGTGTGCATTAACATCTAGTTAACATCTAAGTCCTGTTAGTACGCACTAACACAAATTTTAACGAAATTTCAGCATTTTAAATTTAATTTTGCATCACTGCTGAAACGAGAAAAATAGACAATTTTGTTGCAATTGTCTATTTTGTTTAAAATGATTGCATACCCCCTAGTTCTTAATTGAAACAATGTTTATTAGAATGAAGAGAAACAGTTTAAAACACTCACAGTGACTTGCAAGGCGAGAAGAGCAGCTGTACAGATAGCAGCCTGGAAGCTGTTATGAGCTCTAGAGTCTCAGCAATCAGATGAAGACCACAGCAGCTTGTGATAGACGTTGTAGCTATTAGCAATTAAAGCAGACTAGCAGTGTATAGGTAATAGATGTACAAAAGCAAAGTCAGAGAATGATGGCTTTCTAGGATCTTGAAAAAGGAAGAAGAAGAGCAGTTAGTTCGTCAGTCTGCTTCTAACTGAAACAAAAGGAAGTTAGACAATCCCAGATTGCTTTGAGTCAAGGGACCAATAGGAAGAGGAGAGAGAATATAGGTAGAGATAGAGGGGCAAACACGAACATATCCAGTAAGAGTTCAGCAGCATTCAAACATATCCAATAAGATCTCCACAACATGCAGAGAATCTAAGTTGTATAATTATTGTAACATAATACAGGTTGGTAGCATAATAATAAAAAAAAAGTATATTAACACACACACACAAACTGCAGAGGCAGAACATTTAGTAAATATGCTAGGACTAGCTTTTTCTGACCTGGGGTAGATACTCAGTATTACACCTCTCCCAACCAACCCCCTTGACAAACTAGCGGTGCTCCGGGACAGCATTCTCTCATTTACCTGTTGGTGTGGTGATGGCTCCAAGAAGGCACACTCTCTCTGTCTGCCTTACATCCCCCTCTTTCCTCTTCCCGTATCCCTTGCCTAGTTTCCCCCTTTCTCTCCCAACTCCACTCCTTGCCCTGCATCTTCCTCTCTGTCCCCCCGCTTGCATTGGATCCCTTACACCTCACCTACTCCTTGCCTTGCATCCTCCTCTTGCTTCACCCGCCATTCCTTTTCCATCAGCATCCCTCCTTTTGCATCCTGCTATTTCTGGATTTCTCCCCCCAATTTGCAATGAAAACGGCAGGCCTTTTGAATGCGAAGGAAAGAGCAGCAGAAGCACAAGTTGCGAGTCACCCCCCGTCATCCTGCCAAACTACATATTTTCTAAAATGGTGCCTTAATTACGATGGAAACTGTGAAGGCAGCAGAAAAATGGCGGTATGAATTTCGGAGAGACCACGTGACTGAGGCCCAGCCTTAACCTGGATAACTTCAGTTAACGGGCAGACCAAGGTAAAATGGCGAGAACGGTGGATAGTGTTGCGGCTTGATGCTGCTGGAGAGGATAGTGGACCCTTGGGCCGACCTACCGAGGGTGACAGAGTAGGCAGGGAGGCAGAGACTCAGCCTGGCAAGGCTTCACCCGGAGACGGGGACCCCCCGGGAGGAGCCCGTAGGGACCCGGGCCCTTGGGACTTAGGCGCTGTTAAGGAATGTCCAGAAAGGCTGAGGCGGAGAGAAGGCCGGAGGCCTATCAGCAGCAGAGGAAGAGCGGGTCGAAGGTCTGGACCAGCAGGGACGCCGGAACCAGGGCAGGCAGAGTGAGATAAGAGTTCGTGATACCCGGGTAGGGTTGGGAGCCGGCTGTGCTGAGCAGAAGGTTGGGTGAAGGCAGGGCAGGCCGGAGGATGCAGCGGAGTCAGAAGCAACCGGAGTCAGAGGCAGGCAGCAGGCTGTAGCGGAGTCAGAAGCAAACCGGAGTCAGAGGCAGGTAGCGGGCTGAAGCGGAGGTCAGAAGCAACCGGAGTCAGAGGCAGGCAGCGGGCTGAAGCGGAGTCAGAAGCAAACCGGAGTCAGAGGCAGGCAGCGGGCTGAAGCGGAGTCAGAAGCAAACCGGAGTCAGAGGCAGGCAGCGGGCTGAAGCGGAGTCAGAAGCAAACCGGAGTCAGAGGCAGGCAGCTGGAGGTCAACAGGAACGCAACTGGAAGCAACTAAGAAGTTGGGAACCTCGTTGCAAGGCGTTTAGGGAACGTCTGAACGCCGGTTATATCGGGAGCCGGGCGTGACGTCAGTCACGAGGGCGGGACCGGGCTTCCAGGAGCTGGGCGCACAAGAAGGACGTCCGTGCACGCGAGACCGGAGAGGAGCAGGCCCACAATGGCGACCGCCACGTGGGAAGAGAGAGGCCACCGGGGCCCGGACCAGGCGGAATCCGGCGACTACTGGAGCGGAGGTAGGCGGGCCTGAGCCCTATCAGGAGAGGGGCGGTCGG
Source organism: Rhinatrema bivittatum (assembly GCF_901001135.1). Classification (NCBI taxonomy): domain Eukaryota; kingdom Metazoa; phylum Chordata; class Amphibia; order Gymnophiona; family Rhinatrematidae; genus Rhinatrema; species Rhinatrema bivittatum. The sequence continues at coordinate 224,907,793 of NC_042623.1, forward strand.
GACCGCAACAGTACCCCCCCCTTTACGGCCCCTCTTAGGAGGACCGGGCTTCTCTGGGTGGTCACGGTGGAAATGTTGCAAAAGGGATTTGTCCAGGATGTTATGGCTGGGCTCCCAAGTGTTGTCCTCAGTCCACCGCAACCCTCCCAGGCGAGAAGATATTCCCACTTCGGTTGTAGAAACGAACATCTAGAACCTCGCGTACCTGATAAGTGGGATCATCATCGATGGAAGTGGGTGAAGGATCCGGAGGTTTTCGGTGGTAGCGGGAAAGAACTACGGGTTTTAGCAGGGATACATGAAAAACATTGTGGATTCGAAGAGAGGACGGCAATCTCAGCCAGTACGAGACCAGGCCCACTCTCTCAGCGATCCGGAATGGCCCAAAGAACCTGGGTGCAAATCTCCTCGAGGGAAGACTGAGATGAATGTTTTTTGTACTGAGGCAAACCCGGTCTCCCGGCTGATAGGTGGGAGCCGGGTGTCGGTGGCGATCAGCCGTTCGTTTGGCTGAGGAAGCTGAGAGAGTCAACTTATCTTGGGTTTTCTGCCAAAGGGTCTGCAATTGTTGGGCCGTCAACTGGGCGGCTGGGGATGCACTGGGCGTAGCAATGGGAAGCGGAGGTCTCAGCTGTTTCCCATATACTAGCTGGAAGGGAGAGAGTCCGGTGGCGGCATGAACCTGGTTGTTGTAGGCAAATTCGGCCCGGGCAGAAGCTCAGACCAGTTGTCTGCCTTTCATTGATGAAGGCTCACAGGTAGGTTTTCAGGGATCGATTCATCCTTTCGGACTGCCAATTACTTTGAGGGTGGAAAGCAGTAGAGAAGCTGAGCTGCACCTTGAAGCATTTGCAGAGAGCCCTCCAGTAGCGTGCGATGAACTGCGGCCCACGGTCGAAACTATGTCTTGAGGAAGCCCGTGCAGCCGGAATATATGCTGGGCGAAGAGAGAGCCAGTTTCGGGTGGCAGAAGGTAACTTAGGCAATGGAACAAAGTGCACCATTTTGGAAAAACGGTCGACGGTGACCCAGATAACCGTCTGACCGCGAGACAGCGGCAGGTCAACCATAAAGTCTGTAGCGAGATGGGTCCAGGGTTCTGTGGGAACCGGCAGAGGCTGTAGAAGACCACACGGAGATCCAGGACTGGGCTTTTGTCGAGCACAGGGTGGGACAAAGAGCTTACTAGGTGCAACGTCTTGTTGGATGTTGGGCCACCAGTAGTATCTTTTGAGGAATTCCAATGTTCTCTCTCGTCCGGCGTGCCCACCAGTGAGGGAGTCATGGGCCCAGCGCAGGGTCTTTAGACGGTCTCGTCGGGGAACCATGGTCCTATCCTGGGAGAGAAACGTCAGGGCGGATAAACGGACCTTGCTTGGGTCCAGAATGTACTGCGGATAGGCTCTCGGTCCTCCTCGGACATGGAGGTCTGCGAGAGAGCATCGGCCCGAAGATTCTTGGCTGCAGGACGGTATTGTAGTGTAAAATCAAAACGGCTAAAGAACATGGCCCATCGGGCTTGGCGGGGTTTTAACCGTTGGGCCTGGGACGAAAACTCTAAGTTCTTGTGGTCAGTGTAACACGGGTGGTTGTGTATCTTGCTCCCTCGAGGCCATTGCCTCCATTCCTCGAAGGCGAGTTTGACCGCTAACAGTTCTTTGTCGCCAATGGAGTAATTCGCCTCGGCAGGGGAAAACTTCCTGGAGAAGTATGAGCAAGGCAATAACTGTCCAGAAGCGGAGTGTTGGCTGAGGACCGCCCCCATGGCCATGCTGGAGGCATCGACCTCGACGATGAAGGGTCTTGCTGGGTCTGGATGGCGAAGGCAGGTGTCCGCCAGGAATGCCTCCTTCAAGTTGGCGAAGGCTTCGACCGCAGCGTCAGACCAGTTCTTGGCGTCAGCTCCCTTGCGGTCATGGCAGTAAGGGGAGCGACCAGATGCGAGTATCGCGGAATAAAATGTCTATAAAAATTAGCGAATCCCAGAAATCTTGGAGAGCCTTGAGGCCCTGGGGTTGAGGCCATTTGGTTATGGCCGAGTCTTTTTCGGGGTCCATTCGGAAGCCCGTGGATGAAATGATGTACCCCAGAAAGGGCAAGGACTCTGCTTCAAAGACACACTTTTCTAGCTTGGCATAGAGATGATTGTCCCGGAGAGCCTGCAGAACTTGTGTGACGTGGTGGCGGTGAGTCTCCAGGTCCCTGGAAAAGATAAGCACGTCATCCAGATAGACAATGACGTGAGAGTGCAGCATCTCACGTAAGACCTTGTTCATGAGGTTCTGGAAGACGGCCGGGGCGTTGCAAAGTCCAAAGGGCATTACTAAGTACTCATAATGCCCGTCCCTGGTATTAAAGGCCATCTTCCATTCATCTCCTGGACGAATACGGACGAGGTTATAGGCCCCTCGGAGGTCTAGCTTCGTGAAGACGCGTGCTCCCTGAAGGCGATCCAAAAGTTCAGGGATCAGTGGAAGCGGATAACGATCCCGCTTGGTGATGGCGTTCAAGCCTCGACAGTCTATACAGGGACGGAGTGAGCCGTCCTTCTTGGCCACAAAGAAGAAGCCGGCTCCAGCGGGTGAACGAGAGGGGCGAATGAAGCCCTTGGCAAGGTTCTCAGTCACATACTGAGACATGGCAGCAGTCACTGGCAAGGAGAAAGGATACACCCGGCCATGGGGAGGTGTAGTACCCGGTAGCAAATCTATCGGGCAATCAAAAGGCCGGTGCTGAGGGAGAATCTCTGCCATCTCCTTGGAGAAGACGTCGGCGAATGCCTGATATGGCTCTGGCAAGAGAAGAGACGAGCACAGATGCAAAGACTTCGGTGGATGTGGAAGCTGTAGACAATGAGCAAAACAGAAGGGACTCCATTGGGTTAGTTGAAATGTATCCCATTGAATAACGGGCGAATGCCGTTGTAACCACGGAAGTCCAAGGACCAGAGGGTGCACGGCCCGTTCCAAAACCAGCAGGGAGAATTCTTCCGAATGGAACAGCCCGGTCTGGAGAGTCAAGGGAGCCATGCAGCAGGTGATAGTTCCAGGGAGCAGCGTACCTCGGATGGAGGAAATATGCAATGGAGGAACCTTTCGCTGTGTGGGGAGAGACAGCTGGTTTACCAGATCAGCAACAATGAAATTACTCTCGGCACCAGAGTCAATGAAAGCCCGGATCTGGAGTTCCCCACCAGGGTATTTAAGAGTCACTGGTAAGGTGCATTGAGGAGCTGAGCCCGCAAAGCCTAGGAGTAGCTCCTCGGTGTAACCTAGGCACGGTCGTTTCCCGGACGCTCCAGGCAGTTGGCGAGGAAGTGCCCCTTGCCTCCGCAGTAGAGGCAGAGACCCTGCGAGCGGCGTCTCTTCCTTTCCTCGGGAGTTAGTGGAGATCTGCCCAGCTGCATGGGCTCCCCAAGACTGGCAGAAGCAGGAGGTCCCTTGGGTGCTGGGATTCTGGCGGCAGTCGAGGACAGTGGTGGTGTTCTACGGTAGGAGCGGGTCTCCTTATCCCGCTGCTGTAGGTGGCAATCCACCCTGCCGGCGATGTCAATTAAGTCATTTAAGTCCTCCGGGAGATCTCGGCCTGCTAACTTATCCTTGATGCGGCTGGCAAGACCTTCCAGGAAGATCCCCTAAGGCAATCATCCCGCCAGCCAACTTCCATGGCTAGTGTGCGAAAGTCTATAGTGTAATCTGCCACCGAGCGTGTCCCTTGCCTGAGATGCAAGAGTTCCGAGGCAACGGTGGTCTTGCGTGCAGGATCATCAAAAGCGAGGTGAAAGTTGAGAACAAATTCTTGAAGATTCTGTAACAAGGGATCCTGATACTCCCACATGGGAGAAGCCCAGTCGAGTGCTTTGCCATCCAGTAGAGAAAATATGTACGCCACTTTAACTGTGTCAGAGGGGAATTGCGCAGGCAGGAGAGTGAAGCGCACGTAGCATTGATTCAAGAAGCCATGGCATGTCTTGATATCCCTGGCATAGTGGGTCGGTGCGGGCAACTGGGTCACCGATGCAGGACTGGGTACTGAAGCAGGAGAAGGGGCTGGAGGCGAATCCGGAGGAGCGGCCTCCAGATGACTGACCAGCTGTTCCACGGTGGCAGCAAGAGTGTCAATACAGTGCTGTTGCTGCTGGAGACGCTGTGCCATCCCCGGGATGGCCTGTAGGCTTAGGGCCTCCGCCGAGTCCATGGCCTTGCAAACTGTTGCGGCTTGATGCTGCTGGAGAGGATAGTGGACCCTTGGGCCGACCTACCGAGGGTGACAGGGTAGGCCGGGAGGCGGAGACGCAGCCTGACAAGGCTTCACCCGGAGCCGGGGACCCCCCGGGAGGAGCCTGTAGGGACCCGGGCCCTTGGGACTTAGGTGCTGTTAAGGAATGTCCAGAAAGGCTGAGGCGGAGAGAAGGCCAGAGGCCTATCAGCAGCAGAGGAAGAGCGGGTCGAAGGTCTGGACCAGCAAGGATGCCGGAACCAGCGCAGGCAGAGTGAGATAAGAGTTCGTGATACCCGGGTAGGGTTGGGAGCCGGCTGCGCTGAGCAGAAGGTCGGGTGAAGGCAGGGCAGGCTGGAGGCTGCAGCGGAGTCAGAAGCAACCCGGAATCTGAGGCAGGCAGCGGGCTGTAGCGGAGTCAGAAGCAAACCGGAATCTGAGGCAGGCAGCGGGCTGTAGCAGAGTCAGAAGCAAACCGGAGTCAGAGGCAGGCAGCGGGCTGTAGTGGAGTCAGAAGCAAACCGGAGTCAGAGGCAGGCAGCGGGCTGAAGCGGAGTCAGAAGCAAACCGGAGTCTGAGGCAGGCAGTGGGCTGAAGCGGAGTCAGAAGCAAACCGGAGTCAGAGGCAGGCAGCGGGCTGAAGCGGAGTCAGAAGCAAACCGAAGTCAGAGGCAGGCAGCTGGAGGTCAACAGGAACTGGAAGCAACTGGAAGCAACTGGAAGCAACTAAGAAGTTGGGAACCTCGTTGCAAGGCGTTTAGGGAACGTCTGAACGCCGGTTATATCGGGAGCCGGGCGTGACGTCAACCACGAGGGCGGGACCGGGCTTCCAGGAGCTGGGCGCACAAGAAGGACGTCCTCGCAAGCGCGCGAGACCGGAGAGGAGCAGGCCCGCAATGGCGACCGCCAAGTGGGAAGAGAGAGGCCACCGGGGCCCGGACCGGGCGGAATCCGGCGACTACTGGAGCGGAGGTAGGCGGGCCTGAGCCCTATGAGGAGAGGGGCGGTCGGGACCGCAAAAGTGATTATAGACCATATGCTGCTTTGATTGGAAGTTTGGAGAGAGAAAACCCGGTAGTTTATGACTTCCTTTTTTGGTTATTTTTTAAGTTGCTCTTTATCTGGAAGATTTGTTTTGGACTTATTTTTGATTTATGGATTGCTGACTTTCAATTTCCTTTGCATACAATTTTAATCTATCCTGAAACTCGCTGTAGTGAAGATTATGGCTTGGTTTCGGTCTGGCTGTGGGAATATTTGTATCGCTGTTCATTATGCCTTCCTCTATGCGATACGGGCTGTGACTGTGTTAGATCTGAGGTTCTCTATGCATGGGGCAACTACTCTTCAGAGCTAATGTACAGCGGTAATTCTCCTACATTATGCGCTGGGCAGGCAGGCTACATTGTGTTTCTGTTTTTATTTTTAGTTTCATATTTGATCTGGATTTTCTTAAATTACTTTGTGCTGTTTTTTTAGTTTGATTTTTACGACATCATCAGTGCCTGGAAGATCAAAACACCCTTCATTTTCCAGTCCGTTGGGTGCTTGCTGTGCAGTGAAGGATGACAATTGAGGAGTATGCCTGAACAGCAAACCAATATGGAGAAGAAAAATACCCAGACGCCTCTGCTATTCCTTTGGCCTGCCTGGGCTGAATGAATTCTGAGTGACTTTCTGAGCGTGACTTGCAGAATGTCTCTGAGCAGATAGACAAGCTGGCACCAAAAAAGGTGAGCCTATTCAATGGGTCACAAAGAAGGAACCAACGCGAGAGCTTCAGGCACTATTCTGTTGAAATCTCACTGGACAAGATCATTAACAGAACAAAAGGATTATCTGGAGAGTGAGGGCAAATGGGCTACATCTGGGAATACTGGTCAGGGCAGTTCAGGGATAGGTTGTCATGTCAACAGCATGATGTGACTCTGTAAATGAGTCTTTGGGCAGTCACGTAAGTCTAGAAGTTTCGACAATACTATATGTTTAACTATAAAAGAAGGGTCACTTCCTGTATCCAATGAGATGCTGGTCAGTTTGTAAGACAAAGGGCACCCAATATCCAGCATCTCCCAAGAACACTTATAATGCCAAATAAAATTTACTTTATACCTTTTACTGAGTCTAAGTGTTCTTGTGTCCCTGGCCCTAAGTACAGAATATTATGTACATTTTTGGCGACTCTGGTGGGACTTATAGTTGCGGCTATAGTTCTTTAGCTGTAGTGTTTGGATTTTGGTGGACAGAATTCTACACTACGTTCTCGGACATTTAATTGGCTTTAAGTCCGAAGGAAGTGTTCCCAGGCTTGTGTTCTGGAGGAAGTTACCCGGAAGACAGTTGAGCTCAGTGAAGAGGTTTAATGAAGTTTTTATGCTACTCTGGAGGTGTTGCGTTTTTTTAGGATCCATTTTGTACGTATGTAAATAATCTTCAGAAAAAATAAAAACAATCTGTAAGTATAAATGTTTTATTCTATCTGTTGTACAGTGTATAGATTGTGTGTTAAATCTTCTATAAAATATTGTGTTTTAGGGCTTCTGTTTAAAAAAAACCCAACAAAAAACAGAGGAGAGAAAGGGGGAGGATCAGAATCAATAAGGTGACTGGGATAGAAGTTATTAAAGCAGGTCCAGATAAGGAAATTTCAAAGTTTGTTTGTAGTATATTTTTATTCCGCTGTTTCAGGTTTCTTTGGTGTTTAGTAAACTTGCAGTTTACAGAGGGTTAGCCAACAACGGTTGGTCTTTTGTCCTCAGACCGCATGGCTTAGAAGCTTGGCTCTGCAGCGGTTTCAAGTTACACCTGTGAGGGCAAGGGGTGATTTTTTCTGTTTGAAGAGCAGTGGTGATTTTTTTACAGACTGCAGCACAGTAGCTTCAAAAGGAGGAAGAGGGAATTATGAAAAGTTTGAAGTTAAATAGGGTAAGTTTGAAAGTTATAATTAGTATGATAAGGAGTTTTTAGTTAGTGGATTACATGCGGTTAATCTTTTCTTTTCCTCCTCTGATTAGCTTTAATAAGGAAGCCTATTTTCTTTGTCTGTGTGAATCTATTTATATAAGTTAAGATCTTGTGTAAAAGGTGTGGGAATTATGAGCTTTGCCAGCAAGGCATGTCAGGGTTTATCACTAACTTCCCTTCTCCCTGGCCTATGCGCTGAATAAAGCATCACTTGTGCTTAAGCCTCTCTGCCTAGGAGAGGATACCTGACTGTCGTGTATTTCTCTGGCTTATAATTAATCCTGATTGCCTGAAAGAAGGGCTGGTTGCCCCTAGTTAGAGGCAGGACAAAGACAGGAGGTATAGGAGTCAGCAGCCAATGAAATGATCCGTACACCCCCCGATGAGCCAAGCCAATAGTGTGGTGATACGTCTGTTGCTATGTGGAGAGGAGCCAATCATGTGATGACACATAGTATGCCTTTGAATGTATGCACAATAAAAAGAGGACCCTCGGGAGGGCTCAGGCCTTTTTTCCTGCCTGCCATTGAATCCTGCCTGATGTGTCTTCATTGCTGCTATATCTGGTGATCCCGGACGTGATAATAAATTCCATGCTCATTTCGGCTGGTCATAGCTTAGGTGCGCACCGTACAGCAAATTTGCAATCGTAAGTATTTTTAAAGTACTTTTTAGTATTTTTTAAGTATTTGTCAGCAAGTTTGTTCCCCACATTCGTGAGCATGGGAAGTGATTTGACTGTACAGCAAAGGCTTCATGCTAGAGAGCTGCAGAAAATAATCAAGAATCATTATTTCATCACCAGAAAAAAAATAGCACAAGTCAGAATAAGGGACTTAGAAGAATTGATAAGTGAAATAGCTTGCCGCTGCCCCTGGTATTCGGAGGCGGGAACTCTGAATATCCAGGACTGGATTTTAATAGGCAACAGTCTTCATACAGCCCCAAGGGCCCCCATAAAGCAATTATTAATATGGCAAAAATGTACAGAGGCCATAGAACACATAGGAAAAAAAAGTCTCAAGGCAGCATTTCCAATTCATGTGCCCTTAGAAGCAGACAGCATCAGTACACTCAATCAACATGCCCTTCCCCCACCTTATCCACGGACTCCCTCAGAGACAGAAAGTTCTTTGTGTCCGCAGCTCCCCATACCCACACCCATGGCACAGCCCATTCACACCTCCCCGCTTTCTTTAGAAAAGCAGCCCTTGAGCACAATTAAGCCACAACCTGGCCTGGGCGGGGCGGTTTGCATGGGAGTTCAGCAGAAACAGCAAAAAGAAAACCTTACAGGAAAAGAATTGTTAGAGGGACTTCGGGCCTTTCCCATCACAGAGAGGGCCCATGAACTAGGGGGGACAGAATGTGGGGTAGAACATCTGGGGACACTCACTCACAAGGCACCATCCCCTACCATGGCTCCTGTGGCTTCCTCTGCGTCCACCTCAGAGAAAAACCCCCAGAAAATTAAAGACACTGAAATCAGAGAAGCTAGCCTCCCTCTATCTTACCCGCAAGCCCTTCCCCCACCAACCACCAACTCCCTGTACCCCCATTTGCCATGGCCTGAGACAGTCATTGATTCTGCATCACCAATTTGTCCAGGTAAATTACCATCTCAAACCGCTGCTCCCGGTAACAATTTATGTGCCGCGGTCAGCATGGGATTTCACCTAGAGCAAGTAAATGAAAATCTCATAAGGGAGGAATTATTGGAAGGGATTCAAGCCTCTCCCATTACAGAAAGGACCAAAGAACTAGGTGAGACAGAATATAGCTGGTCCGCCCTTCCCCATAGTGTTCTTAGAGAACTCTGCACAAGAATCAAGGAGACAGAATTCCACTCCTCTTACACCCGAGGGTTACTAGAGAGATCCCCCAGGTCTTCAAAGAAATTAGCATATAAGACCTTGGGCCAGGCAGCTGCACTCCTGCGTTACAAGCAAAAAAAATATCAATATGAAAAAAATGATTTAATGAGACAGTACAAAGACCTGTTACAAACCAGACTACACCTAGTGCTGGAGCAGACACAGCAGACTTGGAAGGAGTGGTTTCTCTTGGTCTTTGATATTCAGTTACAGAAAATCTGCATACTTTGAGAGCATTTCCCCCACAAAGTGTATGCAGAACCTTATGTTATAACTGTACTGAAACTTGAACAATATACTGTGTAAATTTCATGTGAAAATTTCCCTTTTGCAAAGTTAATTTGGCTCACATTTAAAATGACTCCATTTCTCTGAGATTTAAGTTTATAGCAATTGCTTGCATTGCTAACGCACAGAACTTGTAATTTTCCCTATAGAACAAAGATAGAATCTGTTTGCAAGAGATCAGCAAGTCCTTGCCAGTCATTGTCTCTGGTTGATGTTATCTAGATTGTTAAACAATGCTGTCTTTCAGTCCCTATTGACTGAAGGATTAATTCATTGAATGAAGTTCTCTCCTCTGTTTCTTTTCTTTTGAGAAACACTGTTCCTCCCCCTCTTACTCTGTCTTTCTGTTATTAACTCTTGGTAGCCACTCATGGGGGGGGGGGGAGGAAGAACTTTTGAAAAGGAAAACTAATCTTTTTAATACTTTCAAACTTCTTTAATACTGAACTGAGATTACTGAACAGCGTGTTTAATTTCCTATTCTAAAAATTATATGAAGAAATTGTATTCGTATATTCCACATTGAAATTAAGCTCAGAGTATTATTGATTGAATTTATTGTTTCAGGTTGCAATCTATAAAGTAATGATGGTGTCTCCACTAGGAGGCGCTATGCTATTCTACCAGTTATATTATATTATTATTTTAATAATTCTGTTGTATACTAGTTTTTATTTTTCAGGTCTACAGTCCTCCTGTCTTAAGGAAACTTCAGTTTCCTTAACAATGTTTACAGAATTCTGAACCTTAAAATTTTTACTGATAGAGGTTGCTACAACTAAAGCAATCCCGCCCAAACCTTTTCTTGCAAATCCAAATTGATTTTATTAAATTGAATAATAGAATTGATTTATCCAAGGTTAAAAAATTAAGAATTTCACTTTAATCCTTACCTTAGTAAAATGTTTGCTGTGTGCCAGTTTTTAATATTTTCCAGATTGACAGCCTTCCTGCCATGAGGAGATGTGAAGATGAACACTTTGCAGCTTATTTTAACATTTTTCAAACATTTTTCTAACACCTTTTGACTTTTGATTTTTGATCCTTGATCTAATTTTGTTTTTGATAACTTTTTGATAAGTTTTTTTATCTCAAATTATGTGTTATCTGTTGTCTGTCTTGATGTCAAGAAGACTATGAATGAACATTTGCAGGATGGATGAATATGTGTCAGTTTTGTGTAACATATGTTTAATGTAATGTCTAAAATACTTGTCATTTGTGATTCAGCCTACTACAATTGACTTTTCCTTTAAATGATTAATTTACATGTATGCTATTTTACTGAATGAAAATTGATCACTGCATAAAAACTTTCTTGATAATGGGACTACCCTCTGTTCTGAAAAATGGCTCTGCTTACTGCAGCCATTCCTTTGCATGAATTTTGTCAATAATTGAACATTAAATACGTATTTGGCATCCCCTACAACACCACAGGGCAAGCCATTGTGGAGAGAGCCAACCACACCCTTAAGACAGCTCTTGATACAAACACAAATAAAAAGCAGGGATTGCCCCTGGATTTCCCACTAAGAAGGACTGGCTGAACAAAGTATTGTTCACATTAAATGATCTAAACATATCAAATTCAAATAAGACCACAGCCATGGGTAATCATTATGGGACTAGGGTTAGTCACCCACAGCCATCAGTTTTGTATAGAATATTTAACCCTGTCTGGTACGGTCCCGTTCCCTTAACATAGGGACGAGGATATGCTTTTCTTCTTGCTCCCACAGGTCCACTTTGGGTGGGTTCCAAGCCGTTATATCAAGCCGTGGAAAGATGGAAAGGTGTCCAGGTCTACAGGACCCGATCCCCAACTTCTCCCTGAGCCTCCACAGCCCTCAGAAGGACAGAGACCGGACTCCTCGCAAAAAAGCAGCACCACATGACCTGGGGACAGATCAAAGCCCTATCCAACCAACCTGCATAACTCTTGGAACAGCAAGGCCTTGAGAAAACTCCAGAGAACTTATTAGCCGTCTTTTCTTGCCTGAATGCCAACTCATTAACAATTGTGTTCTGCACCCTTCTCCTTTGCCTTATTTCAGCTATGGCGATTTCCGAACAAGGACTCTGGCAGGACAACATGTACATCCTCGATGCACAGAACTTTTCACACCTGTTGAATCGACTGATGCATGCTGTACCACTTAACCTTACAGTATGGACTAATTATCCTTTACAGAGAGGTGTTTTCATTTAACTCTCCAGTTGGTAATACCATAATACCCATCGGCAGCCATATTCAAGAGACTGCCGCTCTTTGTTGGGACTATGATACAGGGGATGGGAAGGGGCTTCAGGTGGGAAATATCCATATTGTAACCGAACCTTTGTATTAATCACTGAACACTTACATAATTATACCACATATATGTGCAATTGGCAGATTTCAGGATGTGCAGTGGGAGACCCAAGCAGGTGCAGAGAGTATAGAGGGGACGAGGGATTTACCCTTTGTAGTTATATAGCCCAAATTATAACACAAATTAAAAATACAATTTACCCAAAGCAAGACTCCGTAACAAAAGGGAGGCGATCAAGAGTCCCATAGATATGTATACAGAAACCCAGGTAGCTAGAAGCCTGTTTCCCCCAATGGGGACAGCTATGAATTACAGAGACTTACACATCCTAGCTAACTGGACGACTGCCCTATTTAATCAGACAGTCCATGCATTAAAACTACTCACAACAGAAGTCTCTCAGATTAGAGAAGTAGCATTACAGAACAGCTAACCTTAGACACCATTTTAGCTTCAAAGGGTGGTGTTTGTGCATTAATTGGATCTCATTGCTGTGTGTACATATCAGACTATAAAGCAAACTTCACACATACCATAGAGCAGATAGAAACCATGGTTGCTGATGCACCACTTTCAGGCGGAATACCAACTTCTCCATGGGACTGGCTATGGTCCTGGCTCCCTGATATTTCTGGTCTCAAAAGGGTGATTTCTATTATAATGACCATAATTGTCTTAATTATTTGTCTGTGCTGCTGTATTCAGTGCATACCCAACCTCATATCCATACTGAAACCTTGCTCTCAGCCCAGATACAAAGATGTCTTGTATGATGCTTAATAGAGAATCCTGAGCCCTGCAGCGGTTGGCACACCACACTGCACCAGCTCTGGGTGATGTGGAGATTCAGGAGCTCTGCGGCGGCTGGCACACCACGCCGACTCAGCTTTTCTCTCCATATCCCCCTTCCCCTATCTCCAGCCCATACCAAGACATAACAGATTTCAGTAAGGGTCTAAAGCTTTATTGAGCTGCCTAAATAAAAACAGAAAGGGTGAGATGTGGGAATTATGAGCTTTGCCAGCAAGGCATGTCAGGGTTTATCACTAACTTCCCTTCTCCCTGGCCTATGCACTGAATAAAGCATCACTTGTGCTTAAGCCTCTCTGCCTAGGAGAGGATACCTGACTGTCATGTATTTCTCTGGCTTATAATTAACCCTGATTGCCTGAAAGAAGGGCTGGTTGCCCCTAGTTAGAGGCAGGACAAAGACAGGAGGTATAGGAGTCAGCAGCCAATGAAATGATCCGTACACCCCCCCCCCCCCCGAGCCAAGCCAATAGTGTGGTGATACGTCTGTTGCTATGTGGAGAGGAGCCAATCATGTGATGACATCATCTGCCTTTGAATGTATGCACAATAAAAAGAGGACCCTCGGGAAGGCTCAGTCCTTTTTTCCTGCCTGCCATTGAATCCTGCCTGATGTGTCTTCATTGCTGCTATAAAAAGGTTTCCTTGCTAAATAGATTAGTGAGTGTAGTTAAAACTAAAATGGATATTTGTTTTACTGGAGCAGTAGGCATTCTTTGTGTAGAGCAGAGAGAAAGCATGAGTGAAGAAAAAAAAAATGTGGTGCTTTTAAAACAAGAAAATACATGGCTAGATATGGTAGTTATCAGCTGTCTGTTCCATGTGATCAGAGGTACAAAGATGCATCCAGTTTATTTCAGTCCATGAGATTTATTTTTATAAGTTCATACATAAGTTTGCTTTGGAGTTAACGTGTGATTGCTATTAGGTTATCATTAAACAGAGAAAGGAATCTTTCAGTTCTATGTGGTTTTTCTTCTCCCCCTCCCCCTCAAGATAGCACAGGGCTGAGTGAGTTAACCCTTGCCTGGTATAAGGAATCTTATATTTACAGTCAACATAGAAACATAGAAATGACGGCAGAAGAAGACCAAGCGGCCCATCCAGTCTGTCCAGCCAGTGTGAGCTGTGTTTCATTTCTGAGAAATTCTAGACTTTTATCTGGTAAGAAAACCTGAAACTGGGTTTATTTAAAGCCATTCATAATTAGAGTTAATTTATCATAGGAAAGGGTATGTAAAGTGCTTTATCACTTAACTAACCTATTCATTGAAGGGTAACAGTTGTTTGGCAGGAGAGGAGGTGACCCCCCCTTAGGAATGCATTTGAGAAAAAAAAAAAAGAACAAATGAACCTGTGAGCCAGTCACTTTTAAAATGAATTGCACAGTTCTGCTGATGTAAGAGTTTTGAGGTTTTTGTTTGATATTGTAAAGTGTTTGGTTGGGTATGTTAGAGGATAGAGTGAGTATGTGATAGAAGATGGACTAAGGATATAAGTTATTTAATGAAACTGACGTAAGAAAAAGGCAAACAAAAAAGGGAGAAAAGACCTCATATGCCTACTATCCAGGCTGAAGTTTTTGTTATTTAAAGACCTTATGTTATATTCTAATGATGATAGATATCTCTCAGTTTTGTTTATCCCTCACCAGATTTACATTTAAAACACTTCTAAAAGAAGTGGTGTACAATAGGGAATTAATTGCTCCCTGGTATAACAACGTTCATCCTTTAAGTGAGTTAGGAGTTTATAGCACAGAAGAAAAAAGGGTTTTAGATTTGTACATAGAAGTAGCTCTTATCATAGGGGACAGCGCCTCCTAGAGGTGGACCATTATGGAAAGGAAAGTAGCGTTATGACTGCTTTTTGCTTAAGTAAGGTATAACAGAATACTGACGTTTAAGGAACCTGTAATGTCCTTTTTAAATTTAATTCTAATCATTATATTAACTGTCATATGCTAGATTTCTTTCCAGGGTATCAAGGCACAAAGCACATCTGTCTTTGTTCCATGGGAGATGACGGCTACAGTTTTTTTTTTCAGTTTGCTTCCTTTTCATTTTTTAATAGATCTATTTTAATTTTAATTCTGATTTTTTGTTTTCTTTTGTGGATCGATCCAATTCTTTTATATTTTTAAAGTACTTTTTAATTTTTTTAGCTCAAAAGTTTGTCATGTTGTCTGTTATATGTTAAATGTGTGATACTGGAATGAAGAATGAATGAATGCATGCATTATGTGTTCAGTTTTGTGAAATATATGTTTTAATGTAATGTCTGAGTATTTATGTTTGTGGTTTGGACCATTGTATTATGTTTTGAAATAATGTGGGGATTATTTTACAAATTAGATACTGGGAGTCCATGAAATGTGGAAATTTCTTATTGATTAATTTGATCAATTTGATTTCTTCTGTTTAGGCTTTAATTCGTTCCATATGTATCCCACATAGTAAGGAGCTAAGAGAGTCTGCTCTGCCATCAGCACTGAATCCTACTAAAAGAACTATATACGCACTGACTGCAGAAATTATCCGTGGCCACAGAAGTTATTACATACTATATGGACTGAAATGCTTACAATTTATACCTGATCTTTGCTTTTCTCTTTGTTCTGTGGGAGTGATTTTATGCAGAATCTAGGCTCTTTCATTCTCTGCCAGGACTTAGGTGTTCAAGTTAATGATATCATCTGAAGTGATGCTATTTTTATTATTTTGTATGTTTCGTTTGGTAGAATTTTCCAGTCTTAGAATTTCTAATACTTATATGTATTTCTATGCTGAATCAGCTAAATGAATATGTACTAGGTTTATCTTTTTCTTTATCTATGGAAGCTGCTTTGATCACATAGAGGGTGATGTGTCTCAGTGTGATTCAAATATGATAATTCATGGTTCAAGAGGGATATCTATATATATTTCTCTTCCACACCAGCATATGTTATAAGCTATTCCTATTCTTTTGTTTTGTAGCTTGCACTTAGGGTAATCACTTTGCTGATCTTTAATATCTCAATATCCTATTTTTTATTCTAATTTCTTCTCTGAACCCTTTTTTTTAAATATCTTTTTCCTATAACATTATCTATTAGATTTTACCTAATGACTGTTTCACTCCCTCTCACAAATATATGTCTTACTAGTGTAGCCTTTGATGCTTATTATGCGATTGTTCTCCTTGAAACAAATACACACCTTACACATGAGGAGCACTGTCATAAGGATCTGCAACAATTCTATTATTATATCTTTCGGCATATTAATTGCTCATTGTTCTTTTTTCCTTATCTTGGCCCCATCATTATAAACCCTATGTGTGAGTTAAAATATTCTGTTTATAAGCTAGTTTGTTTCCATTTAGGATTCCAGAGGGGAAGATATAATTTTTCTTATTTCTGTTTTTTATGTTTATTACATTTCTTCCTTTCCCTGTGCTAAGACACACTGATGGTTTATCAATCCTGCAAAGTACATTATTTTGTTTTAGACCGCATAGCATGCTATAGACTTTCTCACAGAGTCAGCTTTCACTTGTTTCTATGATTATCCCCAATTACACTTAGACTTACCATCATCTAAGAGGAGTATTAGCCCCGCTTGCCTAGAAGTACCTGAAGACGAAGCATTATTACTAGCCCTCATCTACCTTAACAACTTATACCCCTTGACCAAAACTGGTTTAGAAGCCTTCCCATCCACAGCTGTATCATCTCTTGGACAGGTGACTGCCACAGTTGAATTAGGACTGTCCATACAGTGATTGCTTTCACTGTTACAGGTTGTTGTCATAATACGGCATAGCACCATCAATACCCTACAGAACTAGCATGATTTGTGGACTTTTGATATGCCTTTGCCTACCATGCATATGCCTCTGCTTTCGATGATTTGGATCTTCCATCACTGCAGCCTATGACCAGAATATGTCTTATGCTTTGCAACACTTTTATAACTTGTTCCACATTATGTATGCACAACACAGTATGAGTCCTTCTGCTGATTCTTGGTTTTCTTCTATTTTATTGGCTTTCTTTACTTTTCTGGTAACGTGCATTGATTATATCCCTGCTTGCCATTTTAATGAATATTATACTGGGTAGTTTACAATAACAGCATTCCTTGAAAAGACTTGCCCAGTATACCTAGTATTATATGAGAAACATAATACTTTCATACTGGTCTCTCTTTGTTCTTATCTTTACATGTTATATCACTATTATGTAATTACTTGACTCTGAAAGATAACATATGTGGTCTTGCTATTATGAAGTAGGTCCTTTTTATAACGCAGGTATCTGTATAGCTCAATTACAGAGCTAATGGCTACCTAGTGAAAATTAGTTATGCTGTTATTCTTTGTCAATTCATGAGTGCATGTCTGCCTATGAGTCTCATTTACTTTAAAGGGGGGAATCTAGAGGGATAACAACACACACACAAGGTTAGTTGTTAGCTTATACATTTAGCCCATTTGCCATAGTCACCTTTCACTGTTCTGTCTTCACCTCTGGTACTTGGATGTGCCACTTTGCCATTTGACAGTGGCACAAGAGGGAAATGAGGAGTATGCCTGAACAGCAAACAAATATGGAGAAGAAAAATACCCAGACGCCTCTGCTATTCCTTTGGCCTGCTTGGGCTGAATGAACTCTGAGTGACTTTCTGAGCGTGACTTGCAGAATGTCTCTGAGCAGATAGACAAGCTGGCACCAAAAAAGGTGAGCCTATTCAATGGGTCACAAAGAAGGAACCAACGCGGGAGCTTCAGGCACTATTCTGTTGAAATCTCACTGGACAAGATCATTAACAGAACAAAAGGATTATCTGGAGAGTGAGGGCAAATGGGCTACATCTGGGAATACTGGTCAGGGCAGTTCAGGGATAGGTTGTTATGTCAACAGCATGATGTGACTCTGTAAATGAGTCTTTGGGCAGTCACGTAAGTCTAGATGTTTCGACAATACTATATGTTTAACTATAAAAGAAGGGTCACTTCCTGTATCCAATGAGATGCTGGTCAGTTTGTAAGACAAAGGGCACCCAATATCCAGCATCTCCCAAGAACACTTATAATGCCAAATAAAATTTACTTTATACCTTTTACTGAGTCTAAGTGTTCTTGTGTCCCTGGCCCTAAGTACAGAATATTATGTACACAATTGCTGGAGGAAGCCCAATATGCAAATCTCTGTGGATATTAAATTGAAATCAGTCATTCTTTTTATCTATTTTATTTTTAATCTCTTCTTTCCTCATAACTTGTATTATTTCTTTGGTACTATGCTGGATTATTGATAATTGGTTCATCTGGAAGTATGGCAGTAGAGACGAGGGAGTTTATGGGTGGGGTGGATAATAGTTTTAGCAGGGTGGTTAATGGGGGAGGCTGGTTTGGTACAGGGGACTAGTAATGGGACTAGTAGTAGGGGGCTGGTCTCTGTGGGATGAGAGTTCTTTGTTGGGATAGGCCCTCCCCTCGGGTCCCGTGATTTTTCTCACTTGATGGTAACAGGGTCTTTTTGGGTGGCGAGGATTTGTTTGTTTATTCTAGGGTATCAATATCTGAATAAGTGTTTTGAAGGTAAATGGCATACTAATTTACAGCAATCAAGAATGTACAGGGTTGTCTTAATTACAAAGATGTCTTTGTGTTTCTCTAAAGGGGGTTACCTAATTATGTGTTTGTGCAATTGTGGTATACTTGCTTGGGTTATGGTTTTGCGCATTTGGCATTTATTATATGATATTATGCTATCTCAATGGCTGTAAAATGAGTACACTAGTGAAGTGCATATTTCTGAATGGGTGTAGGATAAATCTATTACGAGAAAGAGAATTCTTCAGTTTGAACACAGAAATCAGGCGCATATCCTGTTTCTGCAAGAGACACACTTCACCACTTGGGAGCACGACAGGAATGGTCAGGGCAATCTATTCTACCTCCTTTCCCTCCCGAAGTTAGGGAGTATGTGTCATTATTGATAAAAGTTTGCCTTAAAAGGTCACCAGTTCATTAACTGAAGGGAGGTATGTGTTTCTTGATTATACTCTGCACTCAGTCATTTATTTATTATTTATTAAAGGCTTTTATATACCGACTTTCTTGATACAAATCAAATCAACTCGGTTTACATCGAACTAAGCAGTAACTATAACCAACCAATCAACAAGAGACAATTTGAAGGAGCATAAAGTTACATTATAACAAGGATGGCTTAACTGGGAGTAGGAAATAAGAAAGGGAGAACGAAGATAAAGTACTATATACAAAAGAGTATGGGAGGGAGGCAAGGAGCTGTCCTCATGATAACTTGTGAGCGTGACTTAGCGTTTGTTTATTTACATAATTGCTGGAACAATTCTAAGTCAGGCTGTTGGGCTAGTAGCGGGGAAGGCTCGGCAGAACAGCCATGTCTTTAGTTTCTTTTTAAAAGTTAGTAGACAAGTTTCCTGCCTGAGGTCTGGAGGCATGGCGTTCCAGATGGAGGGACCTGTGATAGAGAATGTCCGGTCTCTGATGTTTGAGTGGTGCACAACTTTGATTGGAGGAACATATAAGGATCCCTTGTAGGCATCCCTTAAGGGTCTGGCCGTCGAGTGCAATTTGAGAGGGTGTAGCAGATCAAGAGGGGTCTGATGGTGAATATTTTTGTGGATAATTGTGAGTGATTTATGGAGAATCCTGAAGTTTACTGGGAGCCAGTAAAGATCTTTTAGAATGGGAGAGATATGTGCTCTCCGATTGGTATTCGTCAAAATTCTCGCTGTTGCATTTTGGAGCAACTGGAGGGGTTTTATAGTAGAAGCCGGGAGACCTTGCAAAATGGAATTGTAGTAGTTGATCTTGGAAAGCAGAATGGCTTGGAGGACAGATCTGAAATCATAATGGAATAGGAGCGGTTTAAGTTTTTTGAGTACTTGTAACTTGTAGAAGCACTCCTTTGTAGTGTGTTTTATAAATTGCTTTAGGTTCAAGTGACTATCAATAATGGCTCCAAGATCTCTAGCGTGGGATATTTATATATTAGCTTGCAGTTGGTGTTGGAAGGGACTGCCTTCTGGAGTGATTAGCAATAGTTCTGTCTTGGAAGTGTTGAGCACCAGGTTGAGGCTTGAGAGGTGATGGTTGATCGTTTGCAGGTGAGAGTTCCATAACCTGAGTGTTGAGTCCAGTGAATTGGATGTTGGGATTAAAATTTGAACATTGTCTGCGTATATATAGAACTTAAATTTTAGATTTGAGAGTAAGTGGCAGAGAGGAAGTATGTAGATGTTAAACAGGGTGGGCGATAAGGAGGAGCCCTGGGGGACTCCAAATGGGGCATTAGTGTGAGAGGATTCCTTGTTATTGATTTTAACCTTATAGCCTCTATTGCTAAGGAAGGAGTCGAACCATCTAAGAGCTGATCCTGCAATTCCTATGTCTGATAGCCGGTTTAGAAGGATATTATGATTTACAGTATCGAAAGCTGCAGAGATGTCGAGGAGAGCTAAGAAGAACGACTGTCCTTTATCAAAGTCAATGTAAACATGATCAAGGAGTGAGATGAGGAGGGTTTCGGTATTGTGTTCTTTTCGGAAACCATATTGTGACGGGTGTAGAATATTATGGTCTTCTAGGTAATTTGAAAGTTGCTTATTTATGATTTTCTCCATGATCTTAGCTACAAACGGGAGATTTGATATGGGGCGATAGTTGTTGAGGTCGTCCGGGTCCAGGTTCGGTTTTTTGAGTATGGGTTTGAGGGTGGCCAATTTGAGAGCATCCGGGAATATTCCTTGTGAGAGGGAACAATTGATAATATCAGCTAGATATTTGGAAATGTATTCTGGTATGAGAATCAGAAATTTGGAAGGTATTTGGTCTAGAGCGTGGGTCGAAGGTTTCATTCTTTTTATCAGGGTTTCCACCTCTATAGTGTGAGTAGGATCAAAGGTTTCCAAACTTATGTCTGTGTTCAGTAGGTGGAGGGTATTCGGAGGCAGTGAGTTTGGGCTGGTAGGTAATCTAGCCAGGGTACTGGAAATTTTGTTCTGAAAGAATAAGGCCAGATCGTTGGCCTTTGATTGGGCTGTATCGTCTGGGATTGTAAGGGGAGCATTTTTGGTGCGTTCCGATACGTACGAAAAAAGAGCCTTCGCGTCAAACATCATATCGTGGATACGGTGGGCATAGAAATCTCTTTTTGTTCGAAGCATTGCCGTTCTGTAATGGTGGAGAGTGGCTTTGTATATGGTTAGAGAATGTGAATTGGGATTCTTCCTCCATTCTTTTTCTTTCTGTCTTAGATTTTGCTTCTGGGTACGGAGCTCATTTGAGAACCATGGCTGCTTGTTTTTTTGAGAAGGATTTATGTTTTTTTTTTTACAGTGGGCATAAGTTATTGGCTATCGTTTCTGTAATGTTTTGCCAGGAGATAATAGCAGAATTGGGGTTAGATAGATCCAGGTTAGAAAGTTCTTTGATCAGAGAGTTGCCGAGGTCTTCTGAAGGACATGGTTTCCTGTAGTACAGTGGTCGCCTGAGGGGGCACAGAAGATCCTGTCAATGACCTAATGGTGGAGGTGATCATGAAATGGTCTGACCATGGAACTGGGAGGCATAGAGGGGGTGAAAGTGGAGTGAGGTTGGAATTTGTGAAGATAAGGTCAAGTGTATGACCTGCTTTATGTGTGGGTTGGTTGATGTATTGTTTGAAGCCCATGTCTGAGAGGGCTGATAGGAAGGCTTCACAGTTAGAAGATCTAGGATTGGCATCGATGTGAAGATTAAAATCTCCAAGGATTATGGCTGGAGAATCTAGTTTTAAGTATTTGGCTATGATTTCCACCATAGGAGAAGCGTCTTGATCTAAAAGTCCAGGGGGAGCGTAAGTGAGGAGGATTTGGAGCGACTTAGATTTGAATAAGCCTACCTCCAGTTTAGGTATTGTATTGATAGGTTGTAGAGTGAGGTTAAGAGATTTTTTGGCAGCTATGAGGAGACCTCCCCCTTTTTTCTTTTTTCTGGGTAAGGAGAAGACATCATATATCTGTGTAGGAAGTTTATTTATTAAAGCTGTGTCTGAGGGCTTCAGCCAGGTCTCCGTGATAGCACAGGTGTCTGGCCTGGCATTAAACAGATAGTCGTGAAGGATGTGGGTTTTTTTGGTAATTGACTGGGCATTGAATAGTGTTAAAGTGAATAGGGCCAGCCCAAGTAGTTGCGTAAAGGGGGAGATCATCACCGGAGTTAAATTTCTACGAGTTATGGGTTGGTATCATAATGTTGGCTTCATCTTGAAGCAGGTGTTGTGATGTAATGTGTGTATTGGGTATCCTAGCATCATGATAGGACTAAAGAGATCACTTTGACGGGGTTTGCCAGCAGATGATGTCCTATAGCATAATGGAAGTGACGAATTGTGGAAATATACTTTATGGGGATGTTGGCGTCCGGAAGTGGATCCTTGGGCCGACCACCCGAGAGGCGGATGGGAGGCAGACTTCGGAGCTGGAGACGAGACTTCACCTGGAAACCCGAGCCTCCCCCAGAGGAGCCGTTGGAGACCGGGTCGCTAGGGCTTAGGTGGCTTCGCCCTGGAAGTCCAAGGTCCCCCCAGGAGGAGCCCGTAGGGACCCGGACCGCTGGGACTTAGGAGAGAGGCGAGACAGCAGGGAAGACCAGGACCGGACCGGAGCCAGGGAACGCTGCTGGAGATGAAGCAGAGCAGGAACAAGGCAGGCGGCTGAAGACGGAGACGAAGAAATGTACCAGGATCAGGGCAGGCAGCTGAAGACGGAGTCGAAGAAATGTACCAGGATCAGGGCAGGCAGCTGAAGACGGAGTCGAAGAAACGTACCAGGATCAGGGCAGGCAGCTGAAGACGGAGTCGAAGAAACGTACCAGGATCAAGCAGGCAGGCAAGAAGCAGGAACTGGAGAACTGGAACAGGTCAGGAACAGTCAGGCAGGAATGCAGGACAGGAATCAGCAGGCAACTAGCATGAAGCAACCACGTTGCAAGGCACAGAAGGAAGTCAGACGCCGAGTTAAATCCCCCTCGGCGTCTGACATCATCCAGGGGGCGGAGCTAGGCTTTCGCACCGAAGGCCCTTCAAAAGGGCCTTCCCCTGCGCGCGTGCGAGCCCTAAGGGTGGGGCCTCCTCCTCCGGCGGCGTCTCCCTCGTGGGAGCACTGCCGACTAGGCCGTAGCTGCCGCGATCGTGTTGCTCTCGTGGGCCCGGACCAGGTAGGGGGTTTGGTCGCGCTCCTCGCGACCGAAACCACAACAGGGGATATGATTAATGTAGCATGGCAGTGCCGATCCTTAGCTGAATGAATGGTGGAGAGGCTGGATGAATGCTGAGGTGGCTGATTGAAAGCTTGAGGTGGCTGGATGAATGCTGAAGTGGCTGGATGATTGCTGAAGTGGCTAGCTGAATGCTGAAGGGGCTGGATGAATGCTGAGGTAGCTGGATGAGAGCTGAGGTGGCTGGTTAATTGTTGAGGAGCCTGTGTGGGTGCTGAGGATCCTGGTTGAATGCTGAGGGGCCTGGATGAGTGCAGAGGTGGCTGGATGAATGATGAGGAGCCTGTTTGAGTGCTGATGATCCTGGTTGAATGCTGGGGTGGCTGGATGAATGCTGATGGCTTAGAAGGTAGATGGAGGCGGTTGGGGGTTGTCATTGTCACCTTATCTAATATATAATATATATAATATATATGGTCCTAATGTGGCCCAAGCAGAGTTCTACAGAGTTCTTACTGACAAATTAGCACTTCTTGGGTCTGGGTCATTATGCATAGGTGACGATTGAAATGTGTCTCCTAATCTTTCAATAGATAGGATGTCGCTATTCAAGACTGGTATTCCCTCAATGATATCTATGAAAGAAATGTTTGACACCTTTCCTTTGGTTGATGCATGGTGACATCACCATCCAGGGTGACATAGCATGTACAATAGACTTGATTATTTTATGTGTATACCAGACTTGATTTCGCAAATACACAGTAGTGATATTTTGACCAGTACTATTTCTGATCACTGCCCTGTTTAACTTCAGATATCTCTTGCAGATATTAGGTCCCAATCTTTCATATGAAAACTCAATACTTTGCTTTTAGGTGATAAACAATTCTCTAGTTCGGTTAAAGGGGCAGTCTCAGATTTCCATGCCTGTAATCCGGAAATTGATCATCCTCCAGCTTTACGATGGGAAGCCTTCAAAGCGTTTTTAAGGGATTAAATTATTAGTTACACCAGTTTTCTTAAAAAAAAATGTAGGCAAAAAGCAGATGTTCTCATGAAAAAAAAATTGGATGCTAGAAGCTCAGCATAAAATGGACTGCTCCGCTCATAATTTGAAATTATTGAAAGCAAAGGGAGCTTCAAACCTTAGAAATTGGAAAAATAAGGAAGGCTTTAAAATACACTAGGATGAAGTTTTACGAGTATGGAGATAAACCGAGGGCCTTTCTTGCTAGGACAGTGAGAAAGAGGGTTAGCAAGTCTCACATTTTCCAGATAAAGACTCCAGCTGGGATCTGCACTTCAGATCCTAGAGAACTGGAAAACTCTTTTATTCATCTCTTTACTAATCTTTATAAGGACCCAGGCCTGGTTAATGGGAAAGATATTCAAGATTTTCTCAATGGTATAAGGTTACCTCTACTCCAACAGAGTCACAGTGAACAGTTGGTGGACCCCATCACTTTGATTGAAATCCAGGCTGCCATTAAGGTACTCCCTGGTGGAAAATGGTCTGGCTGGTACTCCACTGATTTAAAACATGTTTCCCTGGGATGGCACAGTTCTTACTTCAAACCTATAATTCTGAGGGGCTTACTGAATCAGAGACATGGCTGATGCCAATATCTCCCTTCTTCACAAAAGTGGGAAAGATGCTCTAGATTGTGGCTCATACTGATCAATCACTCTTGTCAATTCAGAATAATATTGGCCAAGATGCTACAGCTGCAGTTGTGGTTGGAAGTGGTGCTGCCCAATTTGATCTATAGTGACCAAACTGGATTTGTGTTACGATCCTGTCCGCGGACCCCATCCCGGGGACAGGCCCTCCACCTACCGCTCTTCCCACTGGCCGACCCGACACTGCCGCTCTCCTTTGTGGTCCAGACCGCCATTGAGCCACGCTTCCCTCTGTCAATGTGGCCTGTTGCTGCTCCTCTCTTGCGTGGCTGGAACTGCGCCATTGATGCCTGCAACAGGTAAGTCCCCGCAGGGATTCCCTCTTCCTCCGCGGCCTGAGCGCTGCCATCAGAGCTCCTCTTTGCAGCAGGAGCTGCCTCCAGCCTGCCCTCTCCTCCTCCAGGTGGCAGGATGCTGCCATAGGCCTTAGCTCCTCCCTCCAGAGTCCCTCTAGGTGCAGGCGCACGCCTCTCTTCTTCTTTTAAAGGGCCAGAAACAGGAAGCACTCTTTGGCCCTCCGGATGATGTCTTCAGGTCCTACCCTATTTAAAGGCCCTGCTTCAGTTCCTCAGGGCCTTCGGATCAACTTACATCTCCCTTGGACCTTCTCCAGCTTCCAAGGAGTCCGTCTTCTGCTCCTGTCCAGATGACTTCATGTTCTTCATGTTCCTGATGTCTCCATCTGATGTCCTGGGTCTCATCCCTCGTCGAATCTCCTTCATGGTATGTTCCAGTCCCTGGCTTCCCGCTGAAGCCCCGGAGTTCCTCGTCCAGATGTCCTCTCGTCTAATGTCCATATATCCTCTCGTCCGACATCCTCTTGTCCTCTCATTCAGATGCCTCCTCGACTGCTTGTCCTGATATCCTCTCGACCTCTCGTCCAGATGCCCATATGTCCACTTGCTCAGATGTCCAGGTGTCCAGATATCCTGATGTCCGTGCGTCCGGAGGTACCATTCTCTTCTGTACCATTTTCCTTTATTCCTTATCTCGATCCTGAAGAATCTGCAAGCAGCCTTGCTGTCCACCGGACTCCCTCTCCAGTCATCCCTCATGGAAGTAAATCCGTCTCATCCGGTGTCTGTCTTTGGGTGACTGGAGTTTCCTTCCAGTTGGACGTCTCTCAAGTGCTGTTCGGATCCTCTTCTCCGTTCTCTGCATGTTCCGCTCTCTGTGTGGTCCGTGACCAGCCTTCCAGGCTGTGTAGGGCGCGTGACGGGACAGGATGGTCTGTGACCAGTCCATGTCGGGCTGTGTAGGGCACCCTGAGGGACAGCACCTTCCAAGTTCCAAGAGTCTCATCTCTTCCAAGTCTCCCAGAGCCTCGTCTCGTCCAAGTCTCCAAGAGGCCTTGTCTCTTCTATGTACTCTGACTCTTTTCTTGTTTCCAGGATCCGGGGTCTCCTGTTCCAGTTCCTGGTTTCTTCATTCCCAGCCCTCTGCCTCTGTCTGACTTCACTAGAGTATGTAGCTGAGCAGGGGGCTGATCCTGTTTGTCTCAGCTCCAGTGTACTTGCTCCACTCATGCCTGCACTCGCTCACCTCCCTAAGGGCATGTCTTGGGGTTCCTCCCCGAGTCATCTCGTGGGCCAAGGGCTCATTCTCTCTCAGGAGAAGATGATCGCACCTCTGCGTCCCTCCCCAGGGCCTGCAGGGCGCGTTCGAAACAATTTGTCAAGGGAAGAGTATCTACTACTAGGCAACTATTTAACATATCATATGGCTGAACAAAAAGGTCTTTCTAGTCTTCTGATATCTCTGAATGTAGAGAAAGCCTTCAGCGTGTTATCTTGGCCTTTCCTATTTGAGGTGTTGACAAATGCAAGTATACCAGCTAGGTTTATTGCCTGGGTTACGGCCATGTATTGTTATGCCCGTCGGTTGCAGACGGCTGCGACAACTAATGCTCACCTCTTTCTTTGCTGCCTTGACATCATTGGGGAGAGTGGTGGCCTCCGCCAGCTACCACCTACCTTCCTGACATTCCCAGGTCAGCGTGGGTGCTGCCGACTGCCATCTTGCCTTTGGGATCACTTAGGCGTGCACACGCACAGGCCAGTCTTAAGCACATCATGGTGGGAACCTCGGGGGCGTCCCCTCCGGATGACGTCTTCACTCTACTATACTTAAGCTGGCTGGCCGTGTCTATTGACAAGTTAGCAAGGAGTTCCCTCATTGCTGAATCCGCTTCACTCTTACGGACTTCCTGTTCCAGTTTCTGCACTTTGGCGTGAGACGCTCTGGGTACCCGCTCTTCAGGGGCCCTTTCTAGTCTCTGGCTATCCGCTCCTCTGAGGGCCTTCTGCCTTGGACTGCTGTCTGTTCCCATTCCACCTGACCTCTCCTGGAACTACCACTCTGTGAGTATCTTGATTCCACGGACCACTACTATACCAGCCTTATTGTGGGATCCTCTCCGGTGTACCCCGTGCCTCGGGCCACTACGTGCCATCTCCAAGTGAGGAACTACTCCAGTGTACCCTGTGCTGCAGACCATTACTGCTTCATTGCTACAGGACCCTCACCAGTGTCCCCGTACCTCAGGCTACTACCATACCATCTCTGAGTGAGAAATCCCTCGGTGTACCCTATGCTGCAGGCCACTACTGCATCAACACTATGGAGAGACTTCTTCAGCGTACCTGCTCTGCGGACCATTACTGGATCTCCACACATCTGAGGTACTCCCTCTGGGAATACCCCTCTGCTCAGACCTTGTTACTTTTCCTGCACCCCCCCCCCCCCCCTGCTCCGCGGGCTGTGCCTTTCTACCTCTCTAATAAAGATTCTATTCCACAGCTGTGTCTGACGTCCGCTAAGACCACGCCTCCCGACGGTGAGGCGTGGTCTTAGCGGACGTCAGACACAGCTGTGGAATCCCGATGGTACCACCCATAGGGTTCCGCCCTGTGGGTGGTACCATCTCTTACCTTGGCCCAGGGCCCACACACCTACAAGTCAAAACATATATGAAAAGTCTAGAGTATGACTCTTGATCAATAGTTCTTTTCCAGTGCCAGGGAACCTGGCAGGGATGTCCACTCTCTCCATTGTTTTTTGATTTGGCCATAGAGATCCTTGCAATGGCTATTTGGCAATACCCTGGCGTTCAAGGAATACAATTGGGGGGGTGGGGGGGAGAGAACATAAGATATTGCTTTATATTGATGTGTTTATTTATTTATTATTTATTTGTTTTTTTATACCGACATTCATTGGGGTATATCACATCAGTTTACATGCTAACAAGGAGAATAATTATCTACATGATAGTATCGCACACATCCAGACCAGCATTGTTGGACCTTTTGAAAGACTTTAGGGCCCTTTTGGGTAACAAATTATGCTAAATCAGAATTGCTCCATCTCAATGATAGAATTATTCTTCCAGAGTGCCTTACCGCTTTTCATAGGGTTAAGGATAGTTATAAATATCTGGGTATCCACAACACTAAAAATTTTAAGGATTTATACTCTTAAAACTTATGGTCCTCTGCTGGAGAAAATTAAGCAAGATCTGATTGCCTGGGAACACTTATCTATTTCTTGGGTGGGTAGAATAAGTTAGCTAAAGATGAACATTTTACCAAAACTGCTATATTTGTTCCAGCACCTCCCATGTTCTGTCCCAACTTCTGTATTTGTTGACCTAAATAAGTCTATGACTAAGTTTATCTGGACACACCGGCAGGCTCACGTGAGGCTCAGTCAGTTGTGGTTGCCCAAACAACCCCCAACAACAGGGGATGGCACTTCCTAATTTGTACATTTATTATTGGGCAACAAAACTTGTTTGTCTACAATGAATGACTTAACGATGGTGATGTGTCATGGCTGGCCTTGGAAAAGGAATAAGCAGATATGATTAATTTAGTTATACTTCCTTTTTTACCTTTGTGTTGGCAGCATTGTGGTGAGGTTGGCACCTACATGCATTGTGGTGGTACTGTCAGGGAGTACATCAGTTCTGGTTGCAAATTACACAAGAAATATCTGACATTCTGGGGGTCCATGAATATGGCATGACAATGATGGGCCTGCTGGGCAGATGAGAGGGTTCCTTGATACCCAGGAGATATCGTCAGTTGGTGGGACAAATGTTGTGGGCAGCCAGATTGAATCCATATATAATATATTGGAGAGCGCAAGTATGTGGCATAGCAGAAACTAAAAAACTTTAATATGACTTGAAAGGTGAATATATCATCAATACTATGGTCTCCCGCCACCTACACCTTTTTAATGGGTGAATGTCCGAATTGAAGTATGTATTGGCTGTTTTTTTCCTTTTTTGTTTGGTACTCTCCAAGTTGATGACTGCTACTGAATGATATATTGCTATATACAAACTTTATGGCCGTATAGTTGCTAATTCAAACTGTTATATGCTTTCAATTATTTCAAAATAAAGAGATAAAAAAAAAGAAAATGAATAGCCTGGGAATGGGTTCCAAGATGGTGGAATGGATTAGAAAGTGGTTGACTGACAGAAGACAGATTGTAGGGAGAGAAGGGGTTATTAGTGGAGTGCCTTAGGGTTTGGTTCTAGGACTGGTTTTGTTCAATATCATTCAAGTTATATTGTAGAGGGGTTAGAAAAATGTATCTTTTTGCGGATGATACTAAGATATGCAATAGAACCTGTACACAGCAGCAGTAACAGCACTAAACAGAAGGAATGGGGGGAACCTGCACTAAGCAGCAGTTACAACCTGAACATCTACCTTGCTGGACAGACTGGCAAGATCTTTTCACTGGGTGATCAATGCTGGAAGTGTAAGGTAAACACTGGCAACTTATGCTTCCAGCACTGATCACCTAGCTAGAATTGCTGGGCCTGGGCTACCAGGGGCGGATTGGCCTATCGGGGCTTCGGGCATGCCCGAGTGGGCCGTTTCAGTTAATCACGTGGTTAGTGTTGGTCGCAGCAGCCCCCAGCCCTGCAAGGCTGCTGTGACCAAACTGGGTCCCCAGTCACGTTTCTTTTACAAGAGTTTCCCTCAGAGGCATCGTTAGCCCCATCAGTGCCCCGAGTCTCAGCATTAGCTCTCGCTAAGGAGGCGGCACAATGCTGCTGTGTCAGCGGTGGCTTTCATGGCACTAGGAAAAGAGGCCGTAGCTGCATTGGCGGGGTTGTGCAGCCCAAGGTCGAGGAAGAAGCTGCAAGGTCTGAGGAGGCAGAGCTGCAGCTGTGTCGGCTAGGCCCGCCCCCCACATAAGAACATAAGAAATTGCCATGCTGGGTCAGACCAAGGGTCCATCAAGCCCAGCATCCTGTTTCCAACAGAGGCCAAAACCAGGCCACAAGAACCTGGCAATTACCCAAACACTAAGAAGATCCCATGCTACTGATGCAATTAATAGCAGTGGCTATTCCCTAAGTAAAATTGATTAATAGCCATTAATGGACTTCTCCTCCAAGAACTTATCCAAACCTTTTTTGAACCCAGCTACACTAACTGCACTAACCACATCCTCTGGCAACAAATTCCAGAGCTTTATTGTGCGTTGAGTGAAAAAAAATTTTCTCCGATTAGTCTTAAATGTGCTACTTGCTAACTTCATGGAATGCCCCCTAGTCCTTCTATTATTCGAAAGTGTAAATAACCGAGTCAAATGGAGGCTTGAAACTATGTAGGCACTCCCCTCATCGGCTTGGGTTGTCTCTCTCCCTTCGGGAGGCGGGCAGTAGGCCTCCCACTGCTGGCTCACAGCTGGCTCTATGCTGCAAGATCTTCTGATCCTCTGCTGAGGGTCCCCCTACTCCTTGGACCACGACAAAAAACCCCACAAAAAACAGTATGGAGGCTTACAGCCTGCCTCCTTCCGCAGCAACAGGCAGTCAGCTCACCAGGAACCTGTTAATCCAGGGCTTTGTTTGTATCCCCCTAACCACCAATGTGAGTACAAAAAAACAACCCCTCCCCCAGTTTTTAAAGTTAATAGGCTGCTGCTATTGCTTCTGCATTTTTTGGGGGATGGAGGAGAGACAGTATGTGAGTGTATGTGACTGTGTGAGTAAGCATGTGTGACACTGAGAAAATGTGTGTGAGACTGAATATTTGTGTGTTAGCATGTGAGAAAGTGTGTGAGAGACAGGGCATTTGTGTCACTGAGCATCTGACAAAATATGAGAAAGTGTGTTTGAGACTGAGCGTTTTTATGTCTGAAAAAGTGTGTGAGACTAAGGATTTGTGTGTGTCAGCATGTGAGAGAGTGTCAGTCAGTGAGCGTATGTGACTGCCTGTGTGTATGAGTCAATGAGTGTGTGTGACTGTGTGTGTTTGAACATGTGTGTGTCAGTGAGTTCTAGATGTGTTAAATGTGTGTATATGAGAGCAAGAGGAGAAAGTCTGTGCACATCTCTCACTCCTGACCATCTCTGAGCTTTTGGAATCAAAAGAAAATGTTCTGAAACATGTTATTTATTTAAGAATAGGGGATTTTTAAATCTTTATTGGTTTTAATTGTTGGGTATTGTCTGCCGTTTTGAAATATTTTATTGGTGTTTGGGAAATTATTTATACATTTTATATGAAATATTAATTATCTGATAATCTATTTTTTAACTGTTTGAAATGTGTCGTAGATCCCCCATTCTCTGTGCTTCAGCCTTAACTAGGAGTGCTTGAGGTCCGGGTAGAGTCCAGATGGGGAGGAAGAATAATCAATAGCTCTTAGATGCGTAAGTGCACTGAAAGTGCATAAATGAACTTTTGAAAATTGCTAAATTAGTATGTTACATATACACATGCAACTCCTTTGAAAATTACCTCCTAAGTGAGTACATGAGCAGCAGCACAACAGGTTTCTTGTTGAATGAAAGTACTTACTGAAATATTTTATAAATGATATATGTGGGCGCGGCCCATTGATTTTATAACATGTGCATGCCGGATAGCTTTTTTTTATGTTTTAAGTGGTGTGTGCATATATATGTAAATTATATATGTAAATTATCTTGTATGTGTAATTGGGTACCCATGGGCCAGTATGGAGAAAAATACCCCGGGCCACTATTTCCCCACAATCCACCCCTGTGGGCTACAGTATTTCAAGGTACTGGCAGGGTGGAAGGGTTAGAGAAGGTGGTGAGATAGGACTGAAGGGAGGCAGTGGTGTGGTCAGTATGGCACTTTTAAGTTGAACAAGGGAGCGGACAAGGGAAGGGGGAGGCTGGCCCTGGATCCCCTTCTGGTTTTAAGGTAAACATCTTCTCAGAGGGGTTTGGAAGTAGTGGCTCTGCCCTGGAGTGCCTATGGTGATTGCTTGGGTTGGGGGAGGAACAGTAATTCAGTCTTTTTTTTTTTTAAACCTCTATAGCGCAACCTAGCCGGTTATATTCCTTTGGATATAACTGGTTAAGGATAAAGTTATTCAGCTACACAAAGCTGGATAACTTTTGACCTGCTCTTAACCACATCTGGGGAGAAAGTCTGATACTTTACTTTCAATGCATATCCAGCATAGCTCTCTGCTTCAACAGCAGGGGAGAAAGACTGATACTTCACGCATATCCAGCATAGCTCTCTGCTTCAACAGCAGGGGAGAAAGACTGATACTTCACGCATATCCAGCATAGCTCTCTGCTTCAACGGCAGGGGAGAAAGACTGATACTTCTTCTGTCGTCATTTCTATGTTTCTATGTTTGGAGAGAGATGGATAACTTATTTATCTAACTCCAAATATCCACTAAACGTTAGCTGTACAAGTAAGAGGAATATTCAAAACTTGCCATTTAGCTGGATATCTTGTGCATTATCTGGCTAAAAGATTTTCAATATTGGCCTCTATGTTACCATGTTATTCAGAATTATTCAGCTATGTTAGATGGATAACTTTGGACTTCATAAAAGCAGCCCTAAATTTAGCTAGATAAACTCATCTGGCTAACATCTGATGATAGCTGGGTATAGTCAGCAGTGTGCCTGCAGCCCTGAATATCCAGTATAAGTTAGATGGATGAGCCTAAGTTATCCTCTTTCTGCCCAGCTGAATATTGGCCTGCTAATTTTTAGGGATGCTTACTCATTTGAAATAAAACAGGATATGTAAATGAAATTTCATTGTTCATTTCTACGTGTTTTTGAAACAAAACAAAAGAAAAAATGATCCACATTTCATTTATTTTCATTCCTTTCATTTTAAAAGAGTTTGCTGCCAGATGAAAAAAATTCCATCCCCACTCCGACCCTCCTACCAAGCTGATGTTTTTCGCAGGGCAAGAGTAATTCCCAATTGCTCCTGTGATTGAAATTGATGCTGGCAGACTGAGGTCACTGCCATTTTGTACAGAAGACATTTAAAATGGCACTGGCCTCAGTCTGCGACCATGAACACCAATCTGTTGAGGGCTTGTGAGTGGGAGGGCGCCAATTTTTTTTGTTTCTTTTTTAAATTTTGTTTTTTCTTTTTTGTTTTAAATAAACGAAAACAAAACAAAAGGAAAAAAATGACTGTGTACACCCTACCAGTTTCTTTCTTTAGTAGAGAAATCTGTTATGACAATATGCGTGTCCTGTTACTGAATCCCAGAGAGAGAGCTGCCGGTCTCTGTAAATTATCTATCTCCGATCGAAACTTGTAAACCGTTGTGATGGCAAAGCTGAACAACAGTATATAAAACCCGATAAATAAATAAATAAATAGTCGAGCTGACTTAGAAAATAGCCACTGCTATTAATTGCATCAGTAGCATGGGATCTTCTTAGTGTTTGGGTAATTGCCAGGTTCTTGTGGCCTGGTTTTGGCCTCTGTTGGAAACAGGATGCTTGGCTTGATGGACCCTTGGTCTGACCCAGCATGGCAATTTCTTATGTTCTTATATTTGCTATGAGAATTTTTGAATAAGTAGATCATTAAACATTAGAAAAAGGTTTTTCTCTACAGGAAACTTTGTAAATAATGAAGTCAGCTGGTGGCCGCAGACACTGACCCACAGAAGGGTAGCTTTAAATTGTTCATTGACATCACAATGTGCTCCGACCCCCTGCGAGTTTCATCTGAACCGAACTTGCCTGTTCCTTGTGGCAGTCATTCTCAAACCCGTCCTTGAGACATGCCCAGCCAGTCAGGTGTTGAGGACATCCACAATGAGATAATTTGCAACCACTGCCTCTACCATCTGTAAATCTATATCAACATCCATTGTGGATATCCTGAAAACCAGACTGGCTGGGTACGTCCCACAGACTGGGCTAGGAACCACTGCCCTGTTAGAAATAAAAAAAAAGAAAGAAGGAATACCAATTGTTAGGGGCATGGAGAGCATGTGAAAATGGAAGCCAGAATTCACTGGACGCTCTAACATCTGTGACAGAAATTTAAATGAAACTGAATGAACGGCTCAAACATTATTAGGTGAGAGACAAATACACAGAATACAAAGTGATCTAAAGACATTCAAGAAAAGTTTAAAAACATGGCTTTTTAAACAAGCATTTTACAAAGAGACGAAAGAATAGAGAGAAATTATTCAGGAAAAGACAGAAAGGCACAGACACACAGTACGTAGAACTTTACAATAGATTAGTCTATGAACTCTACACCACAACAAACATAACTATAATACTATGTGTGATAAAACTACCCGTGTAAGTACCTTGGTACAACTGGTCATGAACTACTTCGCTAAATGTCTATGTCTAATGATATATTGTAACCGAACCTTTAACGGCACCTGTTAGAATGTACTATTGTACGCTTTTACCCTCATTAAATATGTGCCTACATGTAAACCGTTGCGATGGTATTTAACTTAGCAACGGTATAGAAAAGTTTTTAAATAAATAAATGATGATCGTATAAGGCTGGTTTTCCTATGGAAAACAAGATCAAGAATGGAGCTTGATTCTGGACCAAAGTTTCAAGATTGTGATCTATACAATTATTAACCAATATATTTATTTATTTATTTAATTACAAAAAAAATCCTATACTGCCAATCACATTTCTTAGTGGTTTACAATAAACACATCAAAAACATTAGCTAAAAAAAAATATACAAGGAAGTCCTTAATGAACAGCAAAGATGGCGTGATGTAATCTGTAAATAGAGCTCTATAATAGTGAGGAGTGAAAAGTCCATTACTATGACCTGTCTGGTGACAACTTAGATGAGGTCAAGTTTCACATTAAGACTGATCACAGCTGTACCAGCCTATGCCTCTGGAATGTTTCCTTTTTTCTCCCAGGAGTTGCCATTGGCAGAAGGCTTCATGAAAGAGCCAGTGCAGGTGACACTAGGCTAACACGCTTCAGTCTGAAGATGAGTTTGAGAGAGTTTGCTATCTCCCTGTATCTCAACCCATACAAATATGGTGACAGTGCCTTAGGCAACACTACCAGGACATTGCAAATGGTCAGGGTAACCCACAGTCCTGTCCTCAGCCCAATGATTTTATTGACGTAAAGCAAAGTTTCTACTATGAGGAGCAGAAGAGGGCAGAAGTAAAAGAAAAGGATAGTGTGATGCATTAAGAAAGTCACACTCGCTCTGGAGGACACCCCTTTCCATATGCCAGAGTCTCTGGTTTTAAAACACAGTGTAATATAACAGCAGAGGATGAGCGTCAAGCAGAGTAAAACTGCAGTGACGAGAATGATGTAGCAGAATTTGGTGACATCGTCACCATGCAGCATCATCACCAAGATGACTGGCACGGAGCATACTTCCACTGGGCAAGGCTCTGCTTTCTGGGTGACGCACAACACTAATAAGATCATTGCTGGGAAAAAGCAAGACAAGAGCCAGAGTAACAGTATCAGTTTCTTAGCTCTTGAAGGAGTGAAAACAGAGATATAATGCAGAGGCCAGAGAACAGCCAGGTAAGTGTCCAGGACCATGGCCGCAGCAGTCAGCAGCCCTGCACAATATGTCAGTGCCAGCAGGAAGAGCAGCAGCTCACAGGCAGGTCTAGGCAGTTTGAGATTGGCTGCATTCAGGACTGTGATGAGGCTGTAAAATATCAAGTAAACCAGGTCAGAAAACAGGGCATTACCCAGTAGCAGGAATCTGATCTCCTGACGGATGCCAGCACTGGAGAATATCACGAAGAGGATGGAAGGGACGAGGACTGCTGCAGCAAGAAGGCATAGGAGGGTGGGAATGACAAACAGATTCATTTCCCAGTATGTGGAGGAGATGACCCACTCACGCAGCAATGGTGCATAGGGCTGTGCCAGCATAAGGGAGCGGTTTGAATGTAACTCTCTCTGGAAGTGCATAACTGAGGCGTTAAGGATCCTGATGTGGCCACAGTCTGAGTGATTCATTTCTCTCTCTTACCTGTTGCTCCTTTATCTTTTATGAAAGGAGAGGACTGGCAAAATATACTTTTAACACTGTTATCCAGCTGCATATTAGTCCCAGCTCCTCTGATGGAACACATCAGTATGAGGATCTACCCATGGATGCCCGGCTCTCATCGAGAGGAAACAGAAGCAGAATCCCAGGGATGCCTTATATTCCAATGAGAGGCGCAGAATCCCTGCCTTAGCTCCAAACAAGAGGAGCAGAATCCCAGCGGCAACTCAGATTTCAATGAGTGGAGCAAAAGCCCTGCATGTCCTCAGCTTCGTCTGAGAGGAGCAGGATCCCAGCAATTATTCCTTCCCTAAACGTCTTGCAGCCATTACTTCAATCATGGTTTGGTGTTCAGAAAAGTGCTGCCTCTCTGAGAGATCAGGGAATGACTCGGTTGCTCATCAGTATTGCGCTGTTTGTAGTCACATTACATTAGCACAGCAGAGAGACAGATGGAATATTGAATTGATTAAACAGTTGTGGAGGATAAAAGGAGACATTCCATGTGTGTTGATGTAGAAAAGCCATAAATATGATCAAACACTGTGTTGAGGCAATCACATGTGCAATGTATTGATTGAGTAAATGTAATCAGTAACAGAAGCTATGTAAACTCTAGACATAAATGCAAACAAGTAGGGCTGTTTAGTGTATTCACCAGTTTGTCATGCAGTATGTAAAATAAATTTCACAATCTGCAAAAACAAGTTTGTTTTTTTAAATATAGGAACATGGAAGATATCTGCAGATGAGAGCTACTTGGTCCACCATGCAGACATATATCTTAATTCTGTGGTATTTCTTTATCCCTCCCCCACTACTAAGCAGGGGCGGCTCAAGGCAATCTGCTGCCTGAGGCAAGAGATGAGATGGCGCCTCTCCCCCCCCATGCCCCCGTAAGGCACAGATCAAATCAGTGAGATTTGATCTTGAAGTCTGGCATTTTGGGCAATTTGAAACGCTGGGGAAGGGTTCCCAGAAGAGTGTCAATGATAATATTTCTAAGAAGCTGGAAACCCTATCACACTCCTAGTAACCCTACCACCTGCCTGCTACCCTTCCCCAGCATCTGCCCTGGGGAAGTAAGAGATGGGTGAATGGTGACTGTCTGTGTGTGGTGTACTCTCTCTGGGCCGGTGCAAGGGAATTAGGAGCCCTAGGCAAACCTTACAGCTTTGTTCCCTGCCCCCAGACCCCATTCCTTCCCACACACCATTAAAAATTATGCATATAATAATAAGACAAAGGATATTCAAAGTAGAATATTATGTTAAAACAACATTTATTATATTTATATGCCCTATTATGATGCCAACCATAAATCCATGCAAAAAAAGACACACGGAACCCATATGGTACTAAGCCTCTTTTAACAAGGATTGGGAGTGGACTTGACCCTCCAAAAACCATGAGTAAACTGAACTACAATTACAATATAGTAAACCTCCCATATCAAGACAGCACTAACTGCCCAGCACTCAACGGTAACAACACTACCTATGAAAAGGCAACACTGCAAATATTACATCAGACCCTAAAACATCAATACACCTATTATTAGGAAATGAACAAACCAAGCTGATATAGATCCCTACACAGAAACAAGCTAGCAGAACATTTCCCCTTGTAAACAAAAACTGAATTGGAAACTGCAACAAGCCAGACTCTGTATGCAGTGCAACAATGGAAAAACTGAAATATTACTATTCCTCATAAAACATAAAATAAAATCAAGAAATATAAAACATCACTCATAACAGTAAATCCATACTAACAAAAAGAACACATATTTTAAAACAAGTGACATATAAAACAAATAATTAAAAACTCAATTTTTTTTTTAAATTCTCAAACACCAATAAAATATTTCAAAACAGCAGACACATCAAACAGCCAATAATTAAAACTAATAAAGATAAAAAATATTCCCCATTCTCCATACCTGGGAGCCTTTGGTTTCCATTCACCTCGAGATTGTGGATTTGTGAGAGGGTGTGGGGATGCACAAACTAATATTCAAACACTCTCTAACAAATAAATACACACGTGCTCCCTCCTTCTCATACATGCTCTCTCACACATCCCCTCTTTCTCTTATTTGCACCACACACACTTCCTCATGCCACGGCCTCTTTCCAGTTTTCCTTTCTTCCACAACCAGCAGCTCTACCAGGGCCTCTCTCTTGCTTTTATTTCTACAGCTGCTGATCCTCTCTGTCTTTCCTTCCTTTCTTTGGTTGCAGTGGCTCCCTCTGGGTCTCGCCCTTTCTACCACCACTGCCTCCACCCTCCAGGTGTGAGACCCCAACCCCTCCCTTTCATTCACCCCTCTCCCCTCCTTTCCCTCCCCACGCTGCACCCTTCTCTTTGCTCCATCCACATAATATTGCCCCCTGGTACCTGAAGCCAAGCAGTGGAAAACAATCCAGATGTATGGGCAATAAATGAAAAGCAGATTCAATTTCTGCCTTCGCCAGCAATGCCCCAGTACCCACTGCCCAAATTAACTCTATTGCAGACGCAAAGGAGGCATATTTCACAGTACACAATTCAGACAGGGCAAAATAGTTTACAGATGATCTAACTGGGAAAGACAAGTTCAAGATCAAATGATATTGCCCAGCCTTTTTCTTGGGGATTACAGCCAAAGGAGACAAATTCATCCACTGAAAATGAAGAGCCAGGAAGGGGCCTGCAATTCTGTCAAGGGCACATTCCCCATCCAATTTCTCCTGCAGCAGTGCCACAAAGGTACCCGTAGACCGGGAATTCCTACTCCTACCACCACTCCCTCCAGGGCCCGTATAAAGTATGAGGAAACCCACAGTAAACCCTTCCCTCAAAACTGCTGCCCCTCTCTGAAGCAGGTACTTCCCCAACCAAGGCACCATGGCATGGACATCTACAGGAGTGGGGGTGTGAAACAACAAAGACTTACTGCTTAGTACTGCAGCTTGCCTGATCCCCGCGGGATGCTTTCCGCACTTCAAGGCAGGATGAGCACTGTTGCACACCAAACAGTTGTGGTGGAACTTGCAATCCGGGAAGAGGAAGGAGAATTTATTAAACATGATGGCAGAAAAAAATGTATGGCCCTTCTAGTCTGCCCATCTATCCAATTATTTTACCTTTATAATTCCCATCACTTCCTTAGAGATCCCCTATATTTATCC
Source organism: Rhinatrema bivittatum (assembly GCF_901001135.1). NCBI lineage: Eukaryota > Metazoa > Chordata > Amphibia > Gymnophiona > Rhinatrematidae > Rhinatrema > Rhinatrema bivittatum. The sequence continues at coordinate 224,946,660 of NC_042623.1, forward strand.
CATGCTTTCTTGAATTCAGATACTGTTTTTGTCTCCATCACGTGCACTGGGAGGCTGTTAAATGTATCCACCACTCTCTCTGTAATGAAATATTTACTAAGATTACTTCTGAGTCTACCCTCTTTCAACCTCATCTCATAATCCCTCATTCTAGAGACTCCTTTCTGTTGAAAGAGGCTCGCCTAGTGTGCATGGATTCATTTGAGATATTTTAATGTCTCTATCATATCTCCCCTATCTCGCCTTTCCTCCACGGTGTACATATTTAGATCTTTAAGTCTATTCCCATATGCTGTAGAATGAAGATCACGGATCATTTTAGTAGCCACCTTCTGGACCGACTCCATCCTGTTTATATCCTTTTGAAAGTGCAGTCTCCAGAATTGTACATAGTATTCCAAATGAGGTCTCACCAGCAGCGGCGGATTCCCGAGGATGACCGGCCTGGGTATTCGCCGCCCAGACCGGCCCAGGACACATCATGTGGTCTGCAGAGCGCAGCTCTGTCACAGCCGCGCAAGGCAGACCACTTGACTGGAGTGACTGGCCCACCGGGGGATGCCCGATCCCCTGATAGGCCAATCCGCCCCTGCTCACTAGGGACTTATACAGGGGCAATATCACCTCCATTTTTCTGCTGACCATTCCTCTCCCTATGCAGCCAAGCATCTTTCTAGCTTTTACCATTGCTTTATCTACCTGTTTGGCCACCTTAAGATCATCAGATACAATCACCCCTAGATCCCACTCTTCTTATGTGTTTAGAAGAATTTCATCTCCAATACTTTACCTTTCCCTTGTGTTTTTGCACCCTAAGAGGTAGATTTTATAAAGTTGTGAGTGCATGTCCATGTGCGTGCGCTACCCGGCGCGCACACATGGACGTGCGATTATAACATGCACAATTGTGCAACTTATTCAGTGCCATTGGCTGGCAAAAGCATCCACCAAGCCACTAGATACAGCAATATAGTCTCTGCTTGGAGGCGGGAGCCCACCAATGTCCAGAATAAGACCACACTGTTCATAGGTGCCTCCCCATCCAGTTGTTGCCTCCTGGTCTTATAGATGGCTATTTTTGTAAGAGCCAGGAGGAGGCTGAGGAGGAGGTCCCTTGCTCTATATGTTGGAGTCTGGGTATGGTGCACCCAAAAATAAACATGTGGACGGAGAAATGAAGCCAGAACTGCAGAAGCAGGTTTTTAAGGAAAGTAAAAAGGAGATGCAGTCTACACAAAAGAAAAATACAAGAAAAACAGACTATGACTCACTGAAGAAGGGACAACAGGGTGAGGAATCTATGAAACAGGCTAAAAACTAACCTGTGCTGAGAGCACCAGGCAAAATTCTCCAGCTCAGGTCCCCGATAGGCCTTGGGATATGATGGGAATAGAAGGATAGCCACTGGGGGTGGGGGGGGGGGGGGGTCTCACCCTCAGATGGCAGAAGAGCTTCCTGCCAAATGGTGTATAGGCAGGAGATGAGTGTGAGGAAATGCACAGTGTGCGCATGAGTGAGTAGATCTTGCACCTCAACATTAGGGATGTGAATCGTTTTTTGACGATTTAAAATATCGTCCGATATATTTTAAATCATCAAAAATCGTTAGGGCCACGATACAATACCAATTCCCCCGATTTATCGTTAAAAAATCGTAAATCGGGGGAAGGGGGGAGGGCAGGAAAACCGGCACACTAAAACCCCCTAAAACCCACCCCCGCCCCTTTAAATTAAATCCCCCACCCTCCCGAACCCCCCCCAAATGCTTTAAATAACCTGGGAATCCAGCGGTGGTCCAGAACGGCGGCGGTCCGGAACGGCCCCCTCAATTGAATCCTGTTGTCTTCAGCCGGCGCCATTTTGCAAAATGGCCGCCGCAAAATGGCGGCGGCCATAGACAAAAACGATTCGACGCAGGAGGTCATTCCGGACCCCCGCTGGACTTTTGGCAAGTCTTGTGGGGGTCAGGAGGCCCCCCCAAGCTGGCCAAAAGTTCCTGGGAGTCCAGCGGGGTTCAGGAAGCGATTTCTTGCCGCGAATCGTTTTCCGTACGGAAAATGGCGCCGGCAGGAGATAGACTGCAGGAGGTCGTTCAGCGGGGGTTCCGGACCGCCGCTGAACGACCTCCTGCAGTCTATCTCCTGCCGGCGCCATTTTCCGTACGGAAAACGATTCGCGGCAAGAAATCGCTTCCTGAACCCCGCTGGACTCCCAGGAACTTTTGGCCAGCTTGGGGGGGCCTCCTGACCCCCACAAGACTTGCCAAAAGTCCAGCGGGGGTCCGGAATGACCTCCTGCGTCGAATCGTTTTTGTCTATGGCCGCCGCCATTTTGCGGCGGCCATTTTGCAAAATGGCGCCGGCTGAAGACAACAGGATTCAATTGAGGGGGCCGTTCCGGACCGCCGCCGTTCTGGACCACCGCTGGATTCCCAGGTTATTTAAAGCATTTGGGGGGGGGGTTCGGGAGGGTGGGGGATTTAATTTAAAGGGTCGGGGGTGGGTTTTAGGGGGTTTTAGTGTGTCGGCTCACGATTTTAACGATAGTTTACACACCCAAACGGCAATACGATTCCCTCCCCCTCCCAGCCGAAATCGATCGTTAAGACGATCGAGGACACGATTCACATCTCTACTCAACATGGTGCAGAAACATGGTCGTAATGAAATCAGACAACCTGGATGGGTTGTCTGGGTTGGGAGGCTGAGGAGGTTCGCAGTCACATGTGTGCAGAATAAATTCTTACATAAAGGATACAACTAATTTTTGAACATTTTGCATGATTTTGAGGAAGATTGTAGTGCGATGTATCTTGTCACATTTGATGTTAAATTTTTATATACTTCTATACCTCAAATTCCATTAATGAATGTTGTTAGAGATCTCCTTAGTCACAGAACGCAACCGCACGGTGTAACTACTAGCTTCATTATGCATTTCACGAGGCTTGCATTAACCAGAAATTATTTTATTTTTGAAGGGACCATGGCACCGTCTTTGGCAAATCTTTATATGGAGAGGTTTGAAAAGGACTGGATAGAATGCTCTTCGTTTATAGATTATATTGATGTTTTTGTTCTGTGGTCTGGATCCCTTCGTGAACTTGAACGATTTCATATTTGGTTAAATAGCTGTGACAAGGAAATCCAGTTTTCTATGGCTTATAATTTGTTTGCTATTTCATTTTTGGATGTCTGCATTTATAAGTCTGAAGATGGCAATTTGGAGACCACCTTGTTTAAGAAAACGACAGATCACAATACTTTTTTGCAGTATGGAAGTTTTCATCCTTTTCATCTCAAAGATAGTTTACCTTATTCTCAGTTTCTCAGAATCAGGAGAAACTGTACACAAATTAGTGAATTCAAGAAACATTCTCAAGATTATCTGGTCAATTATTGGAATATGGCTATCCTTATAGATTAATCAGCCATGCTTATAAGAGAGCTCATTTTGCAAATAGAGACATGTTATTATCCAGATTAAGATCAAACAGTACTGTTGAGGGTATCATCAGTTTTGTTACTAAATAGTTTAACACCGAGTTTACTTAAAATTATGAAGAAATATTTTTCCACTTTAAAATTACATCCTCGATTCAAAGAACTTCATATCCGTATTTCATATACACAGTTTAGGAACATCAAAGAACTCGTGAGTCCAGCTCTTTTACCTAATCATAAGCAAAACAATTCATGCACTTTAGAAGGCACTCCAATGTGTGGACATTATCACTGTGGTAAATGCTCATTTTGTTCCAATATGTTACAAACCAATCATTTTATTAATCCTTTGGATCTATGAAAATATGACTTATTTCACCACCTGTTCATCTGACTTTATTTTATGTTATCTCATGTCTTTGTTCCCTTTTATATGTGGGAAAAACAACAAGAGCTCTTAGAACACGACTGTCTGAACATAAGAGTTGTTTGAAGAATAATAAGATGGAAGCACCCATAATTTCTCATTGTTTAACTGTTGCGCCACTGACCAGCGGACCCCAGCAGGCCGGCTCCCTACTTACCGCAGGTTGCCTCATGGCAGCAGTGGCTTCGATGAGGCCTGCTTGGGCCTGGTCAGCTTCTCTTCGCGGCACTCCCTTTGCGATGGAGACGCCGCCGCCGTCCTCTGGCTCTGCCCCTCTAGGCGTGCGAATGCGCGCTGGGGCACAACTTTTAAAGGGACCAGCGTGGGAACCGGCACCTCCACCCCCGAAGGACGTCAGACGCCGGCAGGAATTTAAACCCTGCAGTCAGTCCTGTTCCTAGCCTTGCAACGAGGTTCTCCCTGTTTCAGAGGTTGCTAGTTGCTGTTCCTGGTTCCTGTCTCTGGCTTCTGACTTCGGCTCGTCCACTGTCTTCTGACTTCAGCTTCGTCCTCTGGCTTCTGACTTCAGCTTCGTCCTCTGGCTTCTGACTTCAGCTTCTGTTCCTGGTGCCCTGTTCAGTCCAGTTCGGCGGCCAACGTATGGAATTTAACCGTGTACTCTGCGAGGGAACGAGTACCTTGGCGTAATTGAAGTAACTCGGCAACCACTGAAGTAACTCGGCAACCGCTTTAGGTCGGCGGGCAGGCTCATCAAAAATGTGTCGAAAGACGGAAATGAACTGTTCCAGATTTCCAAGAATGGGATCCTTACGTTCCCACAATGGGGAGGCCCAGGCCAGGGGCTTCCCGTCAAGCAAGGACACTATATAGCTGGTCTTTACTAGGTCATTCGGAAACTGAGAAGGCAGCAGGGTGAAGCACATGTAGCACTGGTTGAGGAATCCGCGACACTGTTTCGCTTCCCCCGAGTACCTGGGTGGTACCGGCAGTTGTGTGGGGGTCGCTGGTCCGGAATCGGGCAAGGAAACCAGTGCAGGAGGGGCTGTCGCAGGTGGGGCATCCAGGCGGTTGGCCAGTCTCTCTACTGTCGCCGTCAGGACATCTGGGCAGAGCTGCTGCTACTGTAGACGCTGTGCAATTCCGGGGATGGCCATTAGGCCAGCCACGTCCGCCAGGTCCATGGCCTTGCAAACTGTTGAAATTGGATTTCATGGACCCTTGAGCCGGCTCGGACAGGTGATGGCGCACTGTGTGAGGACCCACAGTGGAGGTCGAAGCCGGGAGGCAGTACGGGGCAGGAGACCGGTTGAATCTTCACCACTGGAAGCCGAGGTCCCCCCGGGAGGAGCCCTTGAGGACCCAGGCCGCTTGGACTTACGTGCGGTCTCCTGTGTGTGAGTCTTGAAGAGGAATCCAGCTCGTCCACTGGCTTCTGACTTCAGGCTCGTCCACTGGCTTCTGACTTCAGCTTCTATTCCTGGTCCGCGACTTCTTCTTGTTCCCGGTGTCCTGGTATCCATTGTTGGACACCGGAGCCAGAGGACATCGGTGGCGTCTCCCGCACAGAGGGAGCGCTGCAAAGAGAAGCCGACCAGGCCTAAGCAGGCCTCATCGAAGCTGCTGCTGCCGCAGCGCTCCCTCTGTGAGGGAGACGCCATCGACATCCTCTGGCTCTGCCTCTGTAGGCGCACGCTCGCTGGGGCACAACTTTTAAAGGGACCAGCACAAGAACCGGTGGCTCCACCCCTGAAGGATGTCAGATGCTGGCAGGGATTTAAACCCTGCAGTCAGTCCTGTTCCTCGCCTTGCAACGAGGTTCTCCCTGTTTCGGAGGTTGCTAGTTGCTGTTCCTGGTTCCTTACTTTGGCTTCTGACTTTGGCTCATCCACTGGCTTCTGACTTCAGCTTCGTCCTCTGGCTTCTGACTTCAGCTTCGTCCTCTGGCTTCTGACTTCAGCTTCTGTTCCTGGTCCATGACTTCTTCTTGCTCCCGGTGTCCTGTTCAGCTTCATCCAGGAGGCCTCACCTAAGTCCAAGCAGCTCGGGTCCTCACGGGCTCCTCCTGGGGGGACCTTGGGCTTCCAATGGTGAAGTCCCAGTTGGCCTCCTGCCTTCAGCTTCGGTACTCCTCAGGATTCCTGGATTCCTCTTCAAGACTCACACACAGGAGACCGCACGTAAGTCCAAGTGGCCTGGGTCCTCAAGGGCTCCTCCCGGGGGGGGACCTCAGCTTCCAGTGGTGAAGATTCAACCGGTCTCCTGCCCCTTACCACCTCCCGGCTTTGACCTCCACTGTGGGTCCTCACACAGTGTGCCATCACCTGTCCAAGCCAGCTCAAGGGTCCACAAAATCCAATTTCAACATTAGAATTTAAACAGACATTTTCTGATTTGAACTATTGTGTCATTGATCGAGTGGTCAATGACATAAGAGGTGGTGACAGAGATAGAAAACTTTCCTCAACAAGAACAACGATGGATATTTAAACTATACAGTTTTGAACCTCGGGGCATGAACACTAGGGATATGCATTTGTTTTCAACGAATGTGCAATCCGCAACGCATAAGTCCCTGTTCGTTTGATTCGTGGGTTCACGAAATGCATGGCGATCCCCCACAAATAAAACATATCATATTAGTTTCATTCTTTTGGTTTGCAGTGGTTTCTTAGCAGCCGTTTGAAATAGGAGAAGGCCATTTGGGAGTATCCATAAGAAAAACCAGCCTTTTCCTGTGAGTCATAAGTGACCTCACAGCCCTGTCATAGACTGGGTCAGACAGGTTGGCAAGGAGATGAGAATGCAACCTATCAGAGATAAGCATTTTTCTAATGCAGCCAATCACCGCTCTCACTTAGTGCTTTGTGACACTGTTCCTGATGACGCTGTACTATTTATAACTTAAGCACGCGGCATGCAATGCTCTTTCTTTGCGGGGGTGGTCCGGGGAGGTGGCTTTACTCAGAGCTAGTCTGAGTGTCTCAAATCTGTATTCAATTGCTAGCTACTTTGATAGAATTTTCCAATGAAAAAGATATTTGTTTTTGCTGCAGTGCCAGCCAGGCTTTTTTTGACCACACTTTTTTTTATTGAACTCAGACGGTCTCTCTGTCTCACTGAGACAAGCTGCTAGCAGTGGCATTTTGCTGCTTATCTTACCCCCCTGGGGTAGGTAGTTGCAGGCACAGGCAGGGTGTGGGTGGGAGATAGTGTGAGTTGGTATTCAAACAAGAAGCAGCATCACTAGAAATTGTGCTGGCTCAGGATTCCAGTCAAGTATTTTCTCTGCTGTTTCTTTTGTTTGTGCACACAGAGCAGTCTCAGTTGTAGTGTATATCAAGGCACTGCACTGCGTCTGTGGGCAGTTTTGCAGACTCACATATATTGGGACAGCAGTGCTTTTTTAATCCTGTTATGGTTTTGAGGTATTGTAGTGGATTCTTGGGTACTGCGGCGATGGCCACTCCCACGGGGAGGAGCCCCATGAGGAACCACAGTACTAGGCTAGACTCTAGACACGTAACACAGAAGATTTGTATTTATTATACAGCTTGGAGATACTGCTCAGGAGGCGGCAGCAGTGAGGTAATCCAGTGGAAGTAGTCCAGGGGTCCTCAGCAGAGGAGACCAGTCCCACACTTGAGTAGATGGTAGGTAGCGTAAGGTAGTAGAGGAAGTCCCGAATGCAGGCTCCCAGCGCTGAGCTGTAGGTGAGACAGACTGACAAGGTTAGATTACTCACTGAAGTAGATAGCTGTATTGATGAGATCCTGGCTGGCAGAAGTAGTTGAATTGTAGGCACCAAGGCAGGGAGAGCAAGCCCTCAAGGCGCGAGTACCTGGTATCCCAGATAGGCACCTGAAAGAAAGCATAGGGCCCCCGAGAAGCGGGTACCCATGTTAGAGATAAATGGCCCCAGAGGGCAGAGAGAGCTTCCAGCGGCAGAAAGGAAGTGGCAGAACAGCTTAGACTGGAGGCAATCCAATCCTTGCTAACTCAGTTTGTTAGCTAACGAAGGGCAGGCTAAATACCTGAATGGCGTGACGACACTCGAGGGGGACACCCCTGAGGTTCCCACCATGACGTGGATAAAGACGTGGGTGGTGTGCGTGCACATCCTAGGAGGCCCTCAGAAAAAACATGGTGAACACAGTCGCCGTTGCCATTCCGGGATCGCCAGAGAGAGCAGCATGAAGACGCAGCAGCAGCCATCTTCCCAAGGCTTGAGGAGAGAGAAGGAAGAAAGGTGAGGCACAGAGGTCGAAGCCGTCTGAGACCGATGGACGCAACAGTACCCTCCTTCAAAGGGCCCCCTCCAGACCCCCTACCTAGTCTTGGTTTTTGAGGATGCGATAGATGAAATTTACGAAGCATATCTTTATCCATGATATTAGCCAATGGTTCCAAGAGTTTTCTTCTAGTCTGTATCCCTCCCATGACAGGAGGTATTCCCAAACTCTGCCTCTCTTTCTTACATCAAGGATGGCATCAACCTTGTACTCGATGTCTTCTTCTGCATCAACAGGAGTAGGTTCAGGTGTCTTGGTGGAGAACTCGCTAAGAACAAGCTGTTTCAGCAGTGAAACATGGAATGCATTATGAGTCTTCATAGCTGGAGGAAGTTTCAGACTATAGGTGAGTGTGCCCAATCATCGGAGAACAGGAAAGGGTCTGACAAAGTGTGGAGCAAATCAAGCAGATGGAAGTTTGAGTCTCAGATGCTTGGTAGACAGCCAGACTTTATCACCAGGCTGGAATTCAGGAGCCTTGCTACGGTGAGCGTCATAGCCTTTCTTAGCTCCTAGTCCTGCTTTTTGGAGCATCTCTTTAGTCTTTCTCCAGAGCTGCTGTATATCTTTGGCAGTAGATTGAGCTGCCAGGGACGACACAGAAAGTGGAAGTGGTAAAGGTGATTAGGGTTGTCATCCATAGACCACTTCAAAAGGTGTAGATCCAGTAGATGATGCTGGATGCGAATTGATGGCGAATTTAGCCCAGGGCAACAGTTCAGCCCAGTCATTCTGTCGTGAACCAACATAGGCGCGGAGGAACTGTTTGAGAGTTCTATTCATTCTCTCAGTTTGGCCATTTGACTGAGGATAGTATGCAGAGGTGAAGTCAAGTGTGATGTCGAATTTTTTACATGAAGCTTTCCAGACCTTTGCTGTAAATTGAGCTCCTCTGTCAGAATCAATGTGTTTCAGCATGCCATGTAGGCGAAAGATGTGACTGATGAATAGTTTAGCAAGTTCCATGGCTGAAGGCAAGCCAGGGAGAGCCATGAAGTGAGCCATCTTCTAAAATCGATCCACTGTAACCCAGATGATATTGTTACCTCCAGAAAGTGGCAAATCCACCACAAAATCTGTTGCAATGTGGGTCCAGGGCTCATCTAGTACTGGCAAGGGTTGAAGCAGGCCCCAAGGACATCCAGGTGGAGGTTTCTGTCTGGCACAATTGGAACAGGAAGCTACATACGCAAGGGTGTCTTCCTTCATGGTGGATCACCAATAGTACTTCTGTAGCTTAACCAGTGTTCTACGTTAACCAGGATGTCTAGCCAGTTTCGAATTGTGAGCCCATGCTAACAATTTCTTTCTTAGATTGCAGGGTACAATGGTCTTGCCCGGGAGTTGGGTCAATGATATGCTTGGGTTCATCAGGTACGTCTTCAGAGAGAAAAGAGCGAGATAATGCATCTGCTCTAACATTCTTATCACCAGGGTGGTATTTCAGCACAAAGTCAAATCTGATGAAGAACAGAGACCATCTCGCCTGTCTATGGTTAAGGCTTTGAGCGTGAAGGAGGTACTCCAGAGTTTTATGATCAGTGTAAACAGTGATCTGATGTTGTGCACCTTCAAGCCAGGGGCGCCATTCTTCAAATGCCATTTTTATTGCCAGCAATTCTTTATCCCCAATGCCGTAGTTCTTCTCTGCTGGTGAAAAATGTCGGGAAAAGAATGAGCAGGAGTGCAAGATCTTAGAGTCATTGGTCTGGCTTAGCACAGCTCCTACACCTACGTCAGAGGCATAGACTTCCACCACGAAGGGTCGTGTAGGGTCCGGATGGCAAAGACATGGTTTGCTTGAGAAGGCATCCTTTAATTTCTGAAATGCTGTCACAGCTTCCGTAGACCAAGTGGCAATGTTGGCTCCCTTCTTAGTCATCGCTGTTAATGTAACAGTCAATGAAGAGTAATTTTTGATGAAGGTCCTGTAGTAGTTGGTAAATCCCAAAAATCATCTTAGAGCTTTAAGGCCAGTGGGTTGTGTCCATTTCTGAATACTCTCAAACTTCTGAGGGTCCATCTGGAAACCTTTGTTTGAGACAATATACCCTAAGAAGGGCACGGATTCCTTGTGCAATTCGCATTTAGTCAACTTGGCGTATAAGCGGTTCTCACGAAGTCTCTGCAGAACTCTTTTGACATCCTCCTGATGGGATTGCAGGTCCTGGGAGAATATCAAGAAGTTGTCTAAGTAGACAACACATTGGTAGAGTAGATCATGCAGAATATCGTTCATCATGTTTTGGAAGACAGCTGGGGCGTTGCACAAGCCGAAGGGCATCACCAGGTATTCAAAGTGCCCATCCCGGGTATTAAAAGCCATCTTCCATTCATCGCCAGAGCGGACGCGAACTAAGTTATACGCTCCTTTGAGGTCAAGCTTGGAGAATATCTTGGCTCCCTGTAACCTGTCGAATAGCTCCGAGATGAGTGGTAAGGGATACCGATCATTTACAGTGTCTCATTCAGACCTCTGTAATCAATGCATGGACGTAATGTTCAATCCTTCTTCCCCACGAAGAAGAAGCCTGCACTGGCAGGAGACTTAGAAGGTCTTATGAAGCCTTTCTGGAGATTCTCCTGGATGTACTCTGACATCGCTTTATCCTCTACAACAGGCTTCAAATTGATGGTGCAGTCGTAGGATCTGGAGGTAATACATCAGCGGCTTCTTTTGAAAACACATCTTGAAAAGATGCATATTGAGGCGGCAACCCAGGCAACAATGGGGTAGTTGACATGCAGGGTATTGGAGAGACTTCCATCAAGCATTTGCCATGGCAATCTGGACCCCAATGTGAAAGCTCCAAAGTGTCCCAGTTGAATTGTGGCATATGTTTCTGCAGCCACGGTAGCCCAAGTACCAAAGAGTGCATGGCCTTCTCTAGCACAAAGAAGGAAATAGTCTCTGTATGAAGCCATTTTTTTTACAATGTTATAATTCTATACTTTACAAAACCATACTTCGCTGTAGTTTTACAATATCTCAATGTAAAGATAGTGTGACCTATTAAGTTCACTTAGAGAATAGCCACTGCCATTAGCAATGGTAACATGAAATAGACTTAGTTTTTGGGTACTTGCCAGGTTCTTATGGCCTGGATTGGCCACTGTTGGATACAGGATGCTGGGCTTGATGGACCCTTGGTCTGACCTAGTATGGCATTTTCTTATGTTCTTATGACCTGTTATCACACTATCTCACTAGATATTATGTAAACCGATGTGATACTCTTGGGTGAATGTCGGTATATAAAAACGAATAAATACATAAAATAAATATGAAGAGCTCCTGTACGTAAGCTCACTGGTTCTGTAAGCAGGGTTACTTCACCCGGTAAGGGCTCTCCATGAATAGAGGACAAAAGTAGAGGAGACGTCATGGTAGTGGTGGGGATCCGCAAATGTTCCACTAGACATTTCAAAATGAAATTTCCCCCTGCCCCAGAATCCACTAAGGCAAGGGTCTGGTATTCTAGAGGTCCACAGATTAAGGATACTGGAAGAGAGAGTGGAGGAGAGGGTGCAGTTAGACCTAAGAAGAGTCCTTCCACAGGACTTAGGTCTGCCAGTTTCCCGGACATATCGGGCATGTTTGAACAGCATGACCAGCTTGTCCACAATACATGCATAGTCCCAACCTCTTTTGAGTTTGTTTCTCTTTAGAAGTCAAATGACTGCGGCCCATTTGCATTGGTTCTTCTTCGCCCGCAACAGGACCTGGAGGTAAAGGCCTGGGTACAGACTTGACTCGAGTCTCTCCCTGAGTTGGTCTTCTGGGGCTCTTGACCTCCTGAACCTTGTCGCAAAGTTGGCGATCAAGCCTTGTTGCCTTCATTAGTTCTGCTAAGGTTTTAGTCATCTCTCGAGCCGCCAGCTCATCTTTCAACCATGAGGTAGTAGAGGAAGACTCAAATGCAGGCTCCCAGCGCTGAGCTGTAGGTGAGACAGACTGACAAGGTTAGATTACTCACTGAAGTAGATAGCTGTATTGTTGAGATCCTGGCAGGCAGAAATAGTTGAATTGTAGGCACCAAGGCAGGGAGAGCAGGCCCTCGAGGAGTGAGTACCCAGTATCCCAGATAGGCACCTGAAAGAAAGCATAGGGCCCCCGAGGAGTGGGTACCCAGGTTAGAGATGAATGGCCCTGGAGGGTAGAGAGAGCTTCCAGCGGTAGCAAGGAAGCGGCAGAGCAGCTTAGACCAGAGGCAATCCAATCCTTGCTAACTCAGTTTGTTAGCAAACGAAGGGCAGGCTAAATACCCGAATGGCATGATGACACTCGAGGGGGATGCCCCCGAGGTTCCCGCCATGACATGGATAAAGACGTGGGTGGCATGTTGCCATTCCGGGGACACCGGAGAGGGCGGCATGAAGAAGCAGCAGCATCCATCTTCCCAAGGCTTGAGGAGAGAGAAGGAAGAAAGGTGAGGTACAAAGGTCGAAGCCATCTGAGACCGACTGACGCAACAAATCCAAATCCCCAGTAAGCATCTTCTGGAGTTAAAATTTTGTTGTGTGCACATACAGCGGTTTCAGTTGTAGTGTACATCAAGGCACTGCATCGTGCATCTGTGGGCAGTTTTTCAGACTCACATATATTGGGACAGTGGTACTCTTTGAAGCCAAATCCCTAGTAGGCCTTTTTTGTAGTTACAAGTTTGGTGCGTGCACATACAGCGGTCTCAGTTGTAGTGTACATCAAGGCACTGCACCGTTCATCTGTGGGCAGTTTTCCAGACTCACGTATATTGGGACAGAGGTGTTCATTCACCAATAAAGAAATAATTATTTTAAATGAAGTCCCTAGTAGGCACTAGGCAGTGACATTAAATCCATGATGTCAGGGAAAGGTAGACATGGTCAAGTGATTGGGACTGGCAGAGGAAGCACTTCAAAAGGCAGTGCCAGTCCCCCATTAAAGTTAAAAGGGGAGCTATTCCCATCTAAAATCTCTGGAGGGGCAGGCAGTTCCATCTGTAAAAAACTGAAATTTAAAGATGATGCACCGCCACTACCTGTTTCTGACCCTGAGGTGAGGGAAGGGGAGGCTGAGTCATGTAAGACAAAAGGGTGAGACCCAAAAGCAACAGTGCGACAGCAGACTCGACTTAGCGTTGAAAATGTAGCGCAGGCACTGTTTGCTTCTGATTCAGATGAAGAATCATCTTGTGTGGGATTCTCATCATCAGAAATGGAAGAAGTAATAGCTGAAGAAGGTTTAGGAGGATTAGTTAGTTCTGTCTTAGCCTCCACTTCAGTGCTGCAGGGGAGAGATGAAACTGATGAGGAGGAGGAAGAGCAGTCAGCGCAGGCACAGAGTGTGACTGATGCCCCTGGCATGGTGCAACCACTACTTCAACTCCAGTGCCAGCATCCACCCCGAAGGCTACAGAGAAGGGATCACGGAAGAAATCTGCGATCTGGAGCCACTTTAAAGTGACGGAGGACCTGCGTTTTGCTCAGTGTAATTACTGTGCCAGGGCTATTAGCAGAGGCAAGCAAATGGGACATCTAACTAATTTTGGCATCATGCATCATATGCAGAAGCAACACCCAACAGTACTGCCATCTGGGAATGGTGGCAGTACCAGTCACGGGACCCCTTTTTCCAGGCAGCATAAAGTGGTTGAAAAGGAGCAGAGTCACCCTATGCCCTCAGCCCCTTTTAGCAGTCAGGTGGCAGGCCAGCAACGCCCTGCCATGTGTCAGAAATGACAACCCACCATGGAGGAAATGGGGGTGGTGTTTGGTCATGCTATCTCGAGGAAGGAGGCAGGCAGCCTCAAAAGTTGTAACCAGGAGCATAGAGGAAATGATTGCCCTTGATGACCAGCCCTTGCAGGTAGTGGAGAATGTGGGTTTCAAGTATTTGCTGAAGGTTTTAGTTCCAAATTACAAAGTCCCCTCCAGAACCACATTTAGCAGAAAGGTCATCCCCAGCCTGTACAACCATTGTCGCAGTCGCATCCAAGCGCTGCTAGCTAAGGCACAGGGGTGTGTTCATTTCACCTGCGATATCTGGACTGCCATGAATGCTGCACACTGTTACCTCTCCCTGACAGCACACTGGTGGGACCTGGCTGAGGCATGGGCAGGCAGCAGCTCTATTAGTGAACAAGTATCAGGGTGGAGGTGGGCTTTACTGCACACCCCCCTGACGGACGAGGCCCATACATCAGCCAATATTCTAGCATGCATCAGACAGATGCTGGTGGGCTGGCAGCTACACCAGTGAGACAGGAATCTTCATGCAGGGTTCTTTGTCACAGACAATGATGCAAACCTGGTAAAGGCAATATGCAACTGGCACTTTCAGAACATCCAATGTTTTGCACACACTCTGCACCTGGTAGTGAAGTCAGTTCTGGGGTTGGAGTCCAAGCACCAAAAGAATGAATACTTGTATACGTTAATACACAAGTGCAGGAACATAGCAGTGCACTTCCACAGAAGTGTGAAGGCGGGGCAGGTTCTCCGACAAAAGCAGACTGATTTGGAGATGCCTCACAAGCATCTCATTCAAGACATTGGCACCCAGTGGAATTCCACCTATATGATGCTGCAGAGGTTAGTGGAGCAGCAAACATCCCTTCATGACCTTTCTCTGGAAATGGAGATAGGTGTGCATAGTCCCCTAGGGCATCATGATTGGTTAGTCATGAGTCAGCTGGTAAAAATCCTGCAGCCCTTCAAGGATGCCATGGAGGAGCTGAGTTCCAGAAGTGCCACCTTGGCTGATATATTCCCTATAATTTTCTGGAGGAAAATTTGGAGGGCTTTAAACAGGAAGAGGGAATGACAGCAGAGGTGCTGCATTGTCTGTACTTTTTGCAGAAGCAGGTGCAAGAGAGATTAAGACCTTTAAAAGACCACACATACATGCTCACCACAGTCTGTGATTCTTGTGTGAAAGGGAAACTCGCCCTACAGTCTGATTGTCTCACATTTGTGAAGGACCTGCTGTTAGTAAAAGTCCATGAACAGGAGCGCCATAGGCAGAGACAGATTAAGCATGAAGCAGAGGAGGAAACAGTGGGCACTTCAGAGAGTAGTGCTAGCCCAAGCAGGAGCAGCACTCTGTCAGCGACAGCTAATACTTCCTGCTAGGGATGTGAATTGGGCTTCGGATGATTGAAAATATCGTCGATATTTTCAAAATCGTCAGAAATCAGGGGCTCCCCCAAAACGCTAGGAAAACCCCACGATATTGATCGTGGGGGTTCTCTTATCGTTTTGGGGAGGGCGGGAAAAATGGCACACAAAAATAACCCCTAAACTCACCCTGACCCTTTAAAACTAATCCCTTTGCTTCCCCCACCCTCCCGACCCCCCCCCAAAACATTTTACAGGTACCTGGTGATCCAGTGGGGGTCCCGGGAGCAATCTCCCGCTCCCGGGCCGTCGGCTGCCACTAATCAAAATGGCGCCGATGGCCCTTTGCCCTTATCATGTGACAGGGTATTCGTGCCATTGGCCAGCCCCTGTCACATGGTAGGAGCACTGGATGGCCCACGCCATTTTTAAAGATGGCGCCGGCCATCCAGTGCTCCCTCCATGTGACAGGGGCCGGCCAATGGTATGGATACCCTGTCACATGGTAAGGGCAAAGGCCATCGGCACCATTTTTATTACTGGCAGCCGACAGCCCGAGAGCGGGAGATCGCTCCCGGGACCCCCACTGGACCACCAGGTACCTGTAAAATGTTTTTTTGGGGGGGGGGGGGGGGGAAGCAAAGGGATTAGTTTTAAAGGGTCGGGGTGGGTTTTTTGTTTATCGGCTCGGGCGCAGCCGATAAACAAAACCGTGATCGGGCTCGATGAAAAAACCCCCACATGTGAATTGGAACCGGAATCCGAACCGATTCCGGTTCCGATTCACATCTCTACTTCCTGCTCCACTTCAGTACGCCAAAGCCATGTTGCCTATAAAACAAGCATCTATTCTGGAACAGGCTAGAGCGAAAGCAGCTGGCAAGAAGGACTCTCAGCCCACCCAAGGAAAGGAGACACCAGCACAAATGTCAGTGACACGGTATCTCACACAGAGGACATGCAGACAGATCCGCTGGCATATTAGGCACTCAAGTCCACTGTCTGGCCACACCTAGCCAAAGTGGCTAAACAATATATGTCATGTCCACCAACCAGTGTGCCCAGTGAACATGTATTTTCAATGACAGGTGATATCATGAGCCCTCACCGCTCAAGGCTGGCACCAAAGTTGATGGAAATGCTAGTGTTTTTGAAAATAAACATGCCTTTGCTTGGGTTTCCAAATTTTCCTTGTGAATGGCAAGATGAATAAAAGCAATTTAAAGCCTTGCAGCAGCTCCAACTGCCTCATATACTCCAGATAACATCAGCACATGTACCTGACCTCAACCGTTGTGCCTATCCGTCTGGCCATTACGTCACTACAAGAGCTTGACCTCAAATGCTGTGGCTGTCTGTCCAGTCCTTATGTTACTACAATGGCCTGACCTCAAATGCTGTGCCTGTCTGATTTTAGTTCTAGTATTTCTAATTTCAGTTTCATGTATTTGTGCATCACTTCTTTCCAGAATATTCTTTTTCCTGTTTTGCAATATTTTGAATGTAAGAACATAAAAAGCTGACTTAAGATGTGTGGAGCTTGCATATTTCATATGTTCAATAGTTTTCATGACCTTCATAATATGGGCCATAATATGGGCCATGTTCCCTAGGTGCCAACATTAATGTTTCTAGTACTATAGAAAACTGGTGGTAGTTGCACTGTAGTTCATCCTCTGTGTTCCCATAGTTTACAAAGGCACTGGGTAAACTACAAAGTCAACATAGGTTGATATTGTAGATTTGGACTTGAGTAGCAGTTTTCTTATTTCTGAGAGTGCTTCAAGTTCCTTTGTCATTAGCTGAAGTGCATAAGTATTAAGTACATTTAATAGCTTCTGGGTATTTACAAGGGTCTCACCTCAAATGCTGTGCCTGTCTGCAGTGTCCACTGTCCAGCCCTTACGTCCCTACAAGGGCCTGACCTCAAACGCTGTGCCTATCCGTCCAGGCCTTACATCCCTACAAGGGCTTGACCTCAAACGCTGTGGCTGTCCATCTAGCCCTTACGTCACTACAAGGGCCTGACCTCAAACACTGTGCCTGTTAGGGATGTGAATTGTTTTTTGACGATTTAAAAAAATCATCCGATATTTTTTAAATCATCAAAAATTGGTACAGTGCGCGATACAATAGAAATTTTCACGATTTATCGTAAAGATGGACGCCGCCATCTTTAAAGATGGCAACGGCCATCCAGTGCTCCTACCATGTGACAGGGGCCGGCCAATGGCACAGATATCCTGTCACATGGTAAGGGCAAAGGGCCATCGGCACCATCTTTATGAGTGGCAGCCGATGGCCCAAGAATGGGAGATCGCTCCCGGGACCACCACTAGACCACCAGGTAATTTTAAAATGTTTTGGGGGGGGGATCGGGAGGGTGGGAGAAGCTAAGGGGTCATCTTTAAAGGGTCGGGTGGGTTTTTTTTTTTTGTTTTTTTTTAATAATCGGCACCATTTTTGAGTGGCAGTCAAAATGGTGCCGATGGCCCGAGAGTGGGAGATCGGTCCCCGCGCCCCCACTGGACCACCAGGTACTCGTAAAATGTTTTGGGGGGGTTCGGGGGGGGGGGGTAGGGGAAGGTAAGGGGTCAATTTTAAAGGGTCGGGCCTCACTAAAAAAAAATTAACGATGTGAATCGGAACCGATTCCGATTCACATCTCCAGCGATCAGATTTTTTTCTCCCTCCAGCCGAACCCGATCGTTAAGACGATCGGGCACACGATTCACATCTCTAGTGCCTGTCTGTCCAGGCCTTATGTCCCTACAAGGGCCTGACCTGAAATGATGTGCCTGTCTATCCAGCCCTTACGTCACTACAAGGGCCTGACCTCAAATGCTGTGCCTGTCTGTCCAGGCCTTACGTCCCTACAAGGGCTTGACCTCAAACGTTGTGCCTGTCCATCCATGCCTTACATCTCTACAAGGGCCTGACCTGGAACGCTGTGCCAGTCTGTCCACTGTCCAGGCCTTATGTCCCTTCAAGGGCCTGACCTGAAATGATGTGCCTGTCCATTCAGGCCTTACATCCCTACAAGGGCTTGACCTCAAACGCTGTGCCTGTCCATCCAGGCCTTATGTCCCTACAAGGGGATGACCTGAAACGCTGTGCCAGTCTGTCCACTGTCCAGGCCTTACATCCCTACAAGGGCTTGACCTCAAATGCTGTGCCTGTCTGTCCAGCTTGGAGCTTTCATATGTTCAATAGTTTTCATGACCTTTATTTAATGGACCATTTTCCCTAAATCTTTCTTAGGTGCCAACATTAATGTTTCTAGGATTATAGAAAACTGGTGGAGTTGTTCTCTAGTTCATCCTCTGTGTTCCCATAGTTTACAGAAGCACTGTAGGGTACAAAGTCAACATAGGTTGATATTATAGATTTGGACTTGAGTAGCAGTTTTCTTATTTCTGAGAGCTCTTCAAGTTCTTTTGTCATCAGCTGAAGTGCATAAGTACAGTTAATAGCTTCTGGGTATTCACTAGATGCCAATGGAACCACCACACTTTCGGGGCCAACCCATTCCATGGAGCCCTTTCCTGAGCAAAGGAAAGGGAACTTTCCCCGGGTGTAGCCAGCCTATTTCTTAGTACCCGTTGATCCATGTTGAACCAGAACCGCTGTTCACGTGGATACCTCCTCCACTTCGACTTGCCACACTTTGAAGGCTTGTGCTCCACTCTAGGGGCCAACAACCCATTCTAGGGAGCCCTTTCCTGTGCAAAGATAAGGGAACTCTCCCTGTGTGTAGACAGCCTATCTCTTAACGCCCACTGACCCATGTTGAACCGCTGTTCACATGGAAACCTCCTCCGCCTCAGCCTTCAAAATTCTCATTTGTATATCTGCTACGTCCACCAGATTTTAAAAGACCAGCAAGAGCTCACTAGACACCAACAGAAACACCCCACTCTAGGGGCGAACCCATTCTAAGGAGCCCTTTCCTGCACAAAGGAAAGGGAACTCTCCCCGGGGCCAGCCTGTCTTGCCCCTATCAAAACCACAGGGATCTGACTACCTTAGCTCTGCCAGCCTGTCTTGCCCCTATCAACTTTCTGCCACTCTGCCTTGCTGCCATACATCAGGCGACTCACTCTACTCCTTGTGGTGTTCTTGCCACTATCATGGTTCCTCAGTGTGTTGGTGCTAGTCTTTCTGCTGCTTTGTCCTTTTAATCGGCACCTTGTGGTTTTTTTCTGACACTCTTTCTGCTTGCTATGTTTCCCCCTTCAATGTACTGTAGGATGTTGATGCCACTTGTATTGCCACTTTGCCTGTCGTGCTGCCTTCGAGAGTTGATGCAACTGTTATCGGTGCTCTCTTTTTAAGCTGTGGTGTGTTTTTGACACTCTCGCTGATGCTTTGCACCTCTTTTAAAGCACTCTTGCCACTCCTGGTATCCCTTTGCCCCTTTACAGTGCCTTAGGCTATTCATGCCACTTTTGTGCCACTTTGCCACAGTCTAAGTACCTTGGAGCTCTTTTCTCATTCTGATGATTGCTCCCCAGAAGTTTCATCAGAATTGATAAGAAAACCCCAATTCTGCAGCCAAAAATAGGCTTCAAATACTTCCCCCATTGACTTTAATGGGAAAATGGAAAACGAATAAAACTAATCAACGAATTTGTTTTCCCCCCCTATGAAAGTAATGCAATGAATCTGGGTCACAGCGAAACGAACAACGAATGTTTTCCTTCTGCATATCCCTAATGAACACTGGAATTGAATGGCATTCTTTATTTATTTATTTATTTGCTTTTGTATACCGACATTCATTGGGGTACATCACATGGGTTCACATGTTGGCGTGGAGAAATAGTAGGATGAGTGTGTCTTACTATTTTACATGGAGGAGGCAAATCAACAGTTAGAACAATTACGTTATGCGAATCAATAGTATAACTGTTGATTATACTGTTGTATTATATCTCATATGGAAAAATAAATTAAATATGAGATTTAACAATTGTTATATTTGAAAAACAATTTTGAGACATATTATTAAACAGTTTTATTAAACAAGTTTATGATAAATCTATCTAGTACAATTGGATATAAATAAAGAGCACATGCGTTGGTGTTTTTGTAGAAGTTGTTAGCAGTCGTCTAGCCGTCATGATGAAGTGTTGAATACTTTAGCAACTATAAGTATGTATTAAAGGAGATATTACCATAAAGTTTTTTTATTTTGATTCTATGAAATAATTCATTGTGTGCTCTGACTTTTTAGAATTTGCCTTGAGACAGCCGTTGGGCAAAACGTTGGCTAATGTCAGCATTCGGGCATTTAGCCTTAAGGACTATGGGGCAGATTTTTAAAAAGGTACGCACGCGGCTTACATTTGTGTGCGCAACCTGGCGCGTACAAATATTCGCCTGATTTTATAACATGCGCGCACAGCCGCGCGCATGTTATAAAATCAGGGGGTCGGCGAGCGCAAGACGGTGCACACTAGTGCACCTTGCGCACGCCGAGACTTCAGGGAGACCAGCTGGCTTTCCCCGTTCCCTCCGAGGCCGCTCCGAAATCGAAGCGGCCTCGGAGGGATCTTTTCTTTCCCCCCCTCCCCACCTTCCCCTCCCTTCCCATACCTGTCCCGCCCCCAACCTGAAAAACAAATCCCCCCTGTACCTTTATTTCACTATTGATTGCCACTAAGAAGGCATGGTATGTAGAGATGTGAATCGTGTGATCGATCGTCTTAACGATCGATTTCGGCTGGGAGGGGGAGGGAATCGGATCGTCGCCGTTTGGGTTTTTTAAATATTGTGAAAATCGTGTAAATCGAAAACCGGCACACTAAAACATCCCTAAAACCCACCCCGACCCTTTAAAATAAATCCCCCACCCTCCCGAACCCCCCCAAAATGCCTTACATTACCTGGGGTCCAGAGGAAGGGTCCCGGTGTGATCTTTTACTCTCGGACCTCCGGTGCTTGTAGAAATGGCGCCGGCGCTACCTTTGCCTTGTCATGAGAGGTCAAAGGTAGCGCTGGCGCCATTTTGTTTTTTGTCCCCCGAGGTCAGGAGCGTAGAAGATCGCTCCCGGACCCCTGCTGGACCCCCAGGAACTTTTGGCCAGCTTGGGGGGGCCTCCTGACCCCCACAAGACTTGCCAAAAGTCCAGCGGGGGTCCGGGAATGACTTCCTGCATGCGAATCGTTTTTCCGTACAGAAAAACGATTCGCGGCAGGAGATCGCTCCCGGACCCCCGCTGGACCCCCAGGGACTTTTGGCCAGCTTGGGGGGGCCTCCTGACCCCCACAAGACTTGCCAAAAGTCCAGCGGGGGTCCGGAACGACCTCCTGCAGTCGAATCGTGTTGTCTACGGCCGGCGCCATTTTGTGCCGCCATTTTGCGCAAAATGGCGCCGGCCATAGACAACACGATTCGACTGCAGGAGGTCGTTCCGGACCCCCGCTGGACTTTTGGCAAGTCTTGTGGGGGTCAGGAGGCCCCCCCAAGCTGGCCAAAAGTCCCTGGGGGTCCGGGAGCGATCTCCTGCCGCAAATCGTTTTTCCGTACGGAAAAACCAAAGGTAGCGCCGGCGCCATTTCTACAAGCACCGGAGGTCCGAGAGTAAAAGATCACACCGGGACCCTTCCTCTGGACCCCAGGTAATTTAAGGCATTTGGGGGGGGTTCGGGAGGGTTTTAGGGTTGTTTTAGTGTGCCGGTTTTCCCGCCCTCCCCCTTCCCCTCTTTACGATTTTTTGACGATAAATCGGGGGAATTGTTACTGTATCGCGGCTCTAACGATTTAAAATATATTGGACGATATTTTAAATCATCAAAAAACGATTCACATCCCTAATGGTATGTGTCACACTGTATTGTGACCTGTGTACATTGCCAGAGACACTGTGACTATGAATGTGCTTAGAAAAGTGTAAAAAATGATAGTGGTAGTTCATGGAATGTGCTCTTTCATTGTTCAAATATATTTTTTCCAGCAAGCCATGTTTTCTGTCCCTACCTTTAGGGCATGGGAAAATGCCATCTGACTTTTCCTATGAAAGGTGAAGTAACATCACATTAACTCCCTGCCTAAGAAGTGTAAAAAACCTCGGACTTTATCCGAGGTTTTATACAGAAGCATCAGACAAAGAGCATGGCGTGCTATGCAGATTCACATAGGTCTACATACACCCTTACACTGCATGTACTGCCTGTATCAGTATATTTACAAGAGCTTGCTAGTTAATGACAAACAGCTATGCAATTTGTCTATAACACTATTTACAGGTCACTACATTGTACACATGCTGTTCTAATAATTTTTTTAGGTTCTGTGTAGCACTGGTTGAATACCCTTAAGGGGAATTTGTGCACACTCACTGCTAAAGCCTGATCAGTAGGCCTGACCATTTTATCTGTACTTTATGAAGCTGTATGGCACTGGCCATCTGCAAACGCCCTTGCTTTGGGAGTGAGTACAGTAGGTATAAGGGAAGCCTTAGTTGAAACTTACTTTACACACCACAAGGGAGGCCACTACAGGCATGGGAGTCAGACTGTAGAGGTGTTCCTGATACACAGAAACACACCACTCCCTCTGCTACTTGCCACCTCAGCAGATGCAGTTCCACACAGTACTGACGTACTCCTGCTGTGCACTTGTGGCAATGCACTTGAGACTGTGTAAGAACACTCACTCCAAGCACAGCTAACTGGAGCACAATGGTGGTATAATGTTTTATTTTAAATACACTGATTTGTTAAAGGGGAGCCCCAGGTGTTCTCCCAAAGTATATTTTGGTACATTGTAGCATGACACCGAAAAGATGAGAGATTTCATATGCCCCATACAGAGCTGGTGTAAGCTGATTATGTGAGCCCAGCAAATAGGTGGTGGTGCAAAAGCTGTTGTGCTGTGGGGAACACTATGGCCATACCATCAGATCTGAAAAACATACATAAATTGTACTGAGTGATAGCTTTTGCACAATCCAGGTGTCTGGATTGTTATAGAATGCCCATCCACACACACATGCACACAGAAAGGGAATGGGGCACCTTTCTATGTACATGCAGCGTTTGAAGCTGCAACCTGGGAATGAGGCTGTGAAAGGTATATTTAGTGCAAGCAGTAAGTCTTCATTAATTCCTGTAACTCTCCAGGCAGCAGAACATGCACACAGGCATGGGTTAACAGTATGTGAAAGGTGGCTTGGCCAAGGTATACATAAACACTACATGAGGTGACTTAGTACAAGCACTTGCGGCCCAACCCTTGCTGTGGTGCTTAGTACAAGCTGAGTCAATATACCATATAGTGCCTAACTACTTCATATGTCAGTATGGCCACTGCCACACCTCAGCATCTGCAAGAACAGCACATTTACCGAGTGATTTCATAAGCTATTGAAATTTCATGTTAATATTTTGTACAATACTGACCCCAGTACATATTGGGTCACTGTCAGAGGGTCATGAGCTACAGCGAGCTTCTACTACCTCAAATCACAAAAAATGTTAATACTTTAAAAAGGCCTGAGAACCTGATTACATGCTATACTCTTATGTAAAATAGACACAAGGGCGGAAGGCCCAAAAGCTGGAGGCCCTGCACACAACAAGTGGCTGAGTGACCAAGGTGCACTCAGAACAACATTACCTACGTATCACGCTCATATATGTTAGCAGTACCCAGAACAGGTTGCTATCCCTTCACAGACACATTGTCCAACAGTACTCTGTTAATGCCAAGCTTGTCAATAGGGATGAAGGTGGTCATTGTCAGCTTTCTGTAACAGGTTATCTGTCATTGACACTCCTTCCTCCACAAACATTAAGTATAGCAGCATTCAGGAAACACCTCGTTCACAGCCATTTTTCACATGTACTTAATGGCAGATTGCCTAAAGAGCCACGGAATGTTTTAACACACTGTACAGGGCAGCTTGGCACGATGACAACATGTTAAGGACATCAGCAAGCATGGTAACCACCTGAAATTTGTGGTAGCCCTAGTGAATGAGAATGGAGTGCATCTGAGGATGCTTGATGACTATCAGATTAACTTGACCACATTTAGGCTATTGAGAAAGCCATATAGGCCACCCTGCATGGACTGGATAGGACCAAATGACAGTAAAAAAAAAAATCATAATAATGCACTTACTCAACACTGTTCAGCTTTGTTGCTGTTCACAGACCTTCACACACATGTGGAAGAGCTGAAGCTATAAATCATGAAAGCCTGCAAGTGTTTAGCATAAGGTTGTTAGCAGTACAATATGGTTAGTGTGTGAGACAAAGTGCTTTGCAGGGCCTCACACATAACAAATGCACTGTCAATTTTAATGTTTCCCATTACTTTATGGTTATCATGAAGGAACAAACAGAAGTGCAGATTGTTACAGCAGAAGAATAGCTGACACAGTGTAATGAATAGGACTTTCCAAAAGCCGCCATAGGGATATTATAGTGAGTCATCATGTGAAAGAATACTTAAAGGCTGGTGAACCCTTGGTCTGCATGCTGAAAACATCTTTTGAAAGAAGAGGCAGCTGTATTACTGGTGTGTCATGTGACTAATGCAGAGTGGGATGGTCATTAACTCATTGCTTAATGTGCCTTCACAGTCCTGCAAGTGGATATTCACATATTTATATGAGGGACAACCTGTCATACCACCATTATATCACCACATCCAATAGCCTGACCTTGGGGGCCATCTACTCAGGAAATCTTGCATTCTGAAAACCCAATGGCAAGTTCAAAGGAGCTATGCATTTTGTTAAACCTGTCACTAATAGCACCATGACCTTCAGCCTGCTTATAAGGAAAGGTGAGAGCAAAGCTGTGTGATGTGTGCTGTATTGTGGGCACCCATGGTATACACTTCCAAAGTACATGATGCACTGTCAGCTCAAAATTTATTATATCCACACTGTCTAAACCTGTACACATGTAGAGAATAGGATGTGTACACAGCTAAGTGTTATGCAGTTCAACATGCATGTGTGACATCACATGTAATCAGATGAAGGCCAGGTCCTTTTCAATACACAGACACACACCAATTGTACAGCTTCCACTGTGCATGGTCGTGAAGCATGTTCTCCAATGCAATATGCACATTTCAAACTGACTGAGAGGTGCACCCATGATGGCTGTCAGCCTACATGGTTCTAGGTAGGCGACAGACTGTGTTAACAGACTAGCCTCTTTTTCTGTGAGATGCAGGCAGAACAGAAGGTGTCTACATCATGTTAAAAAAGTTACATTGGCAGGACATCTTTTATTCAAACTACAGTGCAATGGTCCATAATCAAGACATAAATGAAAATTTGCCTGATACTTAGGCTAAAACAGTTACAACAAAATGCATCAGGAGTGGAAGGGCAGCTCATAATCTTCAGCCAGACCTACCAATGCAAGTAAATTCCATAGGCCAGGCCCATCAGGCAAAGTGTGAAACTATAAGGTTCTAGCGAATCTGGCTGCCACTCGCTATGGTCTCCTGGGCTCGGGCATTGACACATGCGGGATCCTGTGGGAGATCTGGACGTATATCCATTGCTAGTCCATGACGTACTGCCACATTATGGAAAATACAGCATAGCAGGATAATCTTGGCAGCTTTGTTTGGGGCATACATTAAAGCTCCCCCCCCATCCAAAGCCCCCCCCCCCCCTCCCGTCTTGTCCAAACAGCGAAAGTGGCTTTTAAGAAGGCCAAAGGTGCGTTCAATGACTGCACGGGTACCTCATAAAACCTCGTTGTATCTCATCTCTGCAGGCATGTTAGGCATGTGTATGGGGGTGAGAAGCCATGGCCTGCAACCATAAACTAATCTCCTGCACTAATGACATAAGAAACACATTACTGTTTGCTATGTTACAGCCACATATGACTGCCTACCCACAATATCCAGTAAGACAGTCCAAGATAGCCCGGAACTTTGTTGAGCCTTAAAAGCTCATTAATGTTGCCTGACATCAGTAGAGTTAGGTGTTGTCAGCTATAGCACTAACCATCTGATGCGCTCATAACTACAGCTTTGGATGTGCGTCTTGCAAGGGTGGCATAACTGGCCCTCAGAATCAAGCAAAGGGTACTGATGTGTAGCTGCCTGCCAACTATCAAGACAAACATAACAGCTGTGAGACCTGCAGTGAAAGGCTTGACCATAGCTTATGTTGTTATGGTGATTGTCCATTGCAGGTGTGCAGCCTATGCTATCTGGCAAGTCGTGCCAAAATAGCCTATAGAAGGAATAACAGAATCATGCCGTATGCAGCGCACAATACTTGGAATATAGGAGAGCAAGGGTACACATTAACACTTGCTGCCTATATCCCAAATGGCTCAGTATGTAATCACACATAAAGGTAGTGTGCCAGCAGTGTGCAGGCTTACAAATACTCAGAGTTATTGTAATGGCACCACAGCCAATAATAGGAAAGGAAACTTTTAGATAAAAAGTATTAGGAGCAGATTCATCTTTCACAACATTACTTACTGCTTTGCCCTCAGAACTTCAGCAGGGCAGTGAAAAATGATCTTCAAAAGGCATACACTTATTGTATTACTTGCTTAGGAACCCTGACAAGCCAGGTATACTGGCTTGGAACACACAACTTGTCCATGGCAACCCCACAAGATGATATTATATTATATTTGGATGATATGGGCATTTGGTTAGACAATGATCTAAACTATAAAAAACACATCACTACAAGAACAAAAGAAGGCTTTCATAAACTACAAGTAATCAAACACCTAAAACCACTGCTTCACCCCCATGATTTCAAAACCGTTCTACAAGCCCTCATCTTTTCCAGTTTGGATTATTGCAACTCTCTCCTGATTGGCTTACCTAAAACGTCCCTAAAACCTTTGCAGTTACTTCAGAATGCTGCTGCCAGAGTCCTAACGGGTAAAAGAAAATCTGAACACATAACACCCGTCCTCAGCTATTTACAGTGGCTACCAATAGAGAAAAGAATAGAATTCAAAGTTCTCACAATTCTTCATAAAGCAATTTATAAAGCAGACTACACTGCTCTTGATGACATCATACATATTCATAGTTCTCTTCGCATGACAAGAGCAACTAGCAAACTCCAACTAGTGATTCCATCACTTCCACATGCCAAACTGTCCTCCACCAGAAACAGAGCCATCTCCATCATTGGCCCGAAGTTATGGAATTCGTTACCTCATTACCTAACCGCTCAAGAAAACATAAAATCTTTTAAAAAAGACCTAAAAGCCTGGCTACTCAGCCAAACTCTTAAAGACAGCATGCACAATGATCTTAAAAGATAAATCCATAGCCTTCTGACATTCAATCTCCCTCCAATGACTAATTTTCTGACTCCAGATGTCCCCTTCATGATTTGAACTCAGATATTTCCGTGTACCTATCTTACTGTATATCTTGATCTGTTTATGCTATTGTTATATACCAATCTCTACAGTTTACTGTAGAATTAATTTAAATGTAACAGGTTGTTATAAGTGTAAACCGGAGTGAAGGCAACTCTGCTATACCTTGGTATATAAAAAAATGCTAAATAAATAAATATTACACACATCAACACTGCATGACATGGAATAGATAAAGGAAAAAAGTTTGTTACCTACAAGCCAAGCATCACCGTACAGGCCAGCCTCAAAATTGTCAAAAAGGACCGATTGCCTTAGTATAAAGGAATCATGCACTTCTCCCGGGTACCTGGCCACCTCCTCCAGAATGTACATTCTAGCATCACAGACCATTTGCACATTGAGGAAGTGGAAGAGCTTTCTGTTGCGGTACACCTCCTCCCTTTCACGTGGTGGAATGATGGCCATATGAGTGCAGTCAATAGCTCCAATTATATTGGGGAAGTGTGCAAAGACATAAAAACCTCTCTTCAAGTCCATCAAGTCCTGCCTGTTGCGCGGAAAGTATATGTAGTGATGAATGTGGTCCATGACTGCTTCAATTACCTGATCCAGACAGCGTGACAAAGTGCTTTGAGACATTCCTCCCACAACTCCAACTGTGGTTTGGAAGGAGCCGCCAGCAGTGAAATGGAGTGCAGCCAACAGTTTGGTCATACCTGGGACGGCATGGGACCTTGTGGTTGCAGGATCCAGATCAACTCGCATGTCTTCATATAATTCATGTATTGCCTGAGAGCTGAGATGATACCTGCTCACCACAAAGTCCTAAGGCATGCCCTCCAAGGAAGTACATGGAGGAAATATACGGTCCTTATTTATCCTCGGCTGGGCCCAGGCATGTGGTCAGCCCTGACCAGGCCTCTGACCCTGCGGGAGTGGAGCCTCTGCCTGCTCTGCTGGTAACTCCCCGTGATATCTTGGAAGTGGCCTGGCCTGTTCATGTTGTTCTGCTTCCACATGCTGTGACCTGCGACGAGACTGGCGAGGCATGAAGTGGCCGTGTATAAATACACCTGGCAGTGAGCAAATGGTCTCAGGAAGGTTCACCTACTAAAAACAAGCATTTTTATTGGTCTAAGAAGGCTGGGTAGCTGTTTATAGTTTTTATCGCATGCGGTATGAGCCGCAATCAGCGGCGGATTCCCGATGAAGACCGGCCCGGGGATTTGCTGCCCAGGCCGGCCCAGGAGATACACGTGGTCTGCCGAGCGCGGCTCTGTCATGGCCGCGCTCGGCAGACCACATGACTAGAGCAACCGGCCTACTGGGGGATGCCTGATCCTGATAGGCCAATCCGCCCCTGGCCACGATAATACCACGGTACACGATACCACATGCGATAAGCCCTTAGCGCAAATAAAAAAGGTGTAGCTATTTTCCACGTTAATGGCCTGTGGTAATGCACAAAATTTTTCACTAACCGTGATAGCAGCTCCTACTTTACATTAGACCTCCCCCAACTCCTCCCCTTTTTCAAAGGGGAGGAGTTGGACAGAGATCTGGTTGTTGGACAGAGATCTGGTTGAAGACATCCACAGGATAGCAAAGAAAGGAGAAGTGGTGATCGTTGGAGACTTTAATATGCCAGATGTAGACTGGAGAATCCCATCTGCAGAATCTAATAATAGTAGAGAAATAGTAGATGCCCTGCAAGTAGCTTTGTTCAAACAAATGGTAATGGAACCCACGAGAGAAGGAGCTATACTCGACTTAGTGCTCACTAATGGAGATAATGTCTCAGACATCCAGGTGGGTGCCCACCTCAGCACCAGTGATCATCAAACAGTATGGTTTAATATCACAAAAAGAACATGGAAAAGAAGCACAAAAACCCAAGTTTTGATGTTCAAAAACACAGACTTTGATGAAATGAGGAAGTACCTGGAGGAAGAACTAAAAGGCTGGGAAAACGAGAGAGATGTGGATCAACAGTGGACCAATCTAAAAGGAGCAATTACCAAGGCAACTAATCTATATGTTAGAAAAGTAAAGAAAAGCAAAAGAAAAATGAAACCTATCTGGTTCTCAAAGGAGATGGCTGACAAAATAAAGGCTAAAAGAACAGCGTTCAAGAAATATAAAAGATCCCAAAAGGAGGAGCACAAAGAAGAATATCTGGTAGAACTGAGGGAGACGAAGAAATTAATCAAGATGGCAAAAAGTCAAGCGGAAGAGGATTGCCAAAGAGGTAAAGAGTGGTAACAAAACATTTTTCAGATACATCAGTGAAAAGAGAAAAGTGGTATAGTGAAATTGAAAGGTGGAAAGGATCAATGTGTGGAGAGAGACGAAGAAATGGCAGAAATATTAAATGAATACTTCAGTTCTGTGTTCACTAAAGAGGACCCTGGAGAAGGACCGTCACTAGTGAACAAGAAACTGGAGGGGAATGGAGTAGATGTAACTCCGTTTACAGTAGAAAATGTATGGGAAGAGCTGGTGAAACTGAAAGTGGACAAAGCCATGGGGCCTGATGAAGTTCATCCCAGAATATTGAGGGAGCTCAGAGATGTGCTGGCGGGTCCGCTGTGTGACCTGTTCAATAGATCCCTAGAAACGGGAGTGGTGCCGAATGATTGGAGGAGAGCGGTGGTGGTCCCGCTTCACAAGAGTGGGAACAGAGAAGAGGCTGGTAACTACAGACCGGTTAGCCTCACTTCGGTGGTGGGAAAAGTAATGGAGTCACTGTTGAAAGAGAGAATAGTGAACTATCTACAGTCGGGAGAATTGCTGGACCAGAGGCAGCATGGATTCACCATTGGAAGATCCTGTCAGACAAATCTGATTGACTTTTTTGACTGGGTAACCAAGGAATTGGATCAAGGAAGAGCACTCAATGTCATCTACTTGGATTTCAGCAAAGCTTTTGACACTGTCCCGCACAGGAGACTGGTGAATAAAATGAGAAGCTTAGGAGTGAGTGCCGAGGTGGTGGCCTGGATTGCAAACTGGTTGACGGACAGAAGACAATGTGTGATGGTAAATGGAACTCTCTCTGAAGAGAGAGCGGTTTTAAGCGGTGTACCGCAGGGATCGGTGTTGGGACCGGTCCTTTTCAATATCTTTGTGAGCGACATTGCGGAAGGGATAGAAGGTAAGGTATGTCTTTTTGCAGATGACACTAAGATCTGCAACAGAGTGGACACGCCGGAAGGAGTGAAGAGAATGAGACGGGATTTAAGGAAGATGGAAGAGTGGTCGAAGATATGGCAGCTGACATTCAATGCCAAGAAGTGCAGAGTCATGCATATGGGGAGTGGAAATCCGAATGAACTGTATTCGATGGGGGGAGAAAGGCTGACGTGCACGGAGCAGGAGAGAGACCTTGGGGTGATGGTGTCTAATGATCTGAAGTCGGCGAAACAATGTGACAAGGCGATAGCTAAAGCCAGAAGAATGCTGGGCTGCATAGAGAGAGGAATATCGAGTAAGAAAAGGGAAGTGATTATCCCCTTGTACAGGTCCTTGGTGAGACCTCACCTGGAGTATTGTGTTCAGTTCTGGAGACCGTATCTCCAAAGAGACAGAGACAAGATGGAGGCGGTCCAGAGAAGGGCGACCAAAAAGGTGGAAGGTCTTCATCAAATGACTTATGAGGAGAGATTGAAGAATCTAAATATGTACCCCTGGAGGAAAGGAGGAGCAGAGGTGATATGATACAGACTTTCAGATACTTGAAAGGTTTTAATGATCCAAAGACAATGACAAACCTTTTCCGTAGGAAAAAAATCAGCAGAACCAGGGGTCACGATTTGAAGCTCCAGGGAGGAAGATTCAGAACCAATGTCAGGAAGTATTTCTTCACGGCGAGGGTGGTGGATGCCTGGAATGCCCTTCCGAAGGAAGTGGTGAAGACCAGAACTGTGAAGGACTTCAAAGGGGCGTGGGATAAACACTGTGGATCCATAAAATCAAGAGGCCGTCAATAAAGAGTGGGTGGCTCGCCAGAATGATGGCTACTGCCTGGAGATAATACCCTTATTCAATAAACATACACATGGTTACTGTGACTCCAACATCGCTCTAAGCTACAACAGCAAGAGGAAATGTGGAAAAAAGGATTCACACTCACAAAGCGGGGAGTAAGCTGGCTTGTTACGGCAGTTACTACCCCAAACCAAATAAGCCTGATACTTCACTTTCAATGCATATCCAGCATAGCTCTCTGCTTCAACGGCAGGGGAGAAGAAAAACTGATACTTCACGCATATCCAGCATAGCCCTCTGCTTCAACGGCAGGGGAGAAGAAAAACTGATACTTCACGCATATCCAGCATAGCCCTCTGCTTCAACGGCAGGGGAGAAGAAAAACTGAATCTTCACACATATCCAGCATAGCTCTCTGCTTCAACGGCAGGGGAGAAGAAAAAAGGATTTGCACTCACAAAGCGGGGAGTAGCTGGCTTGTTATGGCGGTTACTACCTGTGACACTTTGTACCGGTCTGCAAAGCATCTATTCCTGGAATCTAATCCCTGGTTGAGCATCTCTGGATACTCCACAATTCCAAATAACAGTTTATTAGTATTTATCCAGTAAGTCCTCAGGTGGGATTTGAACCCTGTCCCACCTGACTAGAAGGCAGATGCCTTCTCTACTGAGCTACCGCCCAGTTCCTGAAGTTTGGTGTAAAAGTTCAGCTTTACAAGTTCAGCTTTAACCAATATCCAGTTCAATATTCAATGTTCTAGAGTCTGGCCCTGTTGGGCCTAACTGCCACCACCCACCATATCCTTCGGGTCGGGTATTTCTCTCCCCAAGGATACAACCACCCGCTAGCAGTTCTCGCAGCAAACGTGTCTATATTGTAAGTCCAGACCAACAAAGTCCCCTTGCTCACCTTCCTTGTGATGGGGTTTGTCGTCCTCCACACGGTCGGGTTGTCTGGTATCAAAGCATCCTTACAGCAGCCTGGTAGTTCAACCTTCCTCCCTCAGTCCCCAGCTGGAGACTGAGACTGTTCGCCTGGTGTGGCCTTTTTATCCTCCCTAGACTCCTCCTCCACATGTATCTGGTTGGCTCTGTACGGCCCCTCCTCATTTGTCACCTCCCCTTGAACACAGGGATTGGGCTCAGCAGCTCCACCCTCCATCTCCCACACCTGCGGCTCCTCTGCACTTATAGCCTCTGGTGGGAGGAACCAAGGGACGTCTTCAGCTGGGTGTTGCCCTATTTCCATTCCCCCCTTCTCCTGCATCTTTAGTTCCTGGGCTTTTAGGTGCCGTTTCTGGTTTGGGATATATACCCCATCACACTACCCCAAACCAAATAAGCCTAATACTTCACTTTCAATGCATATCCAGCATAGCTCTCTGCTTCAATGGCAGGGGAGAAGAAAAACTGATACTACACCCATATCCAGCATAGCTCCCTGCTTCAACGGCAGGGGAGAAGAAAAACAACCAATAAGGGCTGAATAACATAGTCTGGGTAAAACAAATAAGCATGGGTGTAGCTTGCTTATTGCGGCGGTTACTTCCCCTACTACCCCTAACTAATCAAGCTTGATATTTCACTTGGATGCAGCTCCATCACTGCTCTCTACATTAATGGTGGGGGTGGAAGGGAAATAGAACCAAAGAGCTAAGAGAAACAGATAAGTATGAGAAAAAAATGTGTGAAGCTTGCTGGGCAGACTGGATGGGCCATTTGGTCTTCTTCTGCCATCATTTCTATGTTTCTATGTAAATTTGCATCGCGATCTGTGGTACAGGCCTTTTCGCATGCGTTAACACCTTATTGCATGCATTAACACTTATCGCATGCGTTAACAGTGCTTTTCGCATGCAAAAACGCCATAACGCATGCGAAAAGGCCATATAGCACTTTGATAAATGACCCCCTTAGCCAGATATAGCTTATCTGGCTAAGTTGCAAGGATATTCAGATGCATGCCTATGAGCTGAATATCTGCGTACAATGCTTAGCTTATCTGGCTAAGTTTAGACCTGCTATTGTGTACGTCTAGCTTAGCCAGTTAACTTATCTGGCTAAGTAGTGTTGCCCCGATCTGCTCAGTGCCCACCCAAAGGTTATCCGGCTTTCTAGCAGCTACTGAATGTAACTAGATATTCAGTGGCCGCTAGATAGCCAGATAAATCCTACTTATCCAACTACCTGGAGTTTGAATTTTGGGCTGTGTGCAGGGGCAGATTGGCCTATCAGGGGATCGGGCATCCCCCGGTGGGCCGGTCGCTCTAGTCACGTGGTCTGCCAAGTGCGGCCATGACAGAGCCGCGCTTGGCAGACCACGTGGTATCTCCTGGGCGCTAGCTTTACCCCTTATTCAGTAAGGGGTAATAGCGCATCCAAAACGTGCGTCCAACCCCCCCGAACCTAATAGCGCCCGCACATTCCAGGCACCGGGAAAGTGCACAGAAAAGCAGTAAAGACTGCTTTTCTGTGCAACCTCTGACTTAATATCATGGCGATATTAAGTCGGAGGTCCCGAAAGTCTAAAAAAGTTAAAAAAAAAAATTTTGAAATAGGCCCGCGGCTCGCGGGTTGAAAACCGGGCACTCAAATTTTGCCGGCGTCCGGTTTCCGAACCCGTGGCTGTCAGCGGGCTCAAGAACCGACGCCGGCAAAATTGAGCATCGGCTGTCAAACCCGCTGACAGCCGCCGCTCCTGTCAAAAAAGAGGCGCTAGGGACGCACTAGTGTCCCTAGCACCTCTTTTTACCACCGGGCCTAATTTTAATAAATTAAAATACTGAATCGCGCGCACAGGAGAGTGGCCTGTGCGCGCGCCTGCTCTCCCATGTTTTTACTGGACCTGGTGAGGTGTCCAGGACAACTATGGACTAAACTACAAAGATTACCCATTAATTATACCAAAATAATAAACAAGGACTACACTACTTACACTAGTAATCTTCACTCGCACAGAAAGTTCTAGTGCTAGTCACACCCCAATCCAGTTGGTCAGTCAGCCTAAGAATAATCAAATGGTTACAGATATGAGGACATTGCTGTTAGCCTTGAAAAAATGTTTTCAGTTTGTAAGCATACATAACAAAGGAGCTAGAACAGTAGCCTGTCCCTACACTCCTTCCTCTGCTGTGCAGAAGACTTTTATCACTTTCATTTGGAGCAAAAATACCTTCATTTGGTACTAAAAATAATGCCTCCCTTAGAAGATGCATTGAGAAGCATGAGATCTATTCTAAGGTAGGAAAACCACCAGCTGGAGGAGGGGGATGGAGAAAGGGAGAGGAGAGG
The DNA here is from genome assembly GCF_901001135.1 of Rhinatrema bivittatum. Taxonomy (NCBI): domain Eukaryota; kingdom Metazoa; phylum Chordata; class Amphibia; order Gymnophiona; family Rhinatrematidae; genus Rhinatrema; species Rhinatrema bivittatum. Next base: position 224,981,506 of record NC_042623.1, read on the forward strand.
GAGTGGGTGGTGTGGAGCTGCAATAGCAGCAGCAGGTTTCATGCGGCTGGATTCTGAGATTCACTAGACAAAATAATGGATTTAGAGCAGGGCCCTAACCCCGGAACAGGAGAGAGCAGGGCCCTGGCCCTGGACTAAAAGAAAGCAGAGCAAGATGCTTCCTCCACAACAGCAGCAGCAGCATGGTGAGTGTGACTGCTTCTTTCTTTGTTCCGAGGCTGCTATGTGAAGGAATTCAGTCTCATTACTCACGGGGAAGGCGTTTTAAAGCAGACGACTCATAATACTAGGGGGAAGGGGGCTTGATGAGTTTGTAAAATAGATTTTGTAGAATGGTTGTCACCTTTCTTTAATTTGTGAAATTGTTGCTCAGCTGTGTATTTCAGAGGCTTCTACAGGCCCATAAAAAAGCTGTGATTAGGAATGGCAGATGGATTTTCCATACCTTGTAAGCCTTTGAATCGGACTTAATGTTGATTATCTAAGCTGCATTTTGTACCTTGCTGTTCATGTTTTGCATGGGCCCTGTTACAGAGATTTGGTGATAGCATCATCATTTGCTCCTCAGAGTCAGGACACCCTACCAGGAGCCCAACAATGAATTCCTCTTCCATAGTGCTGCTACAACAGCAGCAGCAGCAGCAGCAGCAGCAGCAGCTAATGCTTGCTGGCCCAGCTCAGGATCTGCTCATGAGGAGAGGAATGAACCTGCTGCTTGGTTTCCTTAGTAAGGTCCAATAGCCCAGTACAACATTTTCATATAATGAAACAGTCTTGTGCAGTCCCTGCTGTCAGCCGCAGCATCCCCTGTTCTGTCATGGGCAGTATCTTCCATTATAATCCAGTGTTTCTGTACAGGCTGATCCAGTCCGAGTTTTGCTCCACTGATAAACTAAACAGCATAACTTAATATGAAAAGGTTCATTCATTGCAAATTATTAAGTTATTGCAAGAAAGAGGTGCGATAATGCCTCAACAGCTGTAAAAGCGCATTTTTCTTGGACAATTGTGTAGCAAAGCCTCAAGTCTTATACTTATATAGACCTCCATGCCCTCTTAAGGAGCTACACCCAAATGTAATATGCCCAAAAAAACCCCTCCATAAAATGTATGAAAAGGAACTTGCAATTTACAGTCAGAAAATGCAAGAGTAAACTGAGGACTAGATCAGCCTGTGCTGAAACACTGCAGCTGAATGGTATATGAACTGCCTGTTTTTATGGCAATTCCTATAAATATTTTTCATTAATCATCTGACTTAGCGTAAGCTCTCCAAATTTTTTCTTTTCATTTTTTAGGCTTTATTTTATTAGCTGATGGAATCACTCTCTTATTGCTTTTTTCCCCCCAGTGATTCCTTTTCACTGCTCCTTGGAGATCCTCAGCAGATCTCTGAGTGATTAGCAGCCAAATGTTTCATGTGATAATGAATCAGAATAGAAGGGATTTGGCCCCATTTGCCAGGTTTTAGGCTTTCAGTCAGTGCTTCTCCCTGGCACTGCCCAGCACTCCCAGAAGCTTTTCCTGTCTGTTGAGGTACCAGTCCGAAGCACACAAGTGACTGGGGCCTCTCTCTGTACTACCACGTTATCTATTCTGAGAAATCATCCCTCTTGCTTTCTTTCACAGCCCAGTGTCAGCATGGCTGACCGAGTTAGCACAGCCACATTCACCCTCCACGAGTCTTTATTTTGCTTTGGTGGCTTCAGATCCTATGTTCTGCAGAGTTAAGGCTTTTACAGTGAATAAAACTACTACCTATTGAATGTAGTCTTATCTGTCAATAGCAACAAAAAGACTACTTAGAATGGTAGTATTTTATTTATTTATTTATTTACGATTTTTATATACCGATGTTCATTTCAAAAAGAGATATCACATCGGTTTACAATAAGGTACAATAGGTAATTCACTATCCCCTAAAAGGGCTTACAATCTAACATTTTTGTACCTGAGGCTAAGAGATTACAAAAATAAAACCATCAAAATCAATGTTCTTAACAATTAAGCAAAAGGTATAACAAGGAGCATATTAAAGAAATAACACAAAGGGTTGCACGAAGGGGTGCTTGCTTGGTGCCTTTCAAACTGCCCGGCTCTGTTTGCGAAGATGTCAGGGGAGGGGGCGGGTCTCAGAATCATGGTTTTCCCCACAGAAATCTCTTCTCAGTTTCAAAGACAGTTTTTTCAATTTTTTTGTCTTTTTACCTTGGATGTTAGCTGTTACAAGGTGATCAGCACTGGTGGGTAGCCCTCCCCATCACAAGCGCCTGCTGGCTTGGCGCCTTTCAAACTGCCCGGTTCTGTTTGTGATGATATTATCGTTTCCTTGTATGCCAATAAATGTATCCAGTTTTCTTGAGCAATGCATCGAGCACCATCTCACTACTGGATGTTTTCCTTGCCCAAACCACCACCAGCACCCCACACCACCTTAGTAAAATAATGTTTCTCCAAAGCTTAAATGTATATTCCCTGGCTATATACTGCTCCCTCTTTTTATCTTATTTCTAGTTATCCTATTTAGTATTACTTGACCACTAAATGTTATTTTTTAATGATTTGTAAACTTTTTTTTAAGTAAAACTTGTTGACTTTATGTATGGACACCCAGACATGTATGATTTCTGGCTTCTTGGATTAACTCTGGGTCTGGGTCAGAATTGTTAGAGAAATATGAGCTCTATTTGTATATTTCCTTTAGCTCACTGTATAAACATACTGAGCAAAAGCTGAGAAGGCCTTAGGATCTAACAAGATCAATTACTCGAACAATCTGCAAATAAGGAACAGAAATGGCGGTAGTCTGACTCTTTCATATGGCTCTGTATGACCTAGGAAACTCTAGCAACCTAAGTAAAACTTGGTATCTGTCCACAAAAGTGCATTGTACAAGTTACATTCATTTCTATTGAACAGAAATTAGCTTATTTTTCAGGTTAATTAGCTGTCACAGAAAGAAATTGGAGGCTAGCAATAAAAGTATTTCCAAGGATAGTAGACTGGTGGCTGCTGAATGCCCTGATAGATACTCTCAAAGACAAAAATAAAGTTAAAACCTTGTGGCATCTTGGCTTAGCCAATATTGAAACAGACAACTTCCTGGTTGACTGCTGGGTTTATTTACTTTGGGAAACTAACTGGTCCAGTATGTTTAGAGTGATCTAGAACAGGGGTCCCCAAACTCAACCTGTGGAGCTCATTCTTCCAGCCCACGATCAGGTTTCTTTTTTTTTTTTAAATGAAAAAAAAAAATTAAAAGCACCATGGAAGCAAGTCGCTCCTCCTCCCTCTGACTCTTGCATTAGGAAGGGCAAAAATGAACAGTTAGAGTGAGAAGAAAAGGCTGTAGCAGCAACAGGGCCACAAACCTGCCCTCCTTCCCAGACTTCAGCCCATTGTTTCCTCCATCCTTACTGCCCACGTGCCACTATTTTTATTGTAAAGCTCATTGCTCTTTGAAAATAGCTGGTAAAGTCTAAAGTTATGTGGATATACGAGGCTGGATAACTTTAAACCTTTCTGACAATATTCAAAAGATAGCCAATTAGGTTTAAAATGATCTACCTAAAGGTATAGCCAGATAACTTTAACTGGTAGGGATGTGCAGCCCAAAAAGTTTTGGTTTGGTTTGTTTTTTGTTTTCAAGAATTTTTTTTTGGGTTAGTTTTTATTAATTTGATTCATTTGCTGAACAAAAAAAAAAATAGAAAAAAATAACACCCCCCCCCCAAAATAAAGAAAATGGACCTTCCTTGCCTCTATACTCCCTCTCACCCTGACAACATTTAGCCCAGGGCCTTCCTGACAAGGTGGGAGAAAGGTTGAAACCATGGAAGGCCCTTTAAAAAAATAAAAATAAATAACAAATACAAAAATACATGAACATTTCTGGGTACTTTAATAGGCCATTTTCAGTTCTTTCCATTCAGAAAAACAAAAAATAGCCTTATTCATTGTACTGTTGGCATTCGTTTAAACAAATGCACATCCCTATTTATCAGGGATATTTATTTATTTATTTTATTATTTTCTATACCGGCTTTCACGACCAGAGGTCGTGATATTCAGCAGGACATTTATCCCCTGAATATCTGGAATAACTTATCTGTCTAACTTTAGTTGAATAAGTTGTTCATTGGAGGCTTTTTTGAATAGTGGCCTCAGTATTTTACAAAATGTTATTAATTATTTATTTCATCAACCATATCCTTGCTCTCCATCATAACCAAAAGTGCTATATAGTACAAATACACGCTCACCATACACGGAAGCTCTGTTCCTCCATCAAGGATTATAAACAGAGATTGGTAGAGATGCTTCAATGATATCTTGAGCAGGAGTATCCTACTTGAATCATGCATCTAGCTTATAAGAGAGTAAGATGGGCTAATTGCCATCTTTTATTAACATTGCAAGGTTCCTCTGAGGAGACTCGTATGGTGGGTGTCTTGCCACATACTTCAGAAACATGGAAAGTCCAGCAAAGCATTGGGAAACACTGGGATATTCTTCGATTACATACCATATTTCAAGATATGCCTATATTTATGCAGAAGAGAGTACGGAACATCAGAGATTATATTGTTAAATCTGCATTTTATTCACATAGTACAACTGTTACATTTGGGACATGGTGAAGATCAGAATTCAGGAACATGTGAGCTGTATTCACTGTCAGAAGATGGTGATACACTGGGTTACAGCACTGCACTCAATAACTGACCCATCTTTATTTTTATTACAAAAGGAACAGAGGTATATTAACACCATGGCACCATCGGGCCTGAATAAGGACATTGAATACTTCATGAAGTTTTTTTATTTTTGTGATTTATACATTCTGATTAGCTGACCACTGTCCTCTGCGTCTACGTTCTGTACATATGTACTGTATATGCCCGACAGTTTTCAGACATATGTGGTTTAGAATGCAGTGTGTTGATTCTATTTTTCTCTGATTCTCAAATTTTTATGTGAATAATAGTTATCTTTTTTGTTTTACAGAGCATGACATATTTATAAAAAGCCCCTGATGCAGGCAACAAACACTGCTGAAACACAGCAGTGTTGGACGTTTGGAGGAAGCTAAATTACCTTGAATTACGGTGACTTCCTTTTGTGCTGCCTCTGGCTATTGCAGGATTATATAATTTAAAGATAAGTAGTTTTTTTTGCTTGCACATAAAAAATTATCTTGAAAAAAAAAAAAGATTATTTGATGATATACAGTTTGGATATGGACTTCGTTTTTCTCTAAGGCTGGAAACATACATTGGTATATCACTATATAGTACTACATAGCCAGTGGTGTGGCATATGAGCATTTTGTATGACGCCAGTATAACTACACAATAGAGAATCAGAAATTGTTTTTCTTGTTCTTCTGGATATTTATTGATTATTACATGGAACAGAAGTGAAGCTTCTTCTTGGGGATATTAGTTTGGGGATAATAAACCTGCATATAGAATGTTTGCCTTATAAGCAGTGTTCTTTTTCATGAAAATATCGCATCTGTAATGTTTGGAGCATAAAGGTAATGTGGACCATGTGGCCATGTTACAAATCTTTGCCGAATATACAGCTCCTTCTTACTTCTAGTTGAATGGGCTTTGATTTCTGATAGAGCCTGATTTTCTTTTAACATATATGCCTTTCTCTTCAACTCTTTTGTCCAACTTGCTCAGGTTGCTCTGGTTATGACCTAACCTTTTTATTTATTTTTTTATTTTATTTATTTATTTAAATTTCTTATATACCGGCATTCGCGATGGGAGTCGCATCATGCCGGTTTACAAATAACAAGGTGTGACAACAGAATAAATACTTAATAACTTAAAAACATTAACATGTGATAGAAGAATAAGGTAGCAGTTACAATAAAACAGGGATAAAATGCAACTTGGAATGAAGAGAAGGCAAAAGAGAGATTAACACTGAGATAACAAAAGAATGACCAAGGTAAATAAAACCAAGGTAAATAAACCTGCCTCATTAAAAAAAAAAAAAAAAAAAAAAAAAAAAGATCCTTTTATTTTTATACTAAAACAAATGAACAATTTTTCTGACTTTCTGGAAAAAAATGTGCGACCTCTAAATATCTCAATAAGATTTTGATTACTTCTAAGTAAAAGTAGAGATAACTTCTGGTTAAGTAGAATGGGCTGAATTAATTGAATGTGCATTGGCAGATTAACTAAAAAATGTCTTGCTAATGTTTTGGATACTAGAATAACTGTTTATAAGATACAAAATTTAATCATCGACCTTTTAATAGGATCAAAAGGTACTGTTACTGAAGTCCTCATGAACAAATTTAGCATCCATAGTGGATAAAACCACTCTGTAGAACGTGCTTAGGCTCTAACTCCTATCAAATATCAAAGTTTCCCTTCCTTTGTGACATAATATTACTGATATCTGCATCCAAATGTAATTGTGCACTTAAAACTTTTTACTGGCCCCTTTTTTATAGAGAAGGTAAAATTGGAGAAATATCTGCATGGCTAGGAGAGTTTGATGAAGCTTTCCAAATGATTCAAAAGAATGCCAAATGCTAGGAAAGTGATCTTTTATTATTATTATTATTATTATATTTTAATATTTTGCTTATAATAGAAACAGTAGCAAGGAGGATGAAAACATTTTAATAACTAAACTTAACTTCTTTAGAGTCATGTTGTAAGATCAAATTGGAAATTGGTCCTGCAATGATAATGCACCTTAGATTAGAAGATCTCTGACTTCAAGTGTGCATAATAAGGCCAAATGAGCCAAACCAATGCACAAGTACCTCCTTAGTTTTGTTTTTTTTAATGTTAAATTAGGTCTCATCAGGGGGCCAAGTTCCCCTTCAGCCAAGTCTGTAATAGTGCAACTATCCCTTCAATGCTTCCTGCCTTGTGTCCACAGGAAAAACCGCATCACCTTTGTATTTTGCTAATTGGGATTAGGACTGATAATTCCCTAAAGGAGCTCCTGCTCACCTGTATAGAGAAGATTTTGGCTTTGGAAATCAGCTTGTAAATTCTATCCTACTCAATATGAAGTGTGACACTGGTTATCCCCTGACTGTAGGTTTATTTATTTGTCTATATAATACATTTATATACTGCTTACCAGTAATAAACTAATGCAGCAGATCCACCTCGCTAGATTATATATGCCTCTGTGGTAGCATTGTCACAAAGAAATTTCTTCGCTCTACTCTTCAGATGCAAAAAAAGTGATAGAACGCTAAAACCCGTTGCTCTCATCTCAGTTCCGATAATTGAACGTGATCCTTTTATGTGAGATCATTGAACTTACACAAAGTGTCCTTCACAGAGAGCTTCCCAGCCCGGCAAATTTATATCAGTTGTTACTTCGAACCATTGTTGCGGATCTAGCATGATTATTCTTTTTTTTTTAACCATTATAATAGCTTTATCGTCGAAGGAAAAGTAAGGGTGAGAAAAGGCTTGTGATTTTGATGAATAAAGGCTTCTGCTTGACAAGAGAGCACTCTAGTGCTCTCTTGTCCCAAACTTATAGATACTGCCTATGGGATCAGTAATTGCATATAATCAAAAGCACTTGGGAATTCCTTTTTCTTAATACTTGGCAATAATTATCAATCGGTTGAGGATACATAAGTATTTTACTTCGTAAGTAATTAATTGAACTTTGCAAATAATCTTTTTTTTTCTGTTTTGAGGAAGCCATGCTTTTTGATATTAGGATTTTTCACTGTAGTAATAGTGCTCTGATTAAACAGTTATCCAGGTATGGCAAACCATTATCAATTCTTTTCTTAGACATGCTGCTAAAAACCACCATTACCTCATGAATGACCTTTGTGTGCTCTGAACAGGAAACATTTCCCAGTTATGTTCTAATGAAGAAATCTCTGTTAGATCTGGCTAACTTTAAAAATTCACCGTTCTGCTCTGTCAGCATTACTGAACGGTGAGTTTCAATTCAAAAATATAGGGCAAGCAATCTTAGCACACCCCCCCCCCCTTTCTAAATTCATAATTGAGTTTGCATGTTTTATCTTTCGTTAGAGTCACAAAGAATCTGAATAAATTCTTAAAGGCAAATTTTAAAAGCCCTACGTGTGCCAAAGCTGGGCGGTTCACGCAGAAGTCAGGCTGGTGTGCACTGAACACATTTTACAAAGCACGCGAGTATGCGCGTATCTCCCGGTACATGCACACAAATGTTTTTGTGTGTGGGTGTGGTCTGGGCAGGGCATGAGCATTCCTAGATTTCTCAATGAAATCTGTATGTAAGAATTTACTTGCACAAGCGCGCACCAGTGTCCCCTACAGAGTAACTTTACTTCTGCTATGGGTGGCGTGTAAGTCCTGAAACAAAAAAACTAAAGAGATTAGTGGGGTTTTAAGGGTCGGGGCTAACAGTAAAAAGTAGGCTAGTTAACTAGGGGGTTAGGAAGTCCTATCCTTTACCTGGGTGAACTAGGAATGAACTTGGGAAACGGCTAATTACATCGGTATGCGTGTCTACTAAAATCCCCCCACTTACGCGTAGAGGCGGCATTTGTGCGCACATGTGAGCATCCATATATAATTGTGCGCACATGTATGCGCATATGACCTATTTTATACCATGGGCTCATATATGTGCAAATGTTATTTATTTATTTAGAATTTTTTTATACCAACATTCTTGATAAAAATATCAAATCATATCGGTTTCCAATGAAACAGAACAATCGCAGTTGTGGCGTTACATAGAACAAGTCATCAAAAACATTAAATAACAGGTGAATATGAGTAAGATTATAAGTAATTATAAGTAAGCAATTCAAATAAACCATTATAACTATTATAACTGACAATTAGTTATAAATAAAATAAAATAAAACATGTCATCTAGAGACAAATAACAATAACAACTATGATGGAGCAGCATAGGCAGTGATGAGCAGTGGTACATAGATTAGGTCATCTGATATATATTGCTATGAGAAGGCGGGAACGAAAGGGTGTGGCGGGACCAGGGGAATAAGGTAGACATGAGGAGGGAGAGGTTATGAATCTCAGGCTGGCAGATGGGTAGAGAAGAACCGGCTGGCATATGGGGAATAGGAAGAGCGAGGAGGGGGGAGGGATGAATGGCATTACATCAAGGTCGGGGTAAGCTAGAGAAGTTGAGTCTGTCTGTGTTTCAGTTCAGTTTTTTTTTTTGTTATAATATACATAGAAACATACATAGAAATGACAGCAGAAAAAGACCAAACGGTCCATCCAGTCTGCCCATCAAGCTTTCACTTTTTTTTTTCCCCCATACTTATCTGTTACTCTTGTCCCTTGTAAGTGACTTTTTTGTTCTATTTCCCTTCCACCCCTGCCATCGATCTATTTCCCTTCCACCCCTGCCATAGATCTATTTCCCTTCCACGCCCACCATCGATGTAGTTAGCAGTGCTGGAGCTGCATCTAAGTGAAGTATCTAGCTAATTGGTTAGGGGTATCAGTGCTGGAGCTGCATCTAAGTGAAGTATCTAGCTAATTGTTTAGGGGTATTAACCGCCGTCATAGCAAGCTACTCCCATGCATGTTTATCCAGCCTGTGCAACTCAGTCCTTGTTGGTTGTTGTCCGAATATAAATAATCTTTTCATCATTCCCCCTGCCGTTGAAGCAGAGAACTATGCTGGATATCATTGAACGTGAAGTATCAGGCTTATTTGGCTTGGGGTAGTAACCGCCGTATCAAGCAAGCTACTCCCCTGCTTTTTTGTGAATGCAAATCCTTTTTTTTCCATATTTCCTCTTGCCATTGAAGCATAGAGAAATGTTGGAGTCGCATTAACCATGTGTATGTTTATTGAATTAGGATATTAATCTCCAGGTAGTAGCCGTCATTCCCGCAAGCCGCCCCCATACCTCTTCACTTCATTCACATCCTCTAGACTTTATGGATCCACAGTGTTTATCCCACGCCTCTTTGAAATCCTTCACAGTTTTGGTCTTCACCACTTCCTCCGGAAGGGCGTTCCAGGCATCCACCACCCTCTCCATGAAGAAATACTTCCTGACATTGGTTCTGAGTCTTTTTCCCTGGAGTTTTAAATCGTGACCCCTGGTTCTGCTGATTTTTTTGTAATGGAAAAGGTTTGTCGTTGTCTTTGGATCATTAAAACCTTTCAAGTATCTGAAAGTCTTTATCATATCACCTCTGCTCCTCCTTTCCTCCAGGGTGTACATATTTAGATTCTTTAATCTCCCCTCATAAATCATTTGATGAAGACCCTCCACCTTTTTGGTTGCCCTTCTCTGTACCGCCTCCAGCCACGTCATTTGGTGTGAGCCGGCATACATGTGTACATGTGCGCCCGAGTGGCTGTTACCATCCCATTGTTTATTCCTTGAATGGATCCCAACATAATGGGCCAGATTTTAATTCACTTACACACGTAAAACCCAGGGGTTTACGTGCGTGGCTGGGCCTTACGCATGCCGGGCTAATTTTCAAAGGGCCCGGCCACGCGCATAAACCCCTGGGACGCGTGTAAGTCCTGGGGTTAGTGAAAGGGGCGGTCTGGGGGAGCGGGGCTAGAGGTGCCGGTACAGCAGCCATTTGCAGCTGTGCCAGGGATCGCGTGCCGGCAGGGTGCCGGCGTGCACAACTTGCTCCTGCTCAGAAGCAGGAGCAAAACATAAGATTAAGATTTTGGGGGATTTAGGATAGGGATAGGGGGAGGGCAGGATAGGGAAGGGAAGGGGAAGGGAGGTCAGGCTAGGGGTTGGGAAGTTCCTGTTGAGATCGTGGACCCTTTCTCCGTGACATTATGAAGTTTGTCTCAAAGGTCGAGCCCCTGAGAATTTGTCAGTGGAAGGCGGTGCAAGTGAAGAAAACCCAACAAATATTAGTTCCTACCAGTCCACGTTCCTCTGGAGTTCAGTCTTTGGAAGTTGGAACGTCAGCGAAAGGTAGTTGAATCATGGAAAATATTGGATCTGGAACAGGCTGGATTAAGATCTGACTGCAGCTGGATCTAGTTGAAGCAGGATCAGGACGAAGCTGGAACAAGCTGAAGCTGGATCAGGACGAAGCTGGATCAAGCTGAAGCAGGATCAGGATGAAGCTGGAAGAAGCTGAAGTTGGATCAGGACAAAGCAAGATCAGGTTAAAACTGAAGAATGAAGCTGGAGCAGACTGGCAGACCTCACTCACCCACAACTGTTTCCAGGACAAAGGAACAGCTGATGGTTGTTCTTTAAATAAGCTCCAATGCAAGTTCTATGCCTTGAGCCTAAATCTTCAGTTGCCACCCCTTTAAGATGTCCAATGACATCACGGGGGGGGGGGGGGGGGGGGTGTGCACTGATGCTCCCAAAACAGTGATTCAAGCCATGCAATCAGCCTGCCCTCAGTGAGCAGAGCGACCAATTCCCGAGGCCAAAAATAGATCCTGCTGACCCGCCGGAGCAGGTAGGAAGGCCAGGCCGCAGCAAATCATGGCCAGGTTTTCTAACAGTACCTCTCCTCCTTCACCCCCTCAAAAAAGGCTTGTATGGATGTTCTTGATGGAATTGCTGAAGAAGTGATTTATCCAGAATGTAAGAAGCTGGTTCCCAGGTATTTTCTTCTGGTTCATAGCCTTCCCAAGCTATAAGATACTCCCAGTGTCGGAGACGACTGCGCACGTTTAGAATTTCTTTGACTTATTTATTTATTTATTTATTCATTCTTTTTGTTATACCGAGTTTCATGATAGGCATCACATCAACCCGGTTTACAAATAACAAGGAGTGTAAAGCATAACGTAACGTAAAAAACAATATTTTCAATAAGAACCTTGAACTTTAAATACAGTGAATCAGAAAAAGGGAGAGGGAAAGTTACAAAAAACAAGGAAAATAAACTTGGGATGGAAGGGGAGAAATTGAACAGCACAATATTTACATTTCACTTGATAGACTTGATAGATTTGATCTTCTTCGGATACCACTTTGGGAGTTTTGGGCGTCTTACGATGTGGCCAGGAAAGTATTAGTGGTTTTAGTAAGGATACATGAAATGAATTATGTATATGAAGTGTAGAAGGTAATTGTAAACGATAAGTTACTGGACCTAAATGATCGGTAATTTTGAAAGGTCCAATGTACTTAGGTGCCAACCGCATTGAAGGTACTCTAAGGCGAATTTGGCGTGTACTTAACCATACTCGATCTCCAGTTCAGAAATGGGGAGCTGGATGTCGATGTTTGTCAGTGGTTCTTTTAGCAGCATCAGTAGCCTTTGCAATATTTTCTTGAATGTACTTCCATAATACATGGAGTTGCTGAGATGTTAGCTGGGCAACTGGAGAAGAGACAATGAGTTGCTTTGGCAGCGGTGGAACAGGCTGTCGACCAAAGACTACTTGAAAAGGGGATGTTTTAGTAGCTGAATTGGCATGCATATTGTGAGAGAATTCCGCCCACGGTAATAATGACACCCAGTTGTCTTGCTTAGAGTTGACAAAAGAGTGAAGGAACGTCTTTAGAGTCTGATTAACTCGCTCAGTTTGTCCATTACCTTGAGAATGATACGCCATGGTAAAATCTAACTGTACTCCAAATTTTTTACAAAGCGCTTGCCAGTATTTGCTTGTGAATTGGGATCCCCGATCGGAAGTAATATGTTGAGGCAATCCATGTAACCTAAATATGTGTTGTGTGAACAATTGTGCGAGTTCTGGAGCTGTGGGTAACTTAGGAAGAGGAACAAAATGAGCCATCTTTGAAAATCTATCTACTACCACCCAAATTACTTGATTACCAACTGATGGAGGCAACTCTACAATAAAATCTGTAGATATATGAGTCCAAGGTGCTTTTGGAACTGGAAAAGGTTCCAAGAGACCCCAAGGGTGCCCCAGTAAAGGTTTTTGCTGTGCACAAATTGGACAAGAATCCACATAGGATCGTGTCTTTCTCTATGGTTGGCCACCAGTAGTATTGACTTAATAATTCAAGAGTGTGTAGCCTACCTGGATGTCCAGCTGTTAGAGAATCATGAGCCCAGGCAAGCACTTTTTGTCTAAGATGAATGGGAACTACAGTCTTCCCTACTGGCACAGTTTGTGTTGCTGTAAGGATTATTTGTGCTGGATCCACAATATATTGTAGAGAAGTTGGAGTATCATCTGTTTCATAAACTCTTGATAGTGCATCAGCCCTGATGTTTTTTGTAGCTGGTCAATATCCTAAAGTGAAATTGAAATGACTAAAAAATAATGCCCACCAAGCTTGACGAGGATTCAAACGTTGGGCCTTACTGAGATACTCTAGATTTTTATGGTCTGTGAAGATGGTTATTGGATGTAACGCCCCCTCAAGCCATTGTCATCATTCTTCCAGTGCCATCTTAACTGCCAACAATTCTTTATCTCCAATACCATACTTTTTCTCAGCCGGTAAAAATTTTCTAGAAAAATAGGAGCAAGGTAAAAGCATTCCAGTATCAGAATGTTGGCTGAGAACTGCTCCTACAGTGACATCTGAAGCATCTACCTCAACCACAAAGGGTCGTGTTGGATCTGGATGCCTATGACAAGATCTTTGAAGAAATGCTTGCTTTAAATCTTTAAAGGCTTCCTTTGCCTCAGAAGACCAGGTCCGTGCATCAGCTCCCTTCTTGGTTAAAGCTGTGAGTGGAGCCACACGATGAGAGTAATTAGGAATAAGGTTTCTGTAAAAATTGGAAAACCCAAGAAACTGTTGAAGAGCTCGAAGTCCCTGTAGTTGGGGCCAGTCTTGGATATAAGCTACTTTGTCTGGATCTATGCAGAAACCTTCAGTAGAAACCAGAAATCCCAAAAATGGAAGTGAGGTTTGCTCAAACAAGCACTTTTCTAATTTCGCATAGAGAAGGTGCTTCCGCAGACGTTGTAGAACTTGTCCTTGGAATAGATAAGTAGTACATCATCGAGGTACACGATCACACTGGAATTAAGGAGATCTCGAAATATTTCATTCATTAGGTTTTGAAAGACTGCTGGGGCATTACACAGTCCAAAAGGCATAACCAGGTATTCATAATGTCCATCGCGTATGTTAAATGCAGTCTTCCACTCACCTCCAGATTTAATTCATATTAATTATATGCTCCTCTGGGCTCAAGTTTAGTAAAGATTTTAGCTCCTCGGAGACAATCCAATAGCTCTGGAATGAGAGGAAGTGGATATCTATCTTTCTGTGTAATGGCATTAAGACCTCTGTAGTCTATACAATGTCTTAATGTCCCGTCTTTTTTTGCTACAAAGAAAGATCCAGCTCCCGCAGGTGAGTTGGAGGGACAAATGAAGTCACGTTGAAGATTTTCTTGGATATAGAGTGACATAGCTTGAGTTTCAGGTAAAGATAATGGGTATACTCGTCCTCAAGGTGGAGTGCTACCTGGAAGAAGATTAATAGCACAGTCAAACGGTCAGTGCTCGGGAAGTGTCTCCGCCTTTTCTTTTGAGAAAACATCTATGAAATCTTCATATTAAGAAGGCAGACCAGTAAAAGTCATAGCAAGTACGAACAATGGTTGAGGTACATTATGAAGGCAAGATGTATGACAGGCTGGACCCTAGGCAGCTAATTGTAAAGTCTCCCAGTCAATATGAGATGAATGTTTTTGAAGCCATGGAAGACCCAAGACAATTGGATGTATCGCCTTTTCTAATAGAAAGAAAGAAATTTCTTCTTCATGTAAAATCCCAGTACGAAACCTCAAGGGTTGATAACATGAGTCACTTGGCTTGGTAACGATTCTCCTCAGATGGAGGTAATAAGGAGCGGAGGCATCTTGGGAATGACTGAAAGTCCTAATTGGTACCAATGTTCCACAAGTGGAACATTTTTTCATATACTTTTAATTACTTGCAGATTTTTTTATACCATATTTATACTATATTTGGGTCTAGTTAACTAAGATATGTAAAACGGGGCATCAGGAAATAATTCCTTCAATGAGCAGGATCTAAAAGGTTAACAAGGCTTGCCAAGATGAAATTTCCACCAGCCCCAGAGTCTATAAAGGTTTGTGTAGTAAACAAATCTTTCTGATGAAAAAGAATCACTGGAACCGTGCACTGGGGAGCAGGATTAGTGCAGCCTAGAGTCATCTCCCCAGTGACTCCTAGGCTCAAGAGTTTTCTGGCCTCTCAGGACAATGGACCAAAATATGACCTTTACCTCCGCAGTAAAGGCACAGACCTTGGGAACGACGATGTTGTCTCTCCTCTGGCGTAAGGTGACTACATCCCAGCTGCCTAGATTCTTCAGTATGGTTAGAGACTAATTCAGTGCAAGAAGGCATGACTATTGGTCGAGAGGAAGCTGGTGGTAGAAGAACTGGTTTGCGAATTAGTTTAACCTCCCGGAGTCATTGCTGGATATGACGATCAATTCGTCCCGCCAAATCAATAAGAGATTCAAGTTCCGAAGGCAAGAAATTAAAGAAGAAAAGTTCTAAAAAGGGGTAAGGGGGAATAAAAGGGGCAAGTTTAGGTGTGTCTGAATGAAGGTTCTGTCTGGATGTGGCTGTCACAAGCTCACTGAGCTTGGGATGGCTGCTGTCAGCATTCCAAGTGTGATAGTTAAACAGTAAGTGGGTGGGTAGCCTTGAGAGAGATAGGTCATGTATGTGAAGATCCTTTCTCTCAAAGGCATTTTTGTGAGTTTTTGTATGACAGTCTGAGAGTGTAAGGGGGTGAGTGTATGAATGAGAGTCTTAGTTAACTTAGAGAGCTCCGCGGGAGTTTGGCTCTAGGGGTGTGCATTCGTTTTCGCCATATTGGCGATCTGCAACGTATGTTGCACTATTCGTTGTATTCGTGGGGAGAGCGAAATGTATCGCGATTCCCCACGAATACAACAAATTTTCGCCGAATTGCTCGGCCGCCAATTTAAACAACCCCCCCACCCTCCTGACCCCCCCCCCAAGACTTACCAAAACTCCCTGGTGGTCCAGCGGGGGGTCCGGGAACCATACCCTGCACTCACACACCCTCGGTACCAGTATCAAAATGGCGCCGATAGCCTTTGACCTACTATGTCACAGGGGCTACCGGTGCCATTGGTCAGCCCCTGTCACATGGCCATCGGCACCAAGTGGTGCTCCTACCATGTGACAGGGGCTGACCAATGGCACCGGTAGCCCCTGTGACATAGTAAGGGCAAGGCTATCGGCGCCATTTTGATTCCTGGCATCCGACGTCACGAGTGCAGGAAATCGCTCCCTGACCCCCGCTGGACCCCCAGGGACTTTTGGCCAGCTGGGGGGGGGGCCTCATGACCCCCACAAGATGCCAAAAATCCAGCGGGGGTCCGGGAGCGACCTCCTGCACTCGGGCCGTATTGCCAGTATTCAAAATGACGTCGGCGCTACCTTTGCCCTCACTATGTCACAGGGGCCAACCGTCAATTTAATGGCACCGTCAGCCCTGTGACATAGTGAGGGCAAAGGTAGCGCCGGCGACATTTTGAATACTGGCAATACGGCCCGAGTGCAGGAGGTCGCTCCCAGACCCCCGCTGGACTTTTGGCAAGTCTTGTGGGGGTCATGAGGCCCCCCCAAGCTGGCCAAAAGTCCCTGGGGGTCCAGCGGGGGTCCGGGAGCGATTTCCTGCACTCGTGACGTCGGATGCCAGGAATACAAATGGTGCCGATAGCCTTGCCCTTACTATGTCACAGGGGCTACCGGTGCCATTGGTCAGCCCCTGTCACATGGTAGGAGCACAAGATGGTGCCGATGGCCATGTGACAGGGGCTGACCAATGGCACCGGTAGCCCCTGTGACATAGTAGGTCAAAGGCTATCGGCGCCATTTTGATACGGGTACCGAGGGTGTGTGAGTGCAAGGTATGGTTCTCGGACCCCCCTCTGGACCACCAGGGAGTTTTGGTAAGTCTTGGGGGGTCAGGGGGGTGGGGGGTTGGAGTAAATTTAATTTTAGCCGGATAACGAATAGATTAAGACATATAACCGCATCGGGGCGCCATACGGACGTATGCAACGTATCTGCCCCATGACGAATATGTATCCCGAATGCAACGTATGGCGTCCCTCTGCACATCCCTTTTTGGATCTAGCATGTGATTTTGATAGGGACTCTTAAAAGAAAAGGAAAAGAATTTTGTTGAAGTTTGTTAGTTTTATTTATTTATTTATTTTATTTAACAATTTTTATATAACGACGTACACTGTGAGTATCACATCGGTTTACATTGGAACAATAACTTAGCTTAAAAATGCTTTACAGAGAACCCTTAATATATACGAATAACATGAACTGAATGTAAATGCAGAATACATAACTAAACTTAAATTGGGAAACATGAGCTTAATTTACAGCTTTTTACAATAATTTTACAGAGAGATCTTAATTTAAAATGGGAAACATGGGATTATTTTACAGCATTTTACAATGTTTTACAGAGAGCTCTTTCTTAGTGCGAGTTATTAGAGAAAGGGACTATTATCGGCTGGGACTATGGGCGCAGAGGGGGAGAACAACAGGGTTTATGGGAGGGAACTGAGGTGTGTGGGCAAGAGAGGTGCGAGAAGTCTGAGTGGAGATCAGTCTGGTAAGGTGTATGCCTGTTTAAATAACCAGGTCTGTAGTTTCTGCTTAAATTTCTTTGGGTAGAGTTCCTGGCATAGACTAACTGGCATAGAGTTCCACAGCGCAGGTCCAGCTATGGACAGTGATTGAGCTTTTAGTGGCTGCAAGGTTGTAGAGTTTGGGTGAGGGTGTGTGTAAGGTTGCCAGGTATTGATTTCTGATTGGTCTTGAGGAGGTGTGGAAAGTTAGAGTTTCTTTGAACCAATTCATGTTGGGATTATGAAGGGCTTTGTGGATGATAGAGAGGGTTTTGTATTGGATGCATTGACCAACGGGGAGCCAATGTAAATCTTTGAGGACGGGTGATATGTGTTCATTTCTATGGGTGTTAGTGAGGATACGGGCAGTAGAGTTTTGAAGTATTTGGAGTGGGTGGATGGTGCTTTTAGGAAGACCTAGGAGGAGGGAGTTGCAGTAGTCAATTTTCGAGAAAATAGTTGCCTGCAATACTATCTGAAAATCGGAAAGATGAAGGAGGGGTTTTAGTTTTTTCAAGGTATGCAATTTGAAAAAGCAGACTTTAAGTGTAGAATTCATGTATTTTTTGAAATTCAAATGATTATCCCACCGGTCTTCAATTGGTGAGCTCACTAAACCAAAGACAATAAAAAATTTTTTGTAGGAAAAGGAAAAGGAGAACGGACCGGAAAGCATGTTAGAGGTTCTGTATAAAGTGATTGACGCTGGGAGCATGAGGAGGGGGGAGATATTGGTGTTATCTTGTGGTGTGATGAGCATGAGTTCTGTTTTGGCGGTATTAAGGGCAAGATGTATGTTGGATAGTAGCTTGTTAATTGCGAGTAAAGTGGATTCCCAGGTGTTGATGGCCTTGAGTAGGGAGTCGTTAACTGGTATGAGTATCTGCACATCATAAGCGTATATATAGTGTGGGAGATCAAGTTCAGATAGTAGGTGGCAGAGGGGCAGTAGGTAAATGTTGAATAGCGTGGATGATAGAGAGGAGCCTTGCGGAACACCCTGATTAAGGGGGATGGCTTTGGATTTGTGATTTCCAATTTTGATTTTGTATTGCCTGTTGCTAAGATATGATGTAATCCAGCTGAGGGCAAGTCCAGCTATTCCGATTTTGCTGAGTCGCTGTATGAGGAAATTGTGGTTAATAGTGTTGAAGGCCGAAGATATATCTAATAGGGATGTGAATCGTATTTTGACGATTTAAAAAATCGTCCGATATATTTTAAATCGTCAAAAATCGTTAGAGGCACGATACAATAGGAATTCCCCCGATTTATCGTCAAAAATCGTAAATCGGGGGAGGGGGAGGGGAAGGGGGAAGGCGGGAAAACCGGCACACTAAAACAACCCTAACACCCACCCCGACCCTTTAAAATAAATCCCCCACCCTCCCGAACCCCCCCCAAATGTTTTAAATTACCTGGGGTCCAGTGGGGGGGTCCCGGTGTGATCTTCCACTCTCGGGCCACGGCTGCGTTAATAGAAATGGCACCGGCGCTACCTTTGCCCTGACAGGGCAAAGGTAGCGCCGGCGCCATTTTGGTTCCTGTCCCCCGACATCACGAGCGCAGGAGATCGCTCCCGGACCCCCGCTGGACCCCCAGGGACTTTTGGCCAGCTTGGGGGGGCCTCCTGACCCCCACAAGACTTGCCAAAAGTCCAGCGGGGGTCCGGGAGCGACCTCCTGCACTCGGGTCGTATTGCCTTATTGCAAAATGGCGCCGGCCATACGGCCATACGGCCGGCGCCATTTTGCAATACGACCCGAGTGCAGGAGGTCGCTCCCGGATCCCCGCTGGACTTTTGGCAAGTCTTGTGGGGGTCAGGAGGCCCCCCCAAGCTGGCCAAAAGTCCCTGGGGGTCCAGCGGGGGTCCGGGAGCGATCTCCTGCGCTTGTGACGTCGGGGGACAGGAACCAAAATGGCGCCGGCACCATTTCTATTAACGCAGCCGTGGCCCGAGAGTGGAAGATCACACCGGGACCTCCCCACTGGACCCCAGGTAATTTAAAACATTTGGGGGGGGGGGGTTCGGGAGGGTGGGGGATTTATTTTAAAGGGTCGGGGTGGGTTTTAGGGTTGTTTTAGTGTGCCGGTTTTCCCGCCCTCCCCCGATTTACGATTTAAACGATTTTTAAAAAAACAAAACCGCGACGATCAGATTCCCTCCCCCCAGCCAAAATTAATCGTTAAGACGATCGATCACACGATTCACATCTCTAATATCTAAGTGGGCCAAAATGTACGATTTGCCTTTGTCAAGGCCTTTGATGAGTTTTAAGCTGACAGTGGCTAGTTATTGTAACAAACTTCCTATCTGAATTGGTTGAACTTAACCCTGGCTGCTAGGAAGACAGACCACTGTTAAGCTGTTGTTACTGTCTGAACTTAAAGGAATCATTTAGGAATCCAAGGATCCAATATTGATTTAAAAGGAATTTCTTAAGCCCTAATAAATATTGTAAGAAGTTTGTTTGTTTTGAACTGACAGTGGGCTAATCAATTTCCTCTCTGAAGCCGGTTGAGCTTAAACCTGGCTGCTAGGAAGACAGGACCTCTGTTAAGTTGCTGTTACTATCTGAAATTAAAGGAATCATTTAGGAATCTGAGGATCCTATATTGATTTAAAAGGTATTTCTTAAGCTTTAAGAAATATTGTAAAAGCTGAGGCACAATTTAAAAACTGGCCAGTTCTGAGCTGTAGAGACCACTATATTTATTTCCTAAGTGCCTATAATTAAGGCTTTCAATTATTACTTTCCAAAGAGGTTTAGTATATGTATACTGTTAAACTATGCTGATGCATAAAGAACCCTTTAATCTATTTGAATTTTTTAAGACTGTCTGGTTAAGGGTTTAGTTAGAGGGATTATAATTACTCATTTATTTGTATAAGTTAGTGTTAAAAAAAATAGAATAGATAGTTTCTTTTAATTAGTTTTTTTAGATAGGTAGTAGGTGTCTGAGGAATCTGCAGCAGAAAAAATTGGTGCCTCTGAAAAGAAGAAGAAGTGCAACCTGAAAGAAAGGGCCCCACCGGTCTTCAATTGGTGAGCTCACTAAACCAAAGACAATAAAACATTTTTTGCAGGAAAAGGAAAAGGAGAACGGACCGGAAAGCATGTTAGAGGTTCTGTATAAAGACTGAGAAATTTATGAAAATAAAAAGGAAGGATACATAATTGAAAGGATAGAGGAAACAAATTTTGTTGTATTTATATGACATATGTTGTTGAATCTCTTGTATTTGGGATATTTTCAGAAAGTTATGTAACTGAAAAAACAACAACTTTTTTTTTATAAAGAAGTTATTTGCTCTAAAAAAAACTACCAGTTTAAGTCTGCTTTCTTCCTAAGTATGTTAAGATAGTGTACTTCTAACTAGTGATCAAAGAGAAGTGTAAAACAAATTTGGGGTTCTAATTTTTTATTCTTGTAAACCTTGTTGCCCACAGCTAACAACCACCCCTTACATTAGATGGCCAGTTTAGCGACTACTCTAGTGGGAATTTGCGGTGTGAGGGTTCCCAGGGGCGGGGCTTACAATAACCCCTCCAAGAAAATGCTGCGTATACTGTCATCGCACCAGCCAAGCTCAGAATCCAAAGTACGAAATTCCACCACATAATCCATTAAAGTTCAGGAACCCTGTCGAAGGTGCAAAAGATCCGAAGACGCTGTAGACTGTTGACCCGGCTCGTCAAAAACTTGTCTGAAATTCTGTAAGAAGGAAGCCAAATCCGTAAGGAGAGAATCTTCACGTTCCCACAAGGGGGAAACCATGCAAGAGCCTTCCCATCTAACAAGATGAAGGTGATATTTATCTGATCTGTAGGAAATTGAGCAGATTGTAATGAGAAGTGCATAAAGCAGTGGTTTAAAAACCCACAAAACTGCTTAGGATCTCCGGAGTACCTTGGTGGAGCTGGCAGATGAATTGGAGCAACTTGAGAAAGTGAAGCCACTGGACGTGTTGTTGAAGCTGTCGGCATGGGAGTGGAGTCTAATCGGTTAGCCAAGTGTTCTATGGTTGCAGCCAGGACATACAGACATATTTGTTGCTGCTGAAGGCGTTGGGCCAAATCAGCAATGGCCTGGAGACCACTCAAATCCACCGAATCCATGGTCCTGGCAAACCGTTGAGATCGTGGACCATTTCTCCATGACATTATGAAGTTTGTCTCAAAGGTGGAGCCCCTGAGAATTTGTCAGTGGAAGGTGGTGCAAGCGAAGAAAACCCAACAAAATATTAGTTCCTACCAGTCCACATTCCTCTGGAGTTCTGTCTTTGGAAATTGGGAACGTCAATGAAAGGAGGTTGAATCGTGGAAAATACTGGATCTGGAACAGGCTGGATTAAGATCTGACTGTAGCTGGATCTAGTTGAAGCAGGAACAGGACGAATCTGGAACAAGTTGAAGCTGGAACAGGATGAAGCTGGAACAAGCTAAAGCTGGATCAAGCTGAAGCAGGATCAGATGAAGCAGGAACAAGCTGAAGCAGGATCAGATGAAGCAGGACAAAGCAAGATCAGGTTAAAACTGAAGAAGAATGAAGCTGGAGCAGAATGCCAGGACAAAGAAACAGCTGACGGTTGCTCTTTAAATAAGCTCCAATGCAAGTTCTATGCCTCGAGCCTAAATCTTCAGCTGCCACACCTTTAAGATGTCTGATGATGTCACTGATCCGCGTGCGCGCGTCCTGAAGGGGGACATGCACCGACGCTCCCAAACAGTGATTCGAGCCGTGCAATCGGCCTGCCCTCAGCTAGCAGCATGACCGATTCCCGAGGCCAAAAATAGATCCTGCAGACCCGCCAGAGCAGTTAGGAATGCCTGGCCGCGGCGAATCGCAGCCAGGTTTTCTAACAGTTCCCTCCCAGTCCGCTCCTTAATTGGAGAGGACTGGGAGGGAACTGGGGAAGGCCCCGATGTGTCGCCTCTCGTGACTGCATATATCTTCCCCCCCCCTTGCGCGCACCGACCTGGCATTTTATAACGTGTGCGCCAGCGCACTCAAGTTATAAAATTGCGCATACATGTGTGTGCGCCGGGTAGTGTGCATATGGACATGCATGCACAATTTTTTAAAATCTACCCCAATGCTTTCAACATAGTAATTTGCTGATGATAGCACTGCTGCTTTTATTTTTTTTGTTGAAAATACGGTGATACCCTGTAAGTATTTTAAAATGGAGAGTCTAGCTCTAGGGATAGGCTATATTGTAAGAAACCCAAAACCCATTGGTTCATGGTTTATTTTATTTATCTGATATATATTTCATCTTTCTGCACTTGAAAGCGGATTACATTCAGGCACTGTCAGTATGTGGTTGTGATGTTTTGGCCAGCCGCTGGACAGCCTGTGAATGGCTGCACTCACCTCCAGCTCCCCACGCTGCTGATGTGGCTGAGACGCTATCCTGCCATGTCTCTGGGGCCTTCTAGGTGTGCAACACCTCTTAAAGGCCCCATGGTGGGAAATTTTTCAGCTGGCACTCCTTGATGACATCAACAGCCCAGCATTTAAACCTTGACCATCCCTCCACAGCCTTACCTCAGCAAAAGTCCCACTGCATTGCATGCATGTTACTATTGTTTCCTTGCCTCATTGTCTCTTTGCCTTGCCTCGTTGTCTCCTTGCCTCATTGTTTCCTTGCCTTGTAATGACATTGCCTTGCAAGTCCTCCCTGCCTTTGTCCTGGTCCCCTGTGTCTTGTTGTGTCTGTGCTCTGCCTGTTCATTTCTGCTTGACTTCTGGTTCTAACCCTGACCTCGGATTCTGATTACTCTTTTGGGCTGGTGCTTGCCCTGACCCCAGCTTAGACCTAGATACTGTTTGCTTGCTGCCTCCCCTGACCTCGGCCTGGACCTGGATACTTTCTGCTCACCATCTGCCCCAACCTTGGCCTAGATTCGGATACCCTTGCTCACTGCCAGCCCTGCTCACTGCATGAGACCGGTCTTCCTCAGACTGCGCCATACCTGACATTCACCTAAGCCTTGCCAGCACCTGGAACCCAAGGACTCAATCTGTGGGGAATGGGGCTGGTATAGGTGAAGCTCCAGCTCCAGGTCCATTACAGCGAGTCCTCCTAATGATGGCTTGGACCTAGTGGGTTAGCCCACTAAGCTGTGTCAACCACACCACAGCCCAAGGGCTCACATCCTTGACAGTGGTTAAGTGTAATCACTCTTTAATACATCCTTAAGGGTGGTTGCCTATTGGCTTTCATAAAAAAAGGATCTGAGAGATATAGTGGATATAGTGGTCCTGGAGTTGATTTTCCTTTTTTTGAAAAGTCATCTTTTGACCTTTGGATCAAGGGTTGAGAAATGTAATGGACTTGGACTGTAACTTCTAAAATCACGGTATTGACCATAAAAACAAAAATTGGCCCTAGGACTCCCTTTGTATTTTATTTTATTATTTTAGTCCTTCTTCAAAAATATAGCCTTCCTCTGAAAGGCAATTTAAAAAGTATTGCTTTAGACTAACAGCCAGTGTCATAGCTATAAAAGTCTTCTAAATTCATTTAGATCATCTGATAGGCATGCAGCTACAGTTTTTGGCTGGACCAGGTCTTCTCTGTGGAAAAGCTTCTTAATTTTGATGCAGAAGTGCTTTTAAAACATAGCTCGAACAGGGTGCCACTTGCTTTGCTAACCATTAATATTAAAGACCCTTTGATGCCATCTTTTATTAGTTAATTACAATTCCCATATATTACATATGTGGTATTTTTTATATATTATATAATTCCAATTTTTCATGTTGGGGAGTGCTAGGAGAGCGATCCCACTCCTGGGTGATAGAAACATAGAAACATAGAAATGACGGCAGAAGAAGACCAAATGGCCCATCCAGTCTGCCCAGCAAGCTTCACACACTTTTTTCTCTCATACTTATCTGTTTCTCTTAGCTCTTGGTTCTATTTCCCTTCCACCCCCACCATTAATGTAGAAAGCAGTGATGGAGCTGCATCCAAGTGAATATCTAGCTGATAAGTTAGGGGTAGTAGGGGTAGTAACCGCCGCAATAAGCAAGCTACACCCATGCTTATTTGTTTTACTCAGACTATGTTATACAGCCCTTATTGGTTGTTTTTCTTCTCCCCTGCCGTTGAAGCAGGGAGCTATGCTGGATATGCATCGAAAGTGAAGTATCAGGCACATTTGGTTTGGGGTAGTAACCGCCGTAACAAGCCAGCTACTCCCCGCTTTGTGAGTGTGAACCCTTTTTTCTTCTCCCCTGCCGTTGAAGCAGAGAGCTCTGCTGTATTTGCATAGAAATTGAAGTAACAGGCTTATTTGGTTTGGGGTAGTAACCGCCGTAACAAGCC
Organism: Rhinatrema bivittatum; assembly: GCF_901001135.1. Lineage (NCBI taxonomy): Eukaryota > Metazoa > Chordata > Amphibia > Gymnophiona > Rhinatrematidae > Rhinatrema > Rhinatrema bivittatum. Next base: position 225,006,435 of record NC_042623.1, read on the forward strand.
AGCTACTCCCCCTTTGTGAGTGCAGATCCTTTATTCCACATTTCCTCTTGCTGTTGAAGCTAGAATGATGTTGGAATCACAGTAAGCATGTGTACGTTTATTGAATAAGGGTATTGTCTCCAGGCAGTAGCCATCATTCTGGCGAGTCACCCACTCTTCATTGGCGGCCTCTTGACATTCTGGCGAGTCACCCACTCTTCATTGGCGGCCTCTTGACTTTATGGATCCACAGTGTTTATCCCACGCCCCTTTGAAGTCCTTCACAGTTCTGGTCTTCACCACATCCTCCGGAAGGGCATTCCAGGCATCCACCACCCTCTCCGTGAAGAAATACTTCCTAACATTGGTTCTAAATCTTTCTCCCTGGAGCTTCAAATCGTGACCCCTGGTTCTGCTGATTTTTTTCCTACGGAAAAGGTTTGTCGTTGTCTTTGGATCATTAAAACCTTTCAAGTATCTGAAGGTCTGTATCATATCACCTCTGCTCCTCCTTTCCTCCAGGGTGTACATATTTAGATTCTTCAATCTCTCCTCGTACGTCATCCGATGAAGATCCTCCACCTTCCTGGTCGCCCTTCTCTGTACCGCTTCCATCTTGTCCTTGTCTTTTTGTAGATACGGTCTCCAGAACTGAACACAGTATTCCAGGTGAGGCCTCACCAAGGACCTGTACAAGGGAATAATCACTTCCCTTTTCTTACTCGATATTCCTCTCTCTATGCAGCCCAGCATTCTTCTGGCTTTTGCTATCGCCTTGTCGCATTGTTTCGCAGACTTCATATCATTAGACACTATCACCCCAAGGTCCCTCTCCTGCTCCGTGCACATCAGCCTTTCCCCCCCATCGAATACAGTTCATTCGGGTTTCCACTCCCCATATGCATGACTTTGCACTTCTTGGCATTGAATCTCAGCTGCCATATCTTCGACCACTCTTCCAGTTTCCTTAGATCCCGTCTCATTCTCTCCACTCCTTCCGGCGTGTCCACTCTGTTGCAGATCTTAGTGTCATCCGCGAAAAGACAAACCTTGCCTTCTATCCCGTCCGCAATGTCGCTCACAAAGATATTGAACAGGACCGGTCCCAACACCGATCCTTGCGGTACACCACTTAAAACCGCTCTCTCTTCAGAGAAGGATCCATTTACCATTACACATTGTCTTCTGTCCGTCAACCAATTTGCAATCCAGGTCACCACCTCGGCACTCACTCCCAAGCTTCTCGTTTTATTCACCAGTCTCCTGTGCGGAACCGTGTCAAAAGCTTTGCTGAAATCCAAGTATATGATATCGAGCGCTCTTCCTCGATCCAATTCCTTGGTTACCCAGTCAAAAAAGTCAATCAGATTTGTCTGACAGGATCTTCCCCTGGTGAATCCATGTTGCCTCTGGTCCATCAATTCTCCGGACTGTAGATAGTTCACTATTCTCTCTTTCAGCAGTGACTCCATTACTTTTCCCACCACCGAAGTGAGGCTGACTGGTCTGTAGTTGCCAGCCTCCTCCCTGTTCCCACTCTTGTGAAGCGAGACCACCACCGCTCTTCTCCAATCACTCGGCACCACTCCTGTTTTTAGGGATCTATTGAACAGGTCACACAGCGGAGCCACCAGAACATCTCTGAGCTCCCTCAATATCCTTGGATGAATCCCATCAGGCCCCATGGCTTTGTCCACTTTCAGGTTCTTTAGCTCTTCCCACACATTTTCTACTGTAAAAGGATTTTCATCTATTCCATTTCCCACCAGTTTTTTGTTGTGTAGAGATGGTCCTTCTCCAAGGTCTTCTTTAGTGAACACAGAGCTGAAGTATTCGTTTAATATTTCTGCCATTTCTTCGTCTCCCTCCACACATTGATCATTACCACCTTTCAATTTCACTATACCACTTTGGATCTTTCTCTTTTCGCTGATGTATCTGAAAAATGTTTTGTCACCATTTTTTATCTCCTTGGCAATCCTCTCTTCTGCTTGACTTTTTGCCAACTTGATTAATTTCTTCGTCTCCCTCAGTTGATACAAATATTCTTCTTTGTGTTCCTCCCTTTGGGATCTTTTATATGTCTTGAATGCTGTGTCCTTGGGCCACGGCTCGACCCCAGAGGACTCTGAAGAGGTGCCGCGGGAGGCGTGGCATGCCCGAGCATGGGCTGGACGGGAGCAGGGCTGGAGTGAAATGGAAGACAGGCCCTCCTCCGGACCTGCACGCTTCGGAAGACCCAACAACGCAACGTTGGTCTTGTGAACAGTCCTCCGACCGTTCCTAGCCCTTTCGGACCTGCCGCAGGGTACGGCACGAAGTGGCAGGCCGGATGGAGGCCAGGGCAGCGACGACTGGAACATGGATTCAGACGAGACTCAGGAACGACGTAGACTCAGGCATAGACGTGGACTTCAGGAACGAGGTGCAGGATTCAAAGACGTGGACAGGCACAGACGTGGACTCAGGACGAGGTACTGGATGCACAGAGGTGGAGTCAGGAACGAGGGCTGAAGGAAGACATGGGCACTGTCCCTCAGGGCGCCCTACTCAGACCACCCGCGGGACTGAGTCGCGGACCACCCTGTGAGCGTGAGAGCACAGGGAAGAGCAGGTTGCTGCACTCCTGGCAGCTTCAAGGCAAGGATACGCTGCACTCCTGGCAGCTTCAAGGCAGGTTAAAGCATCAGGATCAGGAACAAGGATTAAGACAGACCTCAGTGCTGGAACAAGGACATCTGGAACAGCAGGAACAACAGGACTGGAACACGGATACTGGAACAGGAGACACACCTCAGGGCTGGAACATGGACATCTGAAACAGCAGGAACACCAGGACTGGAACACAAGTACTGTACGAAGAGACAGACCTTGGGACTGGAACGGCAGGCAGGCAGACATCAGGACTGGATGAAGAGCTCCGACAGGTAACAAGAAACACAGGACCTTGCAGAAGTGCTGGAACACGGACGACTTCCTGGAGCGAAGGATCTCAGGAGTGACCAACTCCTTGCGAAGGCAAAGACAGACTGAAAGCTGAGCCCTTTAGTAGGGCTGAGGTGGACAACGCCCAGGGAGGGGTCAGCAGGGGGCCACACCTGGCTGGCCCTTGAAGAGGAGCAGAGAGGAGCGTGCCCGCGCCCTAGGGAGCTGGAGAGAAGAGCTGGAAGCTGGTGGCGTCCTCAGCCACGTGGAGGACCCAAGGAAGCAGTGGAGCAGCCCTGGGCTGGAGCTGGGTGAAGGCAGGTCAGTGGAGCAGCTCCCAGCTGCAAGGACAGAAGCAGGAAGAAGCAGAGAGAGGTAAGGCTGGCTGCAGGCACTGGCAGAGAGAACAGAGAGCTGCAAGGACTGAAGCAGGAGAAGGGCTGACTGCAGGAACGGCTCCATGCCGTGAAGACAGCCCCAGGAGGAGAGGTAAGACTTCAGGCAGAGTAGAGAGCTGTAGCAGGCTGCAGGCACTGGCAGGGACGGCTTCCCAGCCAGGCAAGGACCCGGGCTGTAGCAGGCACCAGCAGAGACGGCCTGCTGACTGAAGGGCCCGGGATCGCAGCAGCACGTCGGGAGAAGGCAGGAACAGAGGAGCCGACTGCATGGGAACAGCTGCGGGGACAGCCCCAGCTGATTCAGGGAGAAAGCAAGCAGCAGCGTCAGCAGCCCGACTGGCTGTGAGAAGGTAAGAGCCTGCCCACGCTCCTTGCGGGCAGGATCACAACATTTTCAGACAATATATTTATCTGAATTTACCATACAATGACCATTTTATCATAATTTCACATATATTCCCAATTTAAATTGGTATTTGAAAACTGTTGTAACACTGTAATAAAATATGTTGACTTTAACTGTCACTGTACCACATGTTTGTAGCAGTGAATTCACAGCATAAAAAAAAAAGAATGTTCTCTGCCTCCATCAACTGGATGGTGTAACAGAAAGCAAAAGAAAAGCAACATTTTTCCCCAGCTACTGAATTGCAGCAAACAGGAAGTCTGGATATTCTATAACTTGTACTTGACGAGGCACTCTACCCATATACAATTCTCTAGTCATAACTACTACCCCTCCTTCCTTTAATGTTATTAAACTGGCAGATAAGGAGAAGGGGTAGTAGTTATGACTAAAAAATTAGGGGCGGATTTTCAAAGGCCCACACGCGTAAATCCTTCTGGATTTACGCGCGCAGGGCCCTCGTGCGCCGGCGCACCTATTTTGCATAGGCCGCCGGCACGCGTAAAGCCCCGGGACGCGCGTAAGTCCCGGGGCTTCCTGTTGGGGGGCGTGTCGGGAATGACGCAGCGTTTAGGGGCGGGGCGCGGCATTTCGGGGGCAGCGATGTGGGCTTGGTTTCGGCCCGGGGCGTTCCGGGGGCGTGGCCGCGGTCTCCGGAACAGCCCCCGGGACCGGACCACGGAGCGGGGCAGCCGGCCAACGCGCGCAAAGTTAAGGGGGGGGTTAGGTAGGGGAAGGGAGGGCGAAATCGGAGCGGCCTCGGAGGGAACAGGCAGCCGCGCTGGGCTTGGAGCGCGCAGGTTGCACAAATGTGCACCCTCTTGCGCGCGCCGACCCCGGATTTTATAAGATACGCGCGGCTACGCGCGTATCTTATAAAATCCAGCGTACTTTTGTTCGCACCTGCTGCGTGAACAAAAGTATGCGCTTGTGCAAGTTTTTAAAATCTGCCCCTTAGTGTTTGGGTAATTGCCAGGTTCTTGTGGCCTGGTTTGGCCTCTGTTGGAAACAGGATGCTGGGCTTGATGAACCCTTGGTCTGACCCAGTATGGCAATTTCTTATGTTCTTATGTATGTGGGTGAAGCCTTCGTCAACTACAAGATACAGATTATTATCTTTCTTTAACTATAGACCCCATTGTGGATCTAAAAATAGAATTACATGGCATTTTATAACTAGGTTTGCTTGAGAAAACTATTGATGTTAAATTGTTTGTTTCTATATGAGAGCTATCCGATGGTACCTACTTTTTATATTGTACCGAAAGTTCATAAATCTCTCTCTAATCCTCCAGGGCACCCTGTAGGGTCCCTATTTGAAGCTTCATCTAAATATGTAGATAGCTTTTTACAGACTTCAGAGGAATTTCCCAGCTTCAGGTCCTGTCAGAGGTGTAGTCATAGGGACGGTAACTTTCAAATTGGGGCACATTGGTGCGGGTGCGGATGCAGCCATTTTATAACTTGTGTGCATATTATAAAATAGCCTAGCCATGTGCACATGTGCGCCCAATTTTAAGTGGGCATGTGCAGTTGTGCACAAATCCTGCTTCTACCACATAAGTCGGGGAATTTTTAAAGGGGTGCATGCCAATGCCATGATCAGTTTACCAATTCGTCCACCAGTTCGCCTAGTTAACAGCTAGGTCCTCCAAAACCCCCCTCCCCCCCCCCGCTTTGATATCCTACACTGCCCCCAGTTAACACAGACCCTTTAAACTCCCCAGAAATGTCTCAATCCTTTTCAACATCCATAGTAGAAGTAAGTTACATGGAAGGGGACTTCGGTATGCGGCAGGATGCCTAAGTATTTTCGTGCACATTTCTTGACCATGCCCCGCCCAATCCACACCCCTTTTTGGAAACAAGTGAAATGTGCACGCCACGGGAGATACATGTGCATCTCAGCAGCTTTTAAAATTCGCATGGTGCACATCGGCCTGACGTGCGCATATCTCACAAATTTGACGCGTGCTGGACTTTTAAAATTCACCTTTATGTAAAATTATTTTTTTAAAACTCCATAAGCCTAAAACATAACATTAAACAGAGCTATGATGAAAAGCAGTACCTGGTGCAACATTTTAATTTTACACATTGTAGATGTGGAGCTGTTTTGAGATGTTGAAGGTTCTTTTGAGTTTGTGTGGCTGTCATGACCTGGTAGTACAGAGCATACATTTTTTCAAGTTGGTTGTGAAAGCATATTGCTGTGCACTTATGAACCCTGAATAGGATCTCAGGTACTGTTACTGCCTGCTGGGATTAATAATACGCCATAGATACCATACGCCATAGATAACAGCAAAGTCTCTGTTACCGCACCGTTATTGTTACTGAGTTACTCTGTTACTCTTTCCGCCTCTAGTGCATTCCTTTCCTCAACCCATTTCCCCTGTTTTATTGTAACTTTCCTGCAACTTGTTTATGTTAAGGTTTAAGTTTCTTATCACACTGTTATTTGTAAACCGATTTGATATGATATTTTTCATGAAGGTCGGTAAAAAAAAAAAAAGTTTAAATAAATAAATAAATAAATACCATAATAAATGTATGCCACTTGTGAACAAAAGCAAAAGCATGGATGGCACTCTACATCCAACTTGGCAGCATACCTTTTTATCCAGAACCCCAGGACTGGTCCTTCCATTATGCAAACTAGGCAGTCACCTAGAGCACCAAGAAATTGGGGGCAGCAAAATCCTGCCAATGTGAGGTTCAGAGGAGTATTGTGCCAGAGCCAATACCGTAAAAGAAGAGAGTGCTGTCCTGGAGCTGTTGCCATAAGTGTTTAAGTTGGGAGAGGGGAGCAAATGACCAAAGGTTTGCTTAGTAGGGATGTGAATCGTTTTTTGACGATTTAAAACAATCGTCAGATATATTTTAAATCATCAAAAATCATTAGAGCCGCGATACAATAACAATTCCCCCGATTTATCGTCAAAAATCGTAAATCGGGGGAGGGGGGGAGGGCGGGAAAACCGGCACACCAAAACAACCCTAAAACCCACCCCAACCCTTTAAAAGAAATCCCCCACCCTCCCGAACCCCCCCAAAATGTTTTAAATTACCTGGGGACCAGTGGGGAGGTCCCGGCGTGATCTCCCACTCTCGGGCCATGGCTGCGTTAAGAGAAATGGCGCCAGTGGCCCTTTGCCCTTACCATATGACAGGGCAAAGGTAGCGCCGGCGCCATTTTGGTTCCTGTGACCCGACGTCACGAGTGCAGGAGATCGCTCCCGGACCCCCGCTGGACCCCCAGGGACTTTTGGCCAGCTTGGGGGGGGGCCTCCTGACCCCCCACAAGACTTGCCAAAAGTCCAGCGGGGGTCCGGGAGCGACCTTCTGCACTCGGGCCGATTTGCCAATATTCAAAATGGCGCCAGCACTACCTTTGCCCTCACTATGTCGACATAGTGAGGGCAAAGGTAGCGCTGGCGCCATTTTGAATATTGGCAAATCGGCCCGAGTGCAGAAGGTCGCTCCCGGACCCCCGCTGGACTTTTGGCAAGTCTTGTGGGGGGTCAGGAGGCCCCCCCCCCCAAGCTGGCCAAAAGTCCCTGGGGGTCCAGCGGGGGTCCGGGAGCGATCTCCTGCACTCGTGACGTCGGGTCACAGGAACCAAAATGGCGCCGGCGCTACCTTTGCCCTGTCATATGATAAGGGCAAAGGGCCACCGGCACCATTTCTATTAACGCAGCCGTGGCCAGAGAGCGGGAGATTGCACCGGCCCCCCCCCCCCCCACTGGACCCTAGGTAATTTAAAACATTTTGGGGGGGGTTCGGGAGGGTGGAGGATTTATTTTAAAGGGTCGGGGTGGGTTTTAGGGTTGTTTTGGTGTGCTGGTTTTCCCGCCCTCCCCCCTCCCCCGATAAAACGATTTTTTAACCTAAAAAACTAAGACGATCAGATTCCTCCCCCCCCCCCCCCCCTCAGCCAAAATCAATCGTTAAGACGATCGATCACACGATTCACATCCCTATTGCTTAGAGCACCAAATATGCTTGCACTGACCCTGCAGACCCTGGAGTTCACTATTATTTTCTATTAACGTCTGCAGAAAAATTGTATTACTGAGTCTTCTTAAACATCTAAAGAAGCATCATGAATTTTTCTTTTTTGTTTGAAATGTACATTTTTTATTAGTGTTACCAATCATCTCAAATAAACACCATAATAAATCACTTTCTTGAATTTTTCTATATTCTTTTCTTTACAGATTAATATGGAACTGATACGAGGAAAAACCTTCATAATTTCAAGTGCACCACTTAGCCCTGATGATACATCTTCACTAGAAGTGACTCTGGGAGATCAGTCAAGCTTGGGCACGAACACAAGTATTCCAATGAATGTAATACCCAACAAAGATGAGGTCAAACAGACATTTTCAGCCTCACATAGAAATTTCAGATTTTCCAACAAATTATCAAAGACAGGACCTCACAATTCTGGGGCTTTTTCCAAGCATTCGAGAAGCAATAAAATCCATGAGCGTATTCCTGTGAAGGACAAAGAACATATGTGTGGTGAGAGTGACTTGACCTGCCATGACGATTCTTCTGCTACAGATAAAGGGAAAGCTCAGCTTATCGATAGCAGCACTTTTTCCAGTGCTGGAAATTACCTGGGTCCTAGTAAGGAAAGAGAGTTATTGACAAGTCCCCGGCAAACCCAAGGCAATCAGCGGATGATTGATTACAGGAACTTTGCACCACAGATGCCTTTTGTGCCAGCTGTGGCAAAAAGCATCCCAAGAAAGAGAATTTCCCTGAAGCGATCCAAAAAGGGGTTGCGAGATATCTTTCATATCAAGAAGAACAAGCAAGAGAGCTTCACGCTTGTCATTAAAGAGGATCACCAATTGTCTCCTTCAGTTTGTAAAGGGGAGTTGTCAGAAGACCTTGGAAAACAGCTTTTAAAATCTGGAGAAACACTCGAGGGGGATTGTTTGACTCAAGATTTCTCTGATAGTGAATTTCAGTATGACGCTTTATATGATTACGCCAGCACTTTGCATGAAGATGTCACCTCTTTAACAAGCTTTGACTCGCTCACTGGCTGTGGAGAAATCTTTGCTGATGAGAGTTCTGTCCATCTGGAGCTGAAGTACAGCAAAAATGTTCAAAAAGAAAGAATGGAGAACAATGATAAACCTACTGTGGAGTCTTATCAGGGAGGGACGGAGCAATTGGCATCTCCAGCCCAAATGGAGGCAATAGACTTTTCCAAATTTTGGGGCAATGTTAACAGGTCAGTCAGAGTGCAACACAATCTTTTGCTTGACAAAAGGTTGTTGAAAATACCCACCAGTGACATGGGGAAGGCTGAACATGCAGCTGCCTTTGTAACTAGTGTACTCTTGGCAGCCACTAATGATAAAGAAGATTCACAAGACAGTTCTGTTGACACTGGAACACCAAAAAGTGACATCCAAGAATCAACATCTTTAAGTGATGAAGGATATTATGATTCATTTTCTCCCGGTCTGGATGATGATGGGGAGCAAACTCCAAGCACCTCTGGGAGATTTCCCAGAGACAGTTATAGTGGAGATGCACTTTATGAACTCTTTTATGATCCCAATGAAACCACAATTAGCTCCAACCTTGAAGGTGACTTGTCTGTCTCAGAAGAGACGAGCGAACTTCCATTGTCAATTTATAGCTTCCATGTTGGAGCAGAGGAAAATCTGGCATCCCAACCAACTCTGGACATAGTAAGTCAGGGTTTTCTTCAAAACTGCTGGAAAGGCAAAGAGTGTCTGTTAAAACTATATGATACTGAGCACTTGCTGGCCATGGGCATAGTAAACTGGCTGCCCAAAACTCCAGAAAAATCTTCCCCCGACAAGACTGCAAATAGTACTCAGTTCCAACTGGTGGAAAATAGCGATCCAATGGCTTTATTTAATATAAGACAAGGTCAGCAAAGTCTTTCAGAAAAGCAAACTCCTTTGGACAATAAAGAGAAAGTATATGATAGTATGATTAAGCAAGAAATGTCATCAAATAATAAGAATGTATCCCAGAAGGAATCATCTCTTCAGAGGGCATATAAAAGATATTTGACTGATAATAAAAAAATATATAAGGACCATGATGTGGATCCAGAGCATCCTGAAACAAATGCCACCTTATCTAGCTCTAGACAGGAAAGGCCTACAGGGAACTGGGAAGAGCCGAGAGCTCCTCTATTGCGTAATCTCCCTGTGGAGAAGCCAGCTTCAGAAGAATACATCAACACACATACAGATACAACCCTGATCATGCTGGCTTTAAGTAAAGAAACAATTTGCAAAGGCTGTAGAAATGCTTTGGGCAGAGAAAAAGGAGAACTGAAATTATGCTCTTCATGCCTAACTGTGCTAGCACACACAGAACCCATTCAATTCTTTGGCATAAAACAAAGTTTCCCTCCTTCTCCGTGCACTGCCCAGGAAAAACCTGTGAGCCCACTTACACAGATGCATGTTAGTAACTATCAGAGTCCCACAGACAGTAGCAGGGACAGGAATCTAATGCAGATTTTGGAGCAGTGTGTTGTACAAATTGCATCCATGCAGATCAGTTCAGACAGTCAGAGGAAGTATCTGGAACATAATCTCTTTGGGAGTGAGATTAGTAAAATGCTGACAGCGCCACAATATGCACCCAGTTGCAATAATCAAAGCCTGGAATCCTCCAGCTTGCAGCACAGGGATTGCAATAGCAGGAAGAATGTCAAAATCAATAATTCCCAGGAAGATCAGAAGAAAAAGGTGATAATGGGAAAGGATGAGCAGAAAGGCAGAACTGAGCAAAGCAGATGTGCATTAGATTTAGAATATGCTTCAGTGAGTAGTGATGGTGCCGCCAACAAGAAAGATATTTATGCAGAGTTCTGTGAACCAGATTTTATAGTTTTGAATCCCACAAGGCCAAACTTTCTTCCACTTAAAACACATTTCCCACCATATATGTGTAAAATAAGAAATACAATGAATGACACTTTAGAGATGCCTTAGAATGTAAACCCTGAGCTTTTACAGCCCTTCAGAGGACCTGCATTCATTTACAAACCTGCCCTTTGATATAGTCTCATACAACCCTGTAAAGGAGCAGCACAATGAAAAAAGACCATCATTTATCTACCATCTAACCGTGTGGTATATCCTCATACACCCTTGCAGAAAAGCAACACAGAGCATAAAGACCAGCATTCAAGGCCAGAACTACCTGTTAAACAGTACAGGTCAACAAACTGCAAGTGGTAGCAGAAAGGCCCTCTGTGAGCCTCCATTTCTGCCACCCATCCTCCTTCTGCTTGGCTTTATTCGCTGCCACTTATCACCTACTTTCTACCCACCCAGTATTAGAATGGCCCATGGTTATCTATAGGCAGCTGTGACAGCAGCAGCAGCATCACTCCCTTCCTCCCTGTGTACTACCTCAACAGTCCTCATATTCAAGCAGAAAGGGAGCGATGCTAACATCACCTCTTCAACCCACAGACTGCAGTATGATCATAGGCCACGTACCTTTGTAAGTCAGAGGATGCCTGGAGTGGAAATGCTGAAAGTCACAGTGGAGGTCACAGGACGGTATGGGAGCTGCCATATTTTGATGCCAACTAGGATAGAAAAATTCTTTGCATCAACTATGCCAACATTTGTCTAATATCTAACCCAGTGGTATATCATTATACAGTCCTGCGGAGCAGCAGCACATAAAATAAAGCCAGCATTCATCTATTATCTAATCCTGTGATTATATCCTCTTACAGTCCCTAAAAAGGCAGCATAAAGAATAAAGAGCAGAATTTATTATCTGTCATCTAATATGCAGAAAACCCTTCTCATACAGCAGGAAGGACAGCATTCATCACCCAAAGAAGAACATCAGAAGCAGCGCATGACTGTACCACAAAACCATGGAAGAGCAATCTGACGCCATGAGAAGCAGAGTGTGACTATGTGAAAAGGTTATAAAAGAGAAGCCTGACTCCACTAGTGTTAGTCTATGATTGTATATAGCAAGATTACAAGAGAGCAGCATGATACAATGGAAATAGAGTATAACTGTATAAAACACTGTCACGTGTGTGACAACTTCTTAAAGCACAGTAAGACTATATAATACAAAGCCACAAGAAAACTATGTGGGTTTCTTTAGACCAAGTAGTACATAGTACAGTATTCCCAGGAGCGGATTGCAGGAAAATATCAGCCCCGGGGAATTTTTTTCAAAACCGGCCCACGGAACATCTGACTTCCTCATGTCAAAACAGGCCACAAACATCTAATAATTTTAAAATCTCACTTAAGTTTGTTCTAATATTTTCCAAATACCACTAAAATATTTCAAAACAGCTGACACATGAAATAACACCTCAAAATTTAAAATAGGATTAAAAAATCTCCAGCTCTCCATACCATAAAATAAATAAATACCAGTATCTTTTGATTTCTACTCACCCAGAGATTGTTGTGGATTTGGGGGAAGGGGGGGGGGGGGCACACAATCTTTAACCTCTGTCTCTCCCCTTCACACACATAGGCTTTCTCTCTCTCGTACACGCATGCAATCGCTCTCTCATGCAAACATGGAGGCGCTCTCTCTTTCACATATGTAGGCTCTCTCTGTCTCTCATCACACATTCAGGCTCACACACAGGCTCTCTCTCACTTAACACACATGCAGGCACTCTGTCTCATGCACATATGTAGGCTCTTTCTTTCATACACACATGTAAGTGCTCTCTATCTCATACACTCATGCAGGCTCTCTCTGTCTCTCATGCACACATGCAGGTTCTTCCCTCTCTCTCATGCACACACAGGCACTCTCCCTCAGGCATGCACACATGCAGGCTCTCTCATACACACACACAGGCTCTTCTTTTCATATACACAGGCATATAGATGCTCTCTCTCATATACACATACCTTGGGCTTCCTCCTTTTTGCTGAGCCTTGGCCAGGCCAGCGCTGCTCCTTATTTACTGCCGGAGGGCAGGTGGGAGGAGGTCAATGCTCCTGGTGGCCCTGCAACTGCTAGATGCATCATTCTTCCAGCCAGGTAGGCCTTTCTCTTTGGGCCAAGGCGGGCAATAGGTAGAGATCTGTCATGACCCCACCGAGCCCTTTATCCAACCACGGTGGTTTAAGCTTTGTTGCAGCCCTGCTGAGCTCTTCATCAAGCCGCGGTGGTTTGAGCTGCATCGCGGCCCCGCCGAGCCCCTTCATCAAGCTGCGGTGGTTTAAGCTGCGTCATGGCCTGCTGCTTAACCCTTCTTCCAGCCGCGGTGATTGCACGCTGTATTGTGGGCCCTCTCAGCAGACCATGTGACCAGTGTGACTGGCACACCAGGGGATGCTCGATCCCCCGATAGGCCAATCCACCCCTGAGTGTGCCACTCTTACAATTGTTTAAGGGAACACAGGACTACTGCCTGCCTCTCTATCACAAAATGTTAGTTGTTTCCAGCTAACTTCTTCTATCACTATAGCTAGTTGAGAAGGAACTTACATTATATGTGATTGTAGAAAATGGTACAGAAGCAGGTATGGATTTACGCATGGGCCTAGAGCATCAAAATTCTGAATATGACAAAATTCCAATACTCAAACAGTGCACAGAACTCCCCAAGAGAATAACACTAATTCAAAACTAGTAGGGTGGAAAGATATACTCACATTAAATCAATATATCGGATGTCAAATAGCACTAAATTTACACTGTGTATATCAGCATTTTAAGCACTAAAGTACAGTCGCATACCTAAATAAAAGTTTTTATATAACTTTTCATTTTTTGTTGTAATTTAAAAATTATAAAAATGTAAAGAAATAAGTCAATTCCTGTTAGGTGAGAGGTTTTTGTTTGTTTTTTTTGTATGTCATTTTGATTTTGGGTCATTATCTATTTGATTTTGTTTATAAATTGGTTCAGGGGTATTTTTCTAGATTTCCCTAATTTTGGAGTTAGTGCGCACTAACATGAAATACTGATTTTAACAAAATGTTGTCATGGTGCTCCCCAAACAAGCCGAAATAGACAATTTCATTGCCATTGTTTATTTTTAAAATGAATGCCCATCCCTAGTTTCTGTGACACTTATTTTAATCTGAAAAGAAATCCCTCCGAGGATGATGACTCAAACAGTAGTGGATAACTGAGTTGACAAAGTACCATATGATATTGCAATAGAAAAAAGGTCCCATGATGTTTCAATAGAATTAAATCCTGATGCCGATATTTTGGCAACTCCCTACTGCCTGCTTAGTGAAATTTCTCTTCAGATTAAGATAAGTGTCACAGGAACTGATTTAGGTCTTTACTTTTTTATAATTTTTAAATAGCAGCCAAAAAAAGAAGACATAAAAAAATGTCTGCTTACACATTAGTGTTTAAAATGCTAATAGATATACTCAGTGAAAATTTAGCAAAATTCCAACCCTTATAGACTTCTGAGCTTCCAATCACATTCCCACCCCCTACATTGATCTTTGATCCTTCCCATTGTTCCTTGTTCCTGGTTTTGGTAGGATCAACAGCAGGGTGAGTGAATGCAGGGACTGAGCCAGCCCATGCTCACAGCACCAGTGGCTTCACTTCCTTTGGGTCTCTATGAAAGTAGGGCCAGTGCATTTGGTCTGGTTAAGTCCTTACACTCAGTCTGTAGGAGCCGGGGGAAGGGGTGGGTTGTTGGTGGCAGAAGTGATAAGAGGTCTGTGCAGGGAATGGGAAGGTAATCAGACATTTATGGGGAAAGACTGTGGATCTGCAGTGGGGTATGGAGATGGGAGGGGGTGGAAGGGGGTGTAGTGATCCAAGGTCTGCCTGCGGTAGGGGGGAGGGAGCTGATCTGAGGTCTAGGGTAGGGGGTGAGCAGGGGATGATCCATGGACTGCTTGTGTTGGAGGAAGAGGGAATGGAGCCAGCTGAGGTCCAAAGGGTTAGGAAGCAAGGAATGGTGGGAGATACACCTGCAGTGTCTAGGGATGGGAAAAGCCTAACTCCATCAACTACACAGAAGTACTAATGTTCTGTCAAGATTCTGTGCTTTTATTGTCTGCCTGATTGCCGGGGGAGGGAGAAGGGGAACCCATCTTACTATCAGAAAGAAAAATTACTGATACAAGAAAAGCTATACCACATCTTTTAATCTTGAAAAAAGTGTATCTTTGACTTCTTTTGTATGGTTGTTGAAACGTGTGTGCTGTGTATCTTGTAGCAATGCAGATCTGTTGATTAGAAAGATGGGGGAGGAAGACAAATCTGATTTTGAAATGTGAAGCAGCAGGAAGGTTGTGGGAGGGACAAGGATGCTGAGGTGGAGTCTAGAGATGTGAATACTTGGGGGGGAAAAACTGAAAAATTTTGGGAAAAAAATGTTTCTGTTTTTTTTTTCACAAAAGTGGAAAAATTGGAAATTTTGGAAAATTTAAAAAACTTTTGAAATACTTCCTTACAATGATGCATGAAAATCTTTGCAATATATGGTTTAAAAATGTTATCACTGTTGTGGAGCGCTAGGAGAGCGATCCCACTCCTGGGTGATGTGTGTCCTTGGGCCATGGCTCGACCCCAGAGGGCTCTGAAGAGGTGCCGCGGGAGGCATGGCATGCCCGAGCATGGGCTGGACGGGAGCAGGGCTGGAGAGACATGGAAGACAGGCCCTCCTCCGGACCTGCACGCTTCGGAAGACCCAACAACGCAATGTTGGTCTTGTGAACAGTCCTCCGACCGTTCCCAGCCCTTTCGGACCTGCCGCAGGGTACGGCACGAAGCGGCAGGCCAGATGGAGGCCAGGGCAGCGAAGACTGGAACATGGATTCAGACGAGACTCAGGAACGACGTAGACTCAGGCATAGACGTGGACTCAGGAACGAGGTGCAGGATCCATAGACGTGGACTCAGGCATAGATGCAGGATCCTTAGACGTGGACTCAGGCATAGATGCAGGATCCTTAGACGTGGACTCAGGCAAAGACATGGACTCAGGAATGAGGTGTAGGATGCATAGACGTGGACAGGCACAGGCATGGACTCAGGACTGGATGCACAGAGGTGGAATCAGGAACGAGGGCTGAAGGAAGACATGGGCACCGTCCCTCAGGGCGCCCTACTCAGACCACCCGCGGGACTGAGTCACGGACCACCCTGCCTCATGCGCGCCCTACTCAGCCCTGGAAGGCTGGTCGCGGACCACGCAGAGAGCGGGAGAGCACAGGAAAGAGGAAGCAGGTTCGCTGCACTCCTGGAAGCACAAGGCAAGGATACGCTGCACTCCTGGCAGCACAAGGCAGGTTAAAGCATCAGGATCAGGAACAAGGATTAAGACAGACCTCAGTGCTGGAACAAGGACATCTGGAACAGCAGGAACAACAGGACTGGAACATGGATACTGGAACAGGAGACACACCTCAGGGCTGGAACATGGACATCTGAAACAGCAGGAACATCAGGACTGGAACACGAGTACTGGATCAAAAGACAGACCTTGGGACTGGAACGGCAAGCAGACATCAGGACTGGACGAGGAGCTCCGACAGGTAACAAGCAACACAGGACCTTGCAGAAGTGCTGGACCACGGACGACTTCCTGGAGCGAAGGATCTCAGGAGTGACCAACTCCTTGCGAAGGCAAAGACAGACTGAAAGCTGAGCCCTTTAGTAGGGCTGAGGTGGACAACGCCCAGGGAGGGGTCAGCAGGGGGCCACACCTGGCTGGCCCTAGAAGAGGAGCAGAGAGGAGCGCGCCCGCGCCCTAGGGAGCTGGAGAGAAGAACTGGAAGCTGGTGGCGTCCTCAGCCAAGTGGAAGGCCCAGGGAAGCAGTGGAGCAGCCCTGGACTGGAGCTGGGTGAAGGCAGGTCACTGGAGCAGCTCCCAGCTGCAAGGACTGAAGCAGGAAGAAGCAGAGCGAGGTAAGCTGGCTGCAGGGAGAACAGAGAGACTGCAGGCAGAGTAGAGAGCTGTAGCAGGCTGCAGGCACCGGCAGGGACGGCTTCCCTGCTGGGCAAGGACCCGGCCTGAAGCAGGCACTGGCAAGGACGGCCTCCCTGCTGGCTGAAAGGTCCCGGGATCGCAGCAGCACGTCGGGAGAAGGCAGGAACAGCTGTGGGGACAGCCCCAGCTGATTCAGGGAGGAGAAGCAGCAGCGTCAGCAGCCTGACTGGCTGTGGCTGTGAGAAGGAAAGAGCCTGCTCACGCTCTTTGCGGGCAGGAGCGTAACAATCACTAACTGCCTATTACATTCTTAAAATGCTTGCTAATAAATATGTAATACGAAAATTTAAGATATATTGGATAGTTCCAAACCTGAGCAGATTATTGTGGTTGCCATGTTAGCCCTTTTGAATATTTATTTATTTATTTATTTATTTATTTAATCATTTTTATATACTGATGTTTCATGAGAACATATCACATCAGTTTACATTAGCTAACAAATATTCATTTAAAAATATTTGCATTTCCATAAAGAAAAGGAAGTAAATACATAGTTTCATAATATAAATAAACATAAAATAGTAAACTAAATAATCAAACATTTAGACAGATAAGCAATATAGTAAAAGCAGAAATAATACAATCAAACTATATATTGTACAATGGTATATAATCAGTAGGTTAAAATCATTAGATTAATAACTCTTGGAAGGCTTGTTTGAATAGCCATATTTTAATGCCCTTTTTAAATATTTTAATGTCTGCTTCCATCCTTAATTCTTGTGGTATAGAGTTCCACAGTTGGGGCCCAGCAATGGAGATAGCCTTCTCTCACATTATTTAGATGAGCAATCTTAGGAGAAGGAATTGGTAACATCCCTGTTGATCTAGTAATTCTTGAAGGGATATGGAAATGTAATGATGAAGTTAACTATTCTATCTTTTCATTGTAGTGTTTTATTAATTAGGGATAGGATTTTATGCTGAGCTCTGTATTTAACAGGCAACCAATGAAGGTCCTTTAATATTGGGGTAATATGATCAGATCTAGAAATAAGGGCAATAACTTTTTATTGGACTAGCTCAATACATCTGTGACTAGCTTGTAAATCAATCTCTAGCACTGAATGTATTTGTAAAAAACTGTTTGGTATAGTTATGAGTTCCTGTTCAATAAAAGGCAGTTGGTTGCGTGCTTCTTGATTGTTGGCGTCGGTGTGGTGGACTCTGCATGTGTGGCCTGCACGTAGCTCTCAATGCTACGTGCAGGCCAGCAGTGAAGGAGAACACCACGCTGGGAGAGCAACGGGGCTGGTGAAAAGCACAGGCCTCAGCAGCCTGACAGACAGCTCTGCCGGGGAAATGCCTGGTGCTGCTACCGAGGAGCCCATGTGCTCCGCACTGATGGAAGAGAACACCATTCTAAAAGGTGCAGCTGCGCTGAAGCAGAGTAGCGCTGATGGACGCAAGTAGCACGGCTGCTGGGGAGCCGAGGCTCTGACTTACAAAGCCCTGCCAACAGTAGAGTAATACACTGTGCTGGGAAAGCAGACAGGCAGCTTGATGTGGCTGACAAAGAACACATGTCCCAGCAGCCAGAGAGACAGATGTGCATAGCTGGGCCCTGCTCCGGGGGGGGGAGGTCAGAGCACCGCCTTCAGCAATATGGCTGTCTGGAAGCAGGATATTGCTGATGGACATTACCAGCATGGCTGCTAGGGAACCCAGGCCCTGACTGTCCAAGATATGCGGTTGCTGTTTTTAGAACAACCACTCTGTGGCTGTCCTCTTCTACAGCTCCCGTATTTTATTGTTTTTATATTTTATTGAACAAGCCTTTATTTTGTATTTTTTATCCTTTGTTGGTGCTTTTAGTTTTCCAGGCGACCTGTCCGACCCACTTATGAAAATGCTTTCTTTCAGAGTACTTATCTGGAAATGCTGATTGCTGCCGCTTTCTATGGGTTCGGATACGTCTGCCCGACAATGGCCATGTTTCAGCAATGCTTTGCCTGCTTCAGGGACCTCGGGAAAATCTCTACTGTGTTCGTGCACGGGTCCACCATTAGAAAAGCACAACATTTTATTTTCGCATGTCTAATCTTTTAAGGTGAGAGGTGCCTTCATTTCCTAATCCAGATAAGTACTCTGAAAGAAAGCATTTTCAAAAGTGGGTCGGACAGGTCACCGGGAAAACTAAAAGCACCAACAAAGGATAAAAAATACAAAAAATACAAAAAAAGGGTTGGTCAATAAAATATAAAAACAATAAAATACGGGAGCTGTAGAAGAGGACAGCCACAGATTGGTTGTTTTAAAAACAGCAACCGCACATAAACCACATATCAAGGGGTTCCCTTGATATGTGGTTTATGTGCGGTTGCTGTTGGGGTTACAGAAGAAGGGGGTTGGGGTTACAGAAGAAGGGGGTTGGGGTTACAGAAGAAGAAAAAAAATGCGGGGGTTGGGGTTACAGAAGAAGAAAAAAAATGCGTAAGTTGCTTGACAAGAGGAAATCTTAGGAGAAAAGGGAAAAGATCACCAGATGATTTCTTGTTATAAGAAATCAGAAAGAAACTGGGAGAACACAGTAGATGGCATTTTGTTTCATAGTTAAACAAAACTGATTTCTGAAGAAGGGCAGGGCCATTTTCAGGGGCAAATATGCTGTGTGGCACATCTTGGTAATGTCCATTGGCACAGATAGCAGATGTTGGCTGCTAGTAGATAGATCTGAGGTTCCCAACTGCTATGCAGCAGCAGAAGAGCATGTGCGCTGGCTGATTTAGTCAGAACTGCGGCCGAGAGAAGAGCAGGGGGCAGGCCAGAGCCACTGCCATCCACAGAAGGTCT
Organism: Rhinatrema bivittatum; assembly: GCF_901001135.1. Taxonomy (NCBI): domain Eukaryota; kingdom Metazoa; phylum Chordata; class Amphibia; order Gymnophiona; family Rhinatrematidae; genus Rhinatrema; species Rhinatrema bivittatum. The sequence goes on from NC_042623.1 coordinate 225,025,933, forward strand.
TGTCTTCTATTCTTCATGGCTTTTGTGGTTCTCCTACAGCTGGCAGTTGCCTGCTACTGCCTCCTCCTCTGCCAGCGCATATGTTCCTATGAGGGAATGGAGGTATATGATTTTTTTTAAAGTTGTATGGCAGTATGAGTAGTTTTCTCTTTATATTATAGATGGTTGTATGTTCATTGGACCCTAATGGACATCATGACTTATTGAATATGTTCAAGTAATAAGGCTTTAAAAAGTTGGAGAAGGATACTGTGTGTGGGTGTGAATTAAGCAGAAATTGTAGCGTTAACTTCCCTGATGAAGCCCCGAGGTGTGGGGTGAAACGAGGCTCTCATCGGGATTATGAGTATAGGCTATTGACACATAAGAAACTCAGAATACTATGTATATAAGTATTGTTAAACATACTATCGTTTCTTCAACATATTCAGGAGCTATGTTTTAATATGTGTTGGGATATGGTTTTATTTTTTGATGATGATGATGAGGATGATGTAAAGTATGGTATAATGGTGTGGATGGTATGAATGGAGGGTAAAGCATGAATGTGTATAAGGAGGTATAAAGCAATAATTGTGCATGATATGTGGATCAATGTTTAAAAAGTATATAGATAATGTACATAAAGTGGTGGTCCATATGTTAGAAAAAAGTTTGTCTTGGATACATTTAGGGGCAGATTTTAAAAGCTCTATGCGCGTCGGGCCTATTTTCAAAAGGCCTGGCGGCGCGCATAAAGCCCTGGGACACGTGCAAGTTGAAAAATGGGTGGGGCGTGGCCAGAGACCTCTGTAAGGCCGCTGGGCCAACTGCCGGAGCGCGCAAGTTACGCTTGCCTCTGGCAGGCGTAACTTGTGAAATAAAGGTATGGGGGGATTTCGGGCTAGGGGGGTGGGGAAGGGAGGGGAAGGTGGGGGGGAGGAAGGAAGGTTCCCTCCGAAGCTGCTCCAATTTCGGAGCGGCCTCGGAGGGAACAGGAAAAGCCAGCTAGTCTCCCCTAGGGCTCGGCGCGCGCAAGGTACACTAGTGTGCACCCCCTTGCGCGCGCCGACCCCTGATTTTATAACATAAGTGCAGCTGCGTGCGCATGTTATAAAATAGAGCGTACATTTGTGTGCACCGGGTAGGGCGCACAAATGTGGGCCGCGCACATACATTTTAAAATCTGTCCCATTGTGTATAATAAAGTAAAAACAATGTATGTAATGCTTGATTTGGACCTCTGATTGTATGTATGCCATAATCTGAATTTTCAGAAGCACTGCATGTTGTATTTACCTTACTAGGTTGCTCTAAATGTGGTCAGAGATAGGAAGGGCTCCTTCTTTCAAGGATCCCAAATTATAATTTTTCAGGACTTTTCAGCTGAGCTTCAGAGGAAGGGTCAGGCCTGCAAAGTTTCGAATCCTGATCAACAGTAAGTCTGTCATATTGGACAGTGTGTGGTGGCAGAAAAATGGCTGATGGAGACTAAAAAACATGCTTCAGTTGAGCCTTAAGTTAAACTTCCTGCTCACTGACTCAAATATGGCCCCTGACTGCTTAGCGGGAATCTTGATCGTGAGATGGTGGCTTGAGCAGGACAACGGATATTTTGTATAAAGGAAGTCCCTTCAGCTGTAATCTGTTACGCTATGAACACTTTTTGAACTTATTTTAGATATTTTTTATTTATTTTTGGCTATCTCAGAAATCAGTTGTGCAAGATTCTTCATTACTTTTGCACCATGATACCTCCCGTTTGGGGCGCTGTGAGCCTGAGATTCTGTTTTGCTATGAAAGCTGACAGACAAATTTATACTGCTTGTCAATCTGCTACTTATGTTCTCTCGAGCCTCTATGTGTATCCATCATACCCTGCAGACGCTGACCGCTATTGCCAAGATCTTGTGCAGCTCTTCAGATGAGTATGCAGTACAAACATCGGGCTACAGTGACTGCTCCTTCTTCTTCAGCCATACTTTGCTCCTGGGAGGAGCAGTTGTTTTCTGGTTCTGACCTTTTTATCTTATTTCTGTTTCATTGTCATAAAGTGAAAAATTATTCTCTCTTAGCTGTTGACCAGTGCTGAGTAACAGGTGCTGTACCTTTTCTCTGAAGTGCAGCTTTACGCAATTATCGAGATGCAAGTTGTGTTTTTATACTCTGTTTATAATTTGTACTGTGTGCCTATATTTACCACTGTTGGTTTCTGATTTGCTGGGGAGGATGTGAGGGAAATGGGTGGGAGGGTACTTTGAGGACAGTTAGAAGGTGACTCGCCTCTTCAGTCCCTAAGTAAATCTCACTGAGGGGTTTTAGTGTCTTTTGTGTTGTATGGTGGGGATAAGATTGGTGTTGAGGTTGGGCTAAGATTTTTTTTTGAGGGGGGGCAGTTTGAAGCAATTGGGGAGGGATTTTGGGGAATTGTTTTCTTAGGCTTCTGATGGGGTTTGGGTCTAGTGCAGAGAGATATAAATAGCATATGGATGCTGCTCGATGTCGGCTCAGCTCAACCAACCTCATCAGAGTAATATTGTGTTTACTGTTAAGCTGGTATTAATTGGATTTGACTATGCATTTTTTCAAGATTTAGTAGGGTCTCATATAAGTCCCCTCTTTTAATCAACCCACCATGAGTGCGCTGATCAAATATATCTCCTTAAATGTAAAAGGAATATCTACCTCTAGTAAAAGGAAAAGAATACTGCAATTTGCTTGTCGCAATAAAATCCAGATTTTAATGCTGCAGGAAGCCCATCTTACAAATTCTGAGCACAAGAAATTGAAATGCAGCTGGGTGGGGCAAATTTTTTACTCCTTATATAACTTCAAAAGTAAGGGAGTTTGTGTCTTGATTGATAAAGGTCTTCCTTTACAAGTTGTTGGAGTTACTATTGATACAGAAGGGAGATATGTAATACTTGATTGCATGCTATACTCAATGAAATTTATGTTAATTAATATTTATGGCCAAACGCAGGTCAGTCAGAATTTTATGCTGTCCTCACCATCAAACTTGCTCCATCAGAGAAAGAGTGCATTTGCATTGGTGGGGACTGGAATATATGTCCAGACCTGTAGGGAGATAAGACATCCTTGCATGATACTAGCTTGGGGGGTCCATCTGGGATGTGCAGATCTGACTGATGTACTCAAACTGACAGATGTTTGGTGAATGCATGACCCAGGGGATAGGGACAATATATTACAAGGGGAATGGAACAACTCCCCTATGAGGAAAGACTAAAGAGGTTAGGACTTTTCAGCTTGGAGAAGAGACGACTGAGGGGGGATATGATAGAGGTGTTTAAAATCATGAGAGGTCTAGAACGGGTAGATGTGAATCGGTTATTTACTCTTTCGGATAGTAGAAGGACTAGGGGGCACTCCATGAAGTTAGCATGGGGCACATTTAAAACTAATCGGAGAAAGTTCTTTTTTACTCAACGCACAATTAAACTCTGGAATTTGTTGCCAGAGAATGTGGTTCGTGCAGTTAGTATAGCTGTGTTTAAAAAAGGATTAGATAAGTTCTTGGAGGAGAAGTCCATTACCTGCTATTAAGTTCACTTAGAGAATAGCCACTGCCATTAGCAATGGTTACATGGAATAGACTTAGTTTTTGGGTACTTGCCAGGTTCTTATGGCCTGGATTGGCCACTGTTGGAAACAGGATGCTGGGCTTGATGGACCCTTGGTCTGACCCAGTATGGCATTTCTTATGTTCTTATGTTCTTATGTTCTTACTTTATGTGCCTCCCCCAGCCTCACTCGCGTGATCAAGAATACTCGCATTTTGAGTAATTATCTGACCATTGATACTGGAGCAGCCAGACTTCACCTTTTCTCCTGGAGATTAAACACATGTCTATTGGGTGACAAAAAGTTTCCGACTCTACTTAAAGATGCTGTGTTGGAATACAACTAGCAATGCCCAGTACAAGACTACACCCCAGCCTTACTATGGGAAAATTAATTCATATGCAAACTTTAAACAGCGAGTAAAAGGAAAATTAATGACCTTCTTAATAAGGTTAAGGACTTGGCATCACTACGTGAAAAAGACTGCTCTGCCCATAGTTTGAAGGCCCTTGAAAGAGCGAAGCTGGATCTAAGGGCACTTGAAACTGGTAGAATCAAACAAGCCATGAAATATACAAAATTGAACTTTTATGAACACAAGAATAAGTCAGGGGCTTTTCTTGCTAGAGCAATTTGTAAATGAGCCAATAGATTGCACCTTATATGTGTAAACTCCAGTTGAGGTGCTCCAACATTTGACCCCTGGGAAATTGAACAGCGTTTTGTTCAGTATTTTCCTGATTTATAATCGGGGGATAACATTGTACAAACTGAGGCCACTGGACAATGTATTGCCTCTTTAAACATGCCTAAGCTCCTTGATCAGCAACAAGAGAAGTTATCTACCCCTATCTCTACTTTGGAGATTCAGGCGGCTGTTAGGGCCTTAAAATGCCCTGACCCTGATGATTTTCATATTGACTTATATAAAAAATACTTGCCAGAGTTGCTGCCTTTTTCATTAGCACTTTTTAATGTTGCTGGAGTACAGGAAAGTGCTTGGGGAATACTGCAGATGCTACTATTTCACTTATTCATAAAAAGGACAAAGACAAACTGAAATGTGGCTCATATAGATCAATATCTTTGCTAAATTCCGATGTTAAAATACTAGCCAAGGTCCTGCAGTTAAGACTTGAGGTCATGCTACCAAGTATAGTATATCAGGACCAGAAGGGCTTTCTCAAGAGGAGGATCTCCACCTCTAATACAAGGAGGCTTTTAAATATCTTGCATTTAGCAAACAAAAAAGGATACTCTAGTTTGATAGCCTCCCTAGATTCAGACAAGGCATTTGACTGTCTACAATGGCTCTTTTTAGTTGCGATCTTGACTGAGGTGGGGCTCCCGGACAGATTTATCCAATGGGTCAGACTCTATATGAATGACCTAGTGCAGGGCTGTTGATAAACGGTTCGTAATCCCCATTCTTTACTATAGTTAGAGGTACTAGACAAGGTGCTCTCTCCCCCACCTTCTGTTTTTTCTAGCTAGTTAACTCTTTGCTCAGGCTACTAGTCAGAATGCGAACATCCAAGGAATTGAGGAATTCAGTTGGGAGGCCAGGAACACAAGATCTCATTGTAAACTGACAATGTCCTAATTCCTAACAGAGCCCTTGAAATCAGGAAAAAACTTTATGAATATTTTGTATAACTATGGGTCCCTGTTGCGTTTCCTGGCCGCAGCAGGCCCACGGTCAGGCCCACTTACCCCCGTTTTCTGCTTCAGTGCCTGGTTCCACCTCTCTTGAGGCTATGGGCAGCTACCTCCATGCTCAGGCTGCCTCCGTTGGTCCCAGTTCCTCCGTGGATGTTCCAGCTCCGCGGCGGGCCTCCCCGCGTGGTCTGCTTCATCTGTCATTGCGCGCCATGCTCTCCCTAGGTGCGCGCATGTGCAACTGGTATATCTTTAAAGGAGCTGCGGCGGGAATCCACCCTGCAGCCCCGGATGATAACATCACTGGGTTCCAGTATACAAGGCTGGGCCCAGCCGGAGCTTCCTTGCCTTGGCAACAGGTCTCCATGCTTGTCGTGTGTTTAATTGCTCGTTCCCGCATTTCCTCTGTGTTCCTGGTTCCTGGTTTGTTCCTGCTTCTACTGTGTTCCTGTTTCCTGGTCCTGCCTTACTCCTGGTATCCGTTCCTGTTCCTGAGTTCCATGTCTTTCCTCCTTGTCTACAATACTGATTGATACCTGACTTGGCCTCTGCTTCGTCTGACTACACTACTAATTGATACCTGGCTTGACCTCCGCTTCATCTGACTATGCTACTGATTGATACCTGGCTTGACCTCCGCTTCGTCTGACTACGTTCCTGCTTGTCTCCTGGTTTGACCCGTGTCCGTCTTGCCACTACTCCTTGTCTACTGCCTGCCCTGATCACGGCTTGTTCTACCATGCCCCAGCTGAATCTATTCTGGACTTGGCCTCTCAGGCTTCGGCCTGCTCATACTCGGGCGCCGTCAAGCCTCCGTGACTCTGCCTCGTCTGGGCTTGTTCCCACTCTCTGTCACCGCTGCTGGCCCCTGGCTGACTCTCACCGCACTTCTGGGAAGACCTCGGATGGAGGCCCACCTAAGACCAGCCAGCCCCAGCACCCAGATGCTGAACCTGCGGGGAACAAGGGCTGGTATTGGCGAAGCTCCAGCTGGCCTCCGTCAGTCAGCCAGCTCCGCCTGCCAACGGTAGGGACCCGTAGTGTCAACCCCACCTCGGCCCAAGGGTCCACCTCCTGCACAACAGGTTGCCAAGGCCATGGACTTGGCGGAGCCATCCATCCTCTAGGCCATTCAAGATCTGGCTTCCAAGGTGCAAGAGCACCCAGTGGTTCCTCGAGGCTTTGGCTTCCTCCATCGAGCATCTCCACACCCATCTCAATGCCCAAATGGGCCTTCCAGTTCCAGCTTCATCTCCAGCTAGTCACCAGCCATCACCCTTGCCTTCTAGGGCTTTGTTGGCCCTACCCACTCCGCCCCGCTTCAATGGGGATTCCAAGCTCTACAGAGGGTTTATTAACCAATGCTACATGCAATTTGCTCTGCAGCCATCTATCTTCCAAGATGAACTCACGAAGGTTACCTTCATCCTGTCCCGACTCGAGGGTAAGGTGTTGGCTTGGGCCTCCCCCTTTCTGTGGGAGCGCTCGTATTCACTCTTACAAGAGCTGTCTCGCTTTGTGGCTGTCTTCCGTCAGACCTTTGATGATCCAGGGTGGCAGGCTGTGGCAAGCACCAACCTTCTTCACCTACAGCAAGGACAACGGGCCTTGTATGACTACACCATTGAATTCTGAACTCTTGCTGGCAAGAAGATTGCCTCAGAGCTATCTACCTGGCTGGGCTATCCTCCTAGCTCAAAGATGAGCTAGTGGCCTGCTAGCTTCCATCTTCCCTTGAGGACCTCAGTAGGGATCCTAAACTTGGACGCTACCTTACTGGCCCCTCAACTGTCTTTACTGGTTATGTTAACCTGGGACTCCTGTGCCTTCCCTGTCCTTGCTCTGATAGATTCCGGAGCAGGTGGGAACTTTATTCTTAAGGACTTAGTACAACTCCTGGGTATCTCTACCCATCCTCTGAAAACTTCTCTTTGCATCGCCTCCATCTACAGGGAGCCTTTGTCCGGCTGAATTTCCTTGGTGACCGAGCCAGTTCGTCTTCTCACTGGTGCTCTCCATGAAGAGGAGGTGGAACATCTCATCTTACAAAAATCAATTCATCCAGTGGTTCTATCGTTACCTTGGCTCTAGCGTCACTCCCCCCAGTTTGACTGGGGAACTCTCCAGCTCACCGAGTGGAGCCCAGCTTGTCATCAAACCTGTATGAAAAAGGTGACACCACCTCCTACAGTTCCTCTGGCGACCACTACGCCTGGCATTCCGGCTCCGTATGCAGACTTCGAAGATGTCTTTTCAAAGCAAAAGGTCAACATTCTTCCGCCTCTCCGTAAGTTTGACTATCGAACTGTTACCAGCTACTACATCCCCTCGAGCCCGGACCTATCCCTTATCGCAGCCTGAGACCCGTGCCATGACGGAATATTTATTTATTTATTTAGTGATTTTATATACTGACATACATTGTGAGTATCACATTGGTTTACATTGAAACAAGAACTTAGCTTAAAAATGCTTTACATATAACTCTTCATAAATGCCTGTAACATGAACTATAATATATAAATGCGTGTAACATGAATATATCCGAGAGAACCTGGCTAAAGGGTTCATCCGACCCTCAACTTCCCCTGCCGGTGTGGGCTATTTCTTTGTCACGAAGAAGGATGGGTTCTTGAGGCCGTGCATTGATTATTGTGGCCTGAATGCCATAACTTGCAAGGACAAGTATCCACTACCCCTGATCACAGAGTTGTTCGACCGCCTGCAGGGGGCATCCATCTTTACTAAGCTGGACTTACGAGGGACCTATAACCTGGTACGAATACGCCTCGAGGGCATCTGGAAAACAGCCTTTAATACCAGGGATGGACATTACGAATACCTGGTAATGCCCTTCGGCCTTTGTAATGCCCCTGCTGTGTTCCAGTGAATGATCAATGAAATATTCCGAGACCTCCTGTACATCAAAGGGGTTGCGTACCTAGATGACATCCTTATCTTCTCCAAGGACTTTTCTACCCACTGTGCTGATATTCGCACGGTCCTCCAACGTCTTCGTGAGAACCATCTATTTGCCAAATTGGACAAGTGTGTCTTTGAGCAATCCAGCTTACCCTTTTTAGGGTACATCATTTCTCAGCGAGGTTTTTCTATGGATCCGAGTAAGCTCAAGGGTATATATTGGGCCTTTGGGCACTCCAGCGATTTTTAGGATTTACAAACTATTATCGCCATTTCATCACTAATTACTCCACCCTGGCTGCACCTCTTATAGCCATGACCCGTAAAGGCAGCGATACCCGGAATTGGTCCCCAGAGGCCCTCACTGCCTTCCAATGGCTCAAAGATGCCTTCCTCGCTGGTCCCTGTTTGCGACACCTGGACCCGAATTGCCCCTTCATAGTTGAAGTGGATGCCTCCGCTATAGGGGCTGGGGCGGTTCTAAGCCAGCACTCAATGCAGGGAACTTTAACCCCATGTTCCTTCTTCTCCCGCAAGTTCTCCCTCATAGAGCAGAATTACAGTATTGGCAAGGAGCTACTTCTGGTCAAGCTTGCTCTGGAAGAATGGCGCCCTTGGTTAGAGGGTGCCCAACACAAGTTCACGATCTTTACAGATCATAAAAACCTAGAACATCTGAGCCATGCCCAGCATCTCAATGCTCGCCAGGCCCACTGGGCATTATTCTTTTCCAGGTTTAATTTTGAACTCCGATACCGCCCTGCAGAGAAGAATCTCTGGGCGGATGTCTTGTCCCGCTCCTTTGAACCTGAAGATGTCCCTGAAGAACCCAGTCATATTATCGATCCTGCTTGTATTTGTCTGTCAGCTACCTTCCCTGTTCCAGCCGGGAAGACAGCAGTTCCTCACCAGCTTCATGAAAGAGTCCTTCGCTGGGCACATGATTCAAAGTTCGCCGGTCACCTAGGACGTGCACGGACACTCTCTCTTCTCCAGAGATTTTATTGGTGGCCAACCATGGTCGCCGATGCTCAAGCTTACGTCGACTACTGCAACACGTGTGCCCAGCAGAAACCCCCAGTGGGTCAACCGTGGGGTCTTCGTCAACCGCTTCCTGCTCCGGAGGAGCCATGGACGCATCTCTCCATGGATTTTGTTGTGGATTTACCTCCGTCAAAGGGAAACACAGTCATCTGGGTCATTATCAATAGGTTTTCCAAAATGGCCCATTTTGTTCCACTGCCTAGCCTCCCTTCAGATCCAGAACTAGCACGCCTCGTCTTTCTCCACATGTTCCACCTGCATGGCCTACCCAAGGATATAACTTTGGCCAGAGGTCCCCAGTTCATTGCTCGCTACTGGCGCATCCTGTGCAGTAAGTTCAGCATCAACATCAGCCTTACTAAGGCTTACCACCCACAGGCCAATGTTCAAGCCGAGTGAATGAATCGCTCTCTAAAAGGTTTCCTGCGTGCTTACATCAACAATCAGCAGGATAATTAGGTGGAACTACTTCCACAACTCCCATATCGCCACTGCAACTGGAGTATGCTCATTTTCCATTGTTTATGGCAGGCAGCCCCGTCTCCTGCTACCTATTCCATTGACTGTGTCCTCGCCAGACACTCAGGTCACTGCTGACGCTCTTAAGGCACTTTGGGTCCAAACAAATCAACGTTTATGTCAGGCAGCGGCTCAAGCCAAGGAATCCACAGATGCCCATCAACGTCCTGCCCCAGAATTTCAACCCGGCCAGAAGGTCTGGCTGAGTACACGATACATTCATCTCAAAGTGTCTTCTCAGAGATTTTCTCCTAGATACATCGGACCTTTTCCGGTCACTCTTCGTATTGGATCAGTTACTTTTCAGCTCCACTTGCCACCAACCCTTGGCATACATAATACGTTCCACGTGTCCTTGTTGAAGCCTGTGGTCCTTTCATGGCCTTCCCGTAAGACACCTGAACCATCCAATCTGGTTGCTGAATCTGATACCACCTACAAAGTCCAAGAGGTTCTCAACATCCGCCATAGGGGAGTAACTCCTTTCTTGGGAGGGGTATGGCCCAGAAGAGAATTCTTGTGAACCTGCACACAACATCCTGGATAAAGGGCTTCTCCTTCACTTTCATCGTGCCTATCCGGGCAAACCCATACCTCCAAGAGGGGGGTGTTAGGGGGGGGATACTGTGATATATGCCGGCAGCGGCAGGCCTGTGGTTGGGCCCACTTACACATGTTTGCCTGCTTCAGCACCTGGTTCCACCTCTCTTGCGGCCATGGGCAGCCACCTCCATGCTCGGGCTGCCTCCGTTACTCCCAGTTCCTTGGCGGATGTTCCAGCTCTGCGGCGGGCCTGGCCACATGGTCCGCAGGGAGAAGCTGTCGTCATGCGCCATGCCTCTCCCTAGGCGTGCGTGCGCAAGTGCGCATGCAACTGGTCTACCTGTAAAGGGGCCGCGGCGGGAATCCACCCTGCGGTCCCGGATGATGATGTCACTGGGTTACGGTATATAAGGCCGGGCCCAGCCGGTGCTTCCTTGCCTTGACAACAGGTCTCCACACTTGTCGTGTGCTTGGTTGCTCATTCCTGCATTTCCTCTGTGTTCCTGGTTCCTGGTTTGTTCCTGCTTCGTCTGTGTTCCTGTTTCCTGGTCCTGCCTTACTCCTGGTATCTGTTCCTGTTCTTGAGTTCCATGTCTTCCCCGCTCGTCTACACTACTGATTGATACCTGGCTTGACCTCTGCTTCGTCTGACTATGCTACTGATTGATACCTGGCTTGACCTCCGCTTCATCTGACTACATTCCTGCTTGACTCCTGGTTTGACCCGTGTCCGTCTTGCCACTACTCCTCATCTGCTGCCTGCCCTGATTACAGCCTGTTCTACCACGCCCCAGCTGAATCTATTCTGGACATGGCCTCTCAGGCTTCGGCCTGCTCATACTCGGGTGCCCTCTGTCATGCTCCCAGTTCACCTTGGTGCCCGAGTCTCTGGGACTCTGCCTCGTCTGGACATGTTCCCACTCTCTGTCACTGCTGCTGGCCCCTGGCTGACTCTCACCACGCTTCTGGGAAGACCTTGGATGGAGGCCCACCTAAGACCAGCTGGTCCCAGCACCAAAGGGCTCAACCTGCGGGGAATGAGGGCTGGTATTGGCGAAGCTCCAGCCGGCCTTCGTCAGTCAGCCAGCTCCACCTGCCGATGGTGGGGACCCATAGGGCTCGCCCTGCAGGTAGCGTCACCCTACCTCAGCCCAAGGGTCCACCTCCTGCACAACAGTCTCTCTCTGGATATAAAATTAATTTTCATAAATCTGAATTCTTTCCCTTTGGGGGAAGGGTAGTACTCCCAGAATGTTTATCAGCATTTTGAGTGGTCAATGAATGATTCAAATATTTGTACATTTTCATTACCAAAAGGTTTGAAGATCTATATAAGTATAATTATAATGCAGTTCTTAACCAGATTGAACAGGACATTTCACATTGGTGGGGGGGGGGGGGGGGGGGGGAATTCGACATTTCTTGGGATGACAGGATCAATTTACTTAAAATGAATGTGTTACCCTGTCTTTTCTATTTCAATACATAACATGTAATGTCCCAGCCCAGGTGTTTACAGATTTGTATAGTTTAATGGCCCAATTCATTTGGCGGCATAAGCAAGGAAAAATTAAATTTTGTCAGTTATGATTGACCAAGATGCAAGTTGTTATATTATTACTGGGCAGCTTAATTGGTTGAAAAAATGGCTTGAAAACAACAGAACTTGGTTTCCTTTTGAAAAGGAAAAAGCTCAAGCTATAGAGCTAGCAACCTTGGCTTTTTGCCAGCATCTTCTCCCTTAATTTGCCTCATGTGTAGATCCAGTTCCATTATTGTACATACTGCTGGAATCTGGCAATAAATTGTAAAGTTCTTGGCCTATCAAAGAATACCCTTTCAAAAACCCGTGTACATCGGGATGTACCTTTAAGGGCGAATTTTAAAAGCCCTATGCATGGCAAATCTGGGAGATACACATGTGACTAGGCCGCATGCGGGCGTGCAGATTTTAAGAGGCCCGCAGCCAAGCGTGTATCTCCTGGTATGTGCATTGGAAAGGAGCGGGATGTGGGCATGGGCAGGCCAGGACAGCGCCATGAAGTCCGAGTCGTGCACAAGTGCGCGCCAGGATCCGACGACCGTGTAACTTGCTGCTGCTATAGACTGTGGGTAAGTAGTGAAATAAAAAAGTTTAGGGTAGTTAGCAGGGTTTTAGGGGTCGGGGCTAGTAGGGCAAAAGAGAGGCAGGTTAGGTAGGGGGTTTAGGAAGTCCGCTCCTTTACAAGGGCTAAATGGGAGGGAACAGGGAAATAGGCCCTAATGCATCGCCACGCGCATCTACTAATATCCCCCCACTTACGAGCACAAGACGGCATTCATGTGCGCGTGGATATAATATTGTGTATGCAGACTTGCGCGTGGGTAGCGGATTTTATAACATGCACACATAAAGGCGCACATGTTATAAAATCGCTGCGTCCATGTGCACATGCCAGCAAACGCTCCCACATTTGCACACGTGCATCACTTTGAAAGATACCTTCATAGTTTATAGTTCAAAAAATGGAGAGACAAGATGTTATTTGTTATACAATTATGGGAATAAGAGAGGATCATGACATTTCATGAGCTGGCTTGGCACACTTTATGACTTGAAGAACATCCTCTTAGTGATTTCCTGCGATTGAGAAGGGCCCTGGGTGGGTTCTTTGAGCTGTTGAGGCCCCCTTAGGCAGTTAAACAGAGTTGAAGATTTTTTTAAGTGATGCAGATGCTTTGGTCAAATACATTGTATCCATGTATTGCAGTATATGCCAAGCAAAATCACATCTCAATATCTAATTGACAAGTGGAATGAGGATTTAGGAACTAATCTAGATGTGAAAGCCTGGAGGAGCATCTGGAGAGGGACACACAGCATATCTCAGTCAATAACAGGAAGGTGGAATTAATGATTAAGTTGTTGCATTCAACCTATAGTACACTGCTCTATTGCTATAAATTTCCATGTTTAGACTCCATCTGCTGGTAGGGATGCAGTGAGCATTGAGCGGAAAGATTAAATGATTTCTTTGCTTCGGTGTTTACTGAAGAGGATGTTGGGGAGGTACCCGTAATGGAGAAGGTTTTCATGGGTAATGATTCAGATGGACTGAATCAAATCACGGTGAACCTAGAAGATGTGGTAGGCCTGATTGACAAACTGAAGAGTAGTAAATCACCTGGACCGGATAGTATACACCCCAGAGTTCTGAAGGAACTAAAAAATGAAATTTCAGACCTATTAGTAAAAATTTGTAACTTATCATTAAAATCATCCATTGTACCTGAAGACTGGAGGATAGCAAATGTAACCCCAATATTTAAAAAGGGCTCCAGGGGCGATCCGGGAAACTACAGACCGGTTAGCCTGACTTCAGTGCCAGGAAAAATAGTGGAAAGTGTTCTAAACATCAAAATCACAGAACATATAGAAAGACATGGTTTAATGGAACAAAGTCAGCATGGCTTTACCCAGGGCAAGTCTTGCCTCACAAATCTGCTTCACTTTTTTGAAGGAGTTAATAAACATGTGGATAAAGGTGAACCGGTAGATATAGTATACTTGGATTTTCAGAAGGCGTTTGACAAAGTTCCTCATGAGAGGCTTCTAGGAAAAGTAAAAAGTCATGGGATAGGTGGCGATGTCCTTTCGTGGATTGCAAACTGGCTAAAAGACAGGAAACAGAGAGTAGGATTAAATGGGCAATTTTCTCAGTGGAAGGGAGTGGACAGTGGAGTGCCTCAGGGATCTGTATTGGGACCCTTACTGTTCAATATATTTATAAATGATCTGGAAAGAAATACGATGAGTGAGATAATCAAATTTGCAGATGACACAAAATTGTTCAGAGTAGTTAAATCACAAGCAGATTGTGATAAATTGCAGGAAGACCTTGTGAGACTGGAAAATTGGGCATCCAAATGGCAGATGAAATTTAATGTGGATAAGTGCAAGGTGATGCATATAGGGAAAAATAACCCATGCTATAATTACACAATGTTGGGTTCCATATTAGGTGCTACAACCCAAGAAAGAGATCTAGGTGTCATAGTGGATAACACACTGAAATCGTCGGTGCAGTGTGCTGCGGCAGTCAAAAAAGCAAACAGAATGTTGGGAATTATTAGAAAAGGAATGGTGAATAAAACGGAAAATGTCATAATGCCTCTGTATCGCTCCATGGTGAGACCGCACCTTGAATACTGTGTACAATTCTGGTCGCCCCATCTCAAAAAAGATATAATTGCGATGGAGAAGGTACAGAGAAGGGCTACCAAAATGATAAGGGGAATGGAACAACTCCCCTATGAGGAAAGACTAAAGAGGTTAGGACTTTTCAGCTTGGAGAAGAGACGACTGAGGGGGGATATGATAGAGGTGTTTAAAATCATGAGAGGTCTAGAACGGGTAGATGTGAATCGGTTATTTACTCTTTCGGATAGTAGAAAGACTAGGGGGCACTCCATGAAGTTAGCATGGGGCACATTTAAAACTAATCGGAGAAAGTTCTTTTTTACTCAACGCACAATTAAACTCTGGAATTTGTTGCCAGAGAATGTGGTTAGTGCAGTTAGTATAGCTGTGTTTAAAAAAGGATTGGATAAGTTCTTGGAGGAGAAGTCCATTACCTGCTATTAAGTTCACTTAGAAAATAGCCACTGCCATTAGCAATGGTTACATGGAATAGACTTAGACTTGCCAGGTTCATGCCAGGTACATGGAATAGACTTAGACTTGCCAGGTTCTTATGGCCTGGATTGGCCACTGTTGGAAACAGGATGCTGGGCTTGATGGACCCTTGGTCTGACCCAGTATGGCATTTTCTTATGTTCTTCTTATGTTCTTATGAGCAAGGTACATATCTGCAGATGTGGTGTGTACTGTCAGAGGGTTCACAAGTTCTGGGGAGAGATAACTCAGGAGATTTCTGATATTATTTCCGTTTCAATATATATAATTCACCCATGCTTGGATTGCTGGGGAGATGGGATGAGTCGCTGGTCCCCAAACTAAAGAGAGTTATTTCTGGTGGCCAGATTCATGATTGCCACTTTCTGGAAATGCAATCCCTGTGTAGATTACTGGGGGGCACGATGTTGGCAGATTGCTGATATTGAGCTGTTTCATTCTATGTTAAAGGGGGAGCAGTTCAAATAAGACTGCATATGAGGTTTATTTAAGAACCATTACAAATTAGACTCCAGACACCAGCACTATATTTTTTGAGATTGAGACCCTCAAAATTTATGTTGTATATTTTATGTTGTTGAGTGGTGAGGACCACTTGTTATTCAATATATGATTCATGTTGTATACTTGTTGATAAGATTTGTATGTTGGAAAAACCCTAATAAAGAAAAAGATTTGAAAAAAAAGAGCATAGTACAGAGTGGACTGTAGTATTCTGCACCTTTTCTGGCTTCCTATTAGTGAAGGAAGTGAGGGGAGGAGGAAGCGGGAAATGATATTACGTCTTGCTGAAGCCTGTGTTTTTGTCAACACACTGGAAAACTGAGGGAACGGAGCTGTATTTGAGCACAGAGGTGAGACTAGAAACGGGATGATTGCAATTCATTTTGGAAACAATTTAAAACCATATGGCAGTGCAGCTTTTAACTCCTGATTGTGGAGCCCATCCTGGCAGATCACAAACCTTTAGTAACAATGCAGATAAGTGTGTGTATAGATGGATGTGGTATGGTATATCTATCTCTCAGTGCCTGCAGTTGAGTTGGTGTTTTTGCCTCTCTGCCTCTGATAGGTTTGTATGTCTCTGTCTCTTGTCTGGGCAAAGCCGGATTTAAGATTTTCACAGCCAAAGGCAGAGTGCCACGTCAGCCCCTGAAGATCTGCCAGCACATGGCCCGAAAGTAAGCAGAAGCAGGCTATGCCTATGTTGCCTATGTCTGAATCTGGGCCTATGTCTGGGTGTGGTATATATCTGCCTCTGTCTGGGTGTGGTGCGTTGGTCTATCTCTCTGCCTCTGTCCTGGGAGTGATGTGTCTGCGTGCATGGGAGCCAGCTTTTCAAAATGATTGGGGGTGCTAAACTCAACACAAACTACCCCTCCTTGGACACAATGAAGGGGTTTACTCAGTAATGGGGGCGATCAAGCGCCCATGACAGCCACACAGCTGTCTGTGTCTTTCTGTCTGGGCATGATGTTTCTCTGTGTCTGTCAGCATGTGGCTGGTGTGTCTGTATCTGTCTCTCTGCATTTGTCTGGGTGTGATGTGTCTGTTTGCCTTTCTGTTCTTGACTGCCTATAGTACCTGAATATAATCTGCTTTGAAGTAGACTGTAAATAAAAAACATATTATTATTCATTTTATTATCAATTTAGTGCGGTATCTGACTCTCAATGTCTATGTTTGATTTTGTGTGTAGGTTTACTCCTTTCAGCAACTTGAAGAGAACAAAATCTGAGCCTTTAAACTGCTGGTTGGTCGCATGGTTGCCTGGTGCTTGGCAGTTGGGTGTGTCTATGTGTGTGTGTGTGTGTGTGTGTGTGTGTGATATATACATATATATATATATATATAATATATATATATATATATATACCCTGGGGGTAAGGCACTCAACCAATTTCATAGATGGAAAGTTTGTGTGTTTGGGGAGGGGCTGCAGCTCAAAATGTTTGCTCATGCCTGAGCTAGCTGTTTCAAAATGTTTCTAAGCAATTAGTCAAAATACATGGAATCCATCTTAGATTGTGTGGGACCCCCTCAGCTACCATCCTCCCATGCCATCAGATCTGTACTGAAGTTAGAACACGTTTGTATTACTGCATCAGATTAAAACTAGCATTGATCAGTCAGATGCAGGCATATTTATTTATTTTTATTTATTTATCGAGTTTTATATACAGTCATTCGGTTTCATCATCATTATGGTTTACAAGTTTTGATCTGAGCGGAACATTTTAATGAAGTAATACAGTGATCATAATAAAAGTAAGATAACATTTAAGGTTGGAGGGGTACAATTGTGATCAAATTTAATAAGAGTAATTAAAAAGGTATCATATGAAAATAGTGAGGTCCATTCAGGAGGTATGTTGTGAGGATGGTGTTTGTTTGTCATTGCAAGTTCTGGTAGCTTTGGTGAACAGCTAGGTTTTCAATTCTTTCTTGAATGCTTTTAAGTTGGGTTGTACTCTTAGTTCAGTCGGAAGTGTGTGTTACGGTACCGGGCCATGCCCCGATCCCTCCACTCACCTCGGGGCCGGCCCGGCCCACTGTTGCTCCGTTCCGACCGGCAGGGCCCGTTGGGGCCTTTCCCGTGGCGCTCCCTTCTTGAGGGAGACGCCGCTGATCCGTCGTGGCTGGCCCCGCCCCCTAGGTGTGCGCGCGCACAGGAGCTCCAGAGTTAAAGGGGCCAGCGTGGGAACAGGCAGGACGGCTCCAGATGATGTCAGACGCTGCAGGAGTATTTAAACCCTGCAACTAGGCCTGGATCCTTGCCTTGCAACAAGGTTCACTCTCTTTGAGAGCTTCTAGTTGCTACCTTTGTCTTCTGGCTATCGACCCCGGCTTCTGACTACTGGCTTCTGACCTCGGCTTGGACTACTGGCTTCTGATTCCGGCTTCCGACTACTGGCTTCTGTCTTCAGCTTCTGACTACTGGCTTCTGACCTCGGCTTGGACTACTGGCTTCCAATTCCGGCTTCTGACTACTGACTTCTGTCTTCGGCTTCTGACTACTGGCTTCTGACCTCGGCTTGGACTACTGGCTTCTGATTCTGGCTTCCGACTTCTGGCACAGGGACTGAGTGAGCCCACGGTCAAGTGCTCATAGGCCCCACCTTCCATACGGAAGCCCGGAGAGGCAGGGACACTTCAAATACCTGTGACTGCTGGACCGCAGGCTTACTCAATCCCCATGCATGCTGGCTTGTCGGAATAGCAGCACCCTCACCAGAGCTTCAACTTTGAGACTGGTAGGGTGGTAGGGTTGCAAGGTGAATGAAAGAATGGAAAGCCTAGCTGAAGGGAAAGAGGTAGGGAATTAGGGGTTTGGAACAGGGCCCGTGCTAGGTTTTTTGCTGCCGTGTGAACAATTACTGTGCTGCCCCCCCCCCCCTCCATTCATTGATTCTGGGGCAGATTTTCAAAAGGTTACGCAAGCTGGGCCTATTTTCAAAAGGCCCAGCGACGCGCGTAAAGCCCCGGGTGGCGTGTAAGTCCTGGGGCTTGCAAAAAGGGGCGGGAAGAGGGTGGGGCGGGGTGAGGAGGGGTGGGGCAGGGCGGGATAGAGGATCCCGGCACAGCGGCCATTTGCTGCTGTGCCAGGGATTGCGCGCCAGCAGTGACCCGGCGCACACAACTTACTTCAGCCCCAGGGCAGAAGTAAATTTTGAAATAAAAGGAAATTCAGCAAAAAGGTAGGGGGAAAGGGCAAGGGAGGTAGGGGAAGGGAAGGTGGGGTGGGGGGTAGGGAAGTTCCCTCTGAGGCCGCACCGATTTTGGAGCGGCCTGGCAGGAACGAGAAAAGGCCGTGTGGCTCGGCGCGGGCTTGGTGCCCGCAAGGTGCACAACTATGCTCCCCCTTGTGTGTGCCAACCCCCAATTTTATAACATTTGCTCACCTGCGCGCGCATGTTATAAAATCGCGTGTCCATGTGTGCGCGCCGGGTAGTGTGCGCAGAGGGACGCACTAGCACAAGTTTTAAAATCTACCCTTCTCTGTCCTGGGCCCACCAAAAAAACTCCCAGCTCCCTTCAGTGATACAAACTTTAAAACCTGATACCCCCGTACCAATGGCTGGTGCAAGGGTATTAATGTTGTGAGGCCCGATCGCGATCGCATGCGATCGGGCCCCCCTACCTCTTCCCCGCCGGCGGGACAGCACGCCATCTTCCAGGGCCCGCAGAGTGCGGCTCGCGGCGCGACAACGTCTTGCCATCATAGGACGGCATCAGGTGCGACGCGACTGGCCCCGCCCCTTAAAGGGGCCGGATCGCGAGGAGGAGGCCGGCCCTGGAAACTGACGTCAGCTGGGAGGGAGATTTAAACCCGGTGCAGTGCAGACACGGACGCCTTCACAACAGGTCCCGTGCTTTGCTGTGTTCGTTGTGGTGTGACTCTGCCTTGCCTGACTTTGCTCTGCCTGCTGCCTGCCTAAACCCGGATTGAACTGTGACTTTGCTCTGCTTGCTGCCTGCCTAGACCCGGATTGAACTGTGACTTTGCTCTGCCTGCTGCCTGCCTAGACCCGGATTGAACTGTGACTTTGCTCTGCCTGCTGCCTGCCTAGACCCGGATTGAACTGTGACTTTGCTCTGCCTGCTGCCTGCCTAGACCCGGATTGGACTTGGACCTTGCTCTGCCTGCTGCCTGCCTAGACTCGGATTGGAATCGGACTTCGCTGACCCCTGCCTACTCTTGGACCCCGGTGTTGGGCTCCCTGGCCTGTACCCCTACAGCCTTGACCGTCGCTAAGGGTACTGAGGGGTTGATTCTCCTGTCTTCCACCTTCCGGAGGCAAAGGACATCCCGTTTCCTCAGGTGGGTGTTCTCTCGCTCCGGGTCAAGGGTCCACAGTATAACAGATTGTGAAGGCCATGGACCCGGTGGATCTATCCGGTCTTCAGGCTATTCCCGGGCTTGCCCAACAGCTAATGCAACAGCGACAACAGCAGCAGCAGCAACAACTGAGTCTGGAGGCTTTAAATGCAACCGTGGATAGACTAGTGCGGCAATTAGATGCTTCCCGCGGAGCTGCAGCTGCAGCCCCGGCACCGCCTCCGCCTAGTACCTCAGTCTCAGTATCACACTTACCTGCACCACCTCGGTTCTCTGGAGAGGCTAAGGTATGTTGAGGATTTCTCAACCAATGTTACATCTGATTTTCATTACAAGAGCAACAATTTCCTAACGACCGGACAAAGACTTCCTTCATCATATCCCTGCTTGACGGGAAGGCCATGGCATGGGCTTCTCCCCTCTGGGAAAAAGGAGATCCTATTTTGAATGATTTAACCAGATTCATTTCCACTTTTCGCCAAGTGTTTGATGAACCCGGGAGACTTGCTACAGCCACGTCAGAACTCCTTAATCTACGCCAGGGGTCTCATACGCTAGCCGACTTCGCCATCGAATTTCGCACGTTGGCTTCAGAATTAGGATGGCATTTGGATTGCCTCCGAGGAATTTTTCTGGAGGGTTTATCCCCCCGTATTAAAGATGAAGTAGCTGGACGAGAGCTCCCGGAAGACCTTGATGCACTCATTGATTTGGCGGGTCGTATTGACCGACGGATTCAACAACGGGCCAAGGAGTCCAGAACTCCCCGTCGTCTAGTGCCATTGGCTCCTCACTTCTCCCGGCCGTTAATGGCTCCTGTCACTCCGGAGGTTCCCACGGAGCAGAAAGAGGAACCCATGCAACTCGGTAGGAGCCGACTAACACCGGAGGAAAAACAACGCCGAAGAAGGATGGGTCTTTGCCTATACTGTGGCAACAAGGGACATCTTCTCGCCCAGTGTCCCGAGCGTCCGGGAAACTACCGGTCCTAGGTATCTCCGAGGAGCAGACCCTAAGGGGCAGCCCAGCTCCTCAATTCGTGGTTCCGGTTACGCTGCAAGGAGAACACGGATCTTTCACCACCCAAGCTTTGATCGATTCCGGAGCCGGGGGGAATTTTATACTAGCTGAACTCGTCCATCAGCTTCAAATTCCAACACAGTTCTGCACAACACCACTGGTTATCTCCTCTATTCAAGGTGAGAACCTGCCCGGACGAGTCACCTGTAATACTGCTCCCATATCCCTTATTACCGGGATCCTACACAAAGAGGAGATTTCGTTTTTTATTTTAGAAAAAACAGTCCACCCAGTGGTACTGGGTCTACCCTGGTTACAAAAACATTCTCCAAACATTGACTGGAGGACCCTGCAGATTGCGGCTTGGGGATCCGAATGTCAAGAGACTTGTATTCATTGGTCTCACCAACCAGCTATCCCCTTAGCTACTACCAGGATTGATTTACCACATCAATACTCTGACTTTGCAGACGTCTTTTCTAAAGAGAAAGCTGAGATCTTGCCCTGTCATCGAAGATTCGACTGTGCAATTAATCTACTATCCAACGCCATCCCACCCAGAGGCAGGATTTATCCACTGACCTGAATCACAGGCCATGGCCGAATATATTGAGGAGAATCTCGCACGGGGATTTATTAGACCTTCTACATCCCCAGCTGGGGCCGGTTTCTTCTTTGTACCGAAGAAAGACTGGTCGTTGAGACCTTGCATTGACTACAGAGGACTAAACGCGATCACCCGCAAGGACCGTTACCCATTGCCTTTGATACCAGAACTGCTCGACCAATTACATGGTGCCAAGATCTTTTCGAAATTGTATTTACGAGGTGCCTATAATCTGGTACGAATTAAACCCGGAGATGAGTGGAAAACCGCTTTTAATACTCGCAGTGGCCACTACGAATATCTGGTGATGCCTTTTGGCATGTGTAATGCACCTGCGGTTTTCCAAAACTTGATGAATGAGGTGTTTCGGGACATGTTATATAAACAAGTGATTGTTTACCTAGACGATATCCTCATTTATTCCAAGGATCTGGATGCCCACGGAAAGGATGTTCGTCAAGTCCTCCAACGACTAAGAGAAAATAGGCTGTTTGTGAAATTAGAGAAATGTCTTTTTGAAAAACAGTCAATACCTTTTTTAGGATTCATTGTGTCCACCACCGGGTTCCAGATGGATCCGGAAAAAGTGGCCAGTATTCAAGATTGGCCACAGCCCAAAGAACTTCGAGCCATACAGCGATTTCTTGGCTTTTCCAATTTTTATCGAAGTTTCATCCCACATTATTCCCACATTATAGCGCCTATCACCGCCCTCACCAAGAAAGGAGCGGACACCAAAATATGGTCCCA
Organism: Rhinatrema bivittatum; assembly: GCF_901001135.1. NCBI lineage: Eukaryota > Metazoa > Chordata > Amphibia > Gymnophiona > Rhinatrematidae > Rhinatrema > Rhinatrema bivittatum. Next base: position 225,048,076 of record NC_042623.1, read on the forward strand.
GGAGGCCACACAAGCGTTCAAGGATATCAAAAGAGCCTTCTTACAGGAACCATGTCTCCATCATCCAGACCCAAACCGCCCGTTTGTGGTTGAAGTAGACACATCTGAGATCGCTGTTGGTGCTGTTCTCAGTCAACATTCTACCCGAGGAGTCCTGTTTCCCTGTTCTTACTTTTCTCGAAAATTTTCACCTGCAGAAAAAAATTATGGGATTGGTGATAAAGAGTTACTGGCCATTAAAATGGCGTTTGAGGAATGGAGGCAGTGGTTAGAGGGGGTGCAACACACCATCACGGTCTACACTGACCATAAAAATTTAGAATATCTCAACCGAGCACAAAGCCTCAATCCCCGGCAGGCCCGCTGGTCACTGTTTTTCTCTCGATTTGATTTCATTCTTCGGTATTGTCCTGCAACAAAAAATGGACGGGCTGACGCCCTCTCGCGGTCTTTCGAGGTTGAGGATGTCCCAGAGACTCTTAATCACATTATTGACCCTGCCAAACTGATTCTCGCGGTTACCGAGACGATACCCTCTGGCAAGACGGTCGTACCACTCCGACTGCGTCCTAAGGTACTTTCGTGGGCGCATGATTCCCTGTCCGCTGGACATCCGGGACGAACTGGTACTTGGGACCTTCTCGCACGTTATTACTGGTGGCCGCAGATGAAGAAAGATGTGCTGGCCTATGTTGCATCCTGCCCGAAATGTGCTCAGCAGAAGCCATTACCTGGTCGACCCTGGGGCCTCCTCCAACCCCTTCCACCTCCGCGGGAGCCTTGGACCCATATTTCTACGGACTTTATTGTGGACCTTCCTCTATCTGCTGGGAACCAGGTGGTCTGGGTGGTGGTCGATAGGTTCTCCAAGATGGCCCATTTTGTGCCCCTGGCCAAGTCCTCTGCCCCTGAACTGGCGGATCTCTTTTCCACTCATATTTTTCGTCTACATGGCCTTCCCCTCCACATTTCCTCGGACAGGGGTCCTCAGTTTACGGCTAAATATTGGAGTGGCCTTTGCAAAAAGTTTGGCGTCCAATTGGATTTCACGACTGCCTTTCACCCGCAGGGCAATGGACAGGCGGAGCGGGTAAACAGAGGTCTAAAGTTGTTTCTCTGCCTTTTTGTGAATCACCGCCAAGATGATTTGGCTCTCCTCCTCCCGTGGGCAGAATTTGCTCATAATTCCCACATACACTCTGCCACCGGTCAGTCCCCGTTTCAGATTGTTTTTGGTAAACAGCCTCGCCCTCCACTGCCTCTTCCTCTGTCCGTGGCTTCCCCGGCTGCTCAGTTGTCCGCCCGACAGCTCCATGACCTTTGGGTCGCTACCAATGCTTGCCTTCATCGAGCAGCCGCGACTGCTAAGCGTACGGCTGACTGACATCGCAGACCTGCTCCTCAGTTTAATCCGGGGGATCGGGTGTGGTTGTCTACCCGTCATTTACGTCTCCGGGTTCCCTCCATGCGGCTTGCCCCTCGTTACATAGGGCCATTCTTCATCTGCAGACGTCTGGGTCCTGTCACCTATTGGCTACGTCTCCCATCTACTCTCCTGATCCACAATTCTTTCCACGTGTCCCTCCTCAAACCTCTGATCTCGTCCTCCTTTCACGACACTCCGTGTCCATCTTCTCCGGTGGCTTCTGAGGATGACGCCATTTACCGGGTTCGGGACGTTCTGGACATACGTCGCCATCATCGGCGGTGGGAGTACTTGATCGCTTGGGATGGGTTCGGTCCGGAGGAGAACTCATGGGAACCGATGGTCCACATCTTGGATAAGTCTCTGCTTCACCAGTTCCATCTGCAACATCCGGAGAAACCGGGCCCGTCCAGGAGGGGGCGTAAGAAGGGGGGTACTGTTGTGAGGCCTGATCGCGATCGCATGCGATCGGGCCCCCCTACCTCTTCCCCGCCGGCGGGACAGCACGCCATCTTCCAGGGCCCGCGGAGCGCGGCAACTTCTTGCCGTCGTAGGACGGCATCAGGTGCGACGTGACTGGCCCCGCCCCTTAAATGGGCCGGATCGCGAGGACGAGGCCGGCCCCGGAAACTGACGTCAGCTGGGAGGGAGATTTAAACCCGGTGCAGTGCAGACACGGATGCCTTCACAACAGGTCCCGTGCTTTGCTGTGTTCGTTGTGGTGTGACTCTGCCTTGCCTGACTTTGCTCTGCCTGCTGCCTGCCTAGACCCGGATTGAACTGTGACTTTGCTCTGCCTGCTGCCTGCCTAGACCCGGATTGAACTGTGACTTTGCTCTGCCTGCTGCCTGCCTAGACCCGGATTGAACTGTGACTTTGCTCTGCCTGCTGCCTGCCTAGACCCGGATTGAACTGTGACCTTGCTCTGCCTGCTGCCTGCCTAGACCCGGATTGGACTTTGACCTTGCTCTGCCTGCTGCCTGCCTAGACCCGGATTGGACTTGGACCTTGCTCTGCCTGCTGCCTGCCTAGACCCGGATTGGAATCGGACTTCGCTGACCCCTGCCTACTCTTGGACCCCGGTGTTGGGCTCCCTGGCCTGTACCCCTACAGCCTTGACCGTCGCTAAGGGTACTGAGGGGTTGATTCTCCTGTCTTCCACCTTCCGGAGGCAAAGGACATCCCGTTTCCTCAGGTGGGTGTTCTCTCGCTCCGGGTCAAGGGTCCACAGTATAACAATTAAGTGCCCCAGACGAACCTTATTAGGGATGTGAATCGTTTTCCATATCGTCTTAACGATAGAAATCGTGTGGCAGGGCAAGAAAATCGTCTTAGGCATGATTTTTTAGTTAAAAAATCGTTAAAAATCGTTTTTTCCGATTAGTGCGCACTAACTCGAGTTAGTGCGCACTAACGGGAGTTAGTGCGCACTAACTGGGAGTTAGTGCGCACTAACTGAAAATGATACAATTTGACAATTTTCAGGTCAGTTAAGGTCAGTTTAGGAATGAATATGTATTCCTATTGGCTGCCCTCTTATTTATTCATGTTACCAAGTTTCCTACTGACAGTATATGGGGGATGGGAAATGGAAACAGTTGGTAGCTTGACAAAACAAGTAATGTGATCAGTCAATGTGACTAGAACTTGTGCCCTAACCCTGATACCAGGGGTATTGTGATCTTCCTGCACACAGTGCCCTATCCCTATTAATACCAGGAGTGTTGTGATCTTCCTGCACACAGTGCCCTATCCCTAATACCAGGGGTGTTGTGATCTTCCTGCACACAGTGCCCTATTCCTGATACTGGGGGTGTTGTGATCTTCCTGCACACAGTGCCCTATTCCTGATACCGGGGGTGTTGTGATCTTCTTGCACACATCCCGATATCAGGGATAGGGCACTGCATGCAGGAAGATCACAACACTCCTGGTATTAATAGGGATAGGGCACTGCATGCAGGAAGATCACAACACTCCTGGTATTAATAGGGATAGGGCACTGCATGCAGGAAGATCACAACACCCCTGGTATCAGGGATAGGGCACTGTGTGCAGGAAGATCACAATACCCCGGAGGAGTGAGGGTCAGGCAGCTCCCCCCTGTCTGTGAAGCCAGCCTCTCACTAGTAATGCAGGGAGGGAGCTGTCTCAGACTTCACCATCCTCCCCCCCCCCCCCCTCCTTACCCACACACCATTCACTAGCTGGGACATGGGGGAAGTCAGGAGTGAGGGTCAGGCAGCTCCCCCCTGTCTGTGAAGCCAGCCTCTCACTAGTAATGCAGGGAGGGAGCTGTCTCAGACTTCACCATCCACCCCCCCCCCCCTCACCCACACACCATTCACTAGCTGGGACATGGGGGAAGTCAGGAGTGAGGGTCAGGCAGCTCCCCCCTGTCTGCGAAGCCAGCCTCTCACTAGTAATGCAGGGAGGGAGCTGTCTCAGACTTCACCATCCTCCCCCCCCCCCCCTCACCCACACACCATTCACTAGCTGGGACATGGGGGAAGTCAGGAGTGAGGGTCAGGCAGCTCCCCCCTGTCTGTGAAGCCAGCCTCTCACTAGTAATGCAGGGAGGGAGCTGTCTCAGACTTCACCATCCACCCCCCCCCTCACCCACACACCATTCACTAGCTGGGACATGGGGGAAGTCAGGAGTGAGGGACAGGCAGCTCCCCCCTGTCTGTGAAGCCAGCCTCTCACTAGTAATGCAGGGAGGGAGCTGTCTCAGACTTCACCATCCTCCCCCCCCCTCACCCACACACCATTCACTAGCTGGGACATGGGGGAAGTCAGGAGTGAGGGTCAGGCAGCTCCCCACTGTCTGTGAAGCCAGCCTCTCACTAGTAATGCAGGGAGGGAGCTGTCTCAGACTTCACCATCCTCCCCCCCCCCCTCACCCACACACCATTCACTAGCTGGGACATGGGGGAAGTCAGGAGTGAGGGTCAGGCAGCTCCCCCCTGTCTGTGAAGCCAGCCTCTCACTAGTAATGCAGGGAGGGAGCTGTCTCAGACTTCACCATCCTCCCCCCCCCCCTCACCCACACACCATTCACTAGCTGGGACATGGGGGAAGTCAGGAGTGAGGGTCAGGCAGCTCCCCCCTGTCTGTGAAGCCAGCCTCTCACTAGTAATGCAGGGAGGGAGCTGTCTCAGACTTCACCATCCTCCCCCCCCCCCCCTCACCCACACACCATTCACTAGCTGGGACATGGGGGAAGTCAGGAGTGAGGGTCAGGCAGCTCCCCCCTGTCTGTGAAGCCAGCCTCTCACTAGTAATGCAGGGAGGGAGCTGTCTCAGACTTCACCATCCTCCCCCCCCCCCCCTCACCCACACACCATTCACTAGCTGGGACATGGGGGAAGTCAGGAGTGAGGGTCAGGCAGCTCCCCCCTGTCTGTGAAGCCAGCCTCTCACTAGTAATGCAGGGAGGGAGCTGTCTCAGACTGGTATCAGGGTTAGGGCACTGTGTGCAGGAAGATCACAACACTCCTGGTATTAATAGGGATAGGGCACTGTAAGAGATGACTGTAGTAGATTGAATAAAGATCTGATGTTTCTGCTCTCCTCACACCAAACAAAAACAACACACAAGCAGAGAAGCCCTTCTTACAAAGCTGAGCTAGTGAGTTAAGTAGGAGGAAAAGTAAACATACTGGTGCCAGTGTGGCTACTTAAAAATACACTTACCAACAATCAATTACATATATTTGAACTGTGTACAGTTCCAGCCAGGACCACCTTTCTAAAATGCACAGTGATTGGCAAATTCAACATGCACTAGCATTTCAGGTGCCTGCTAACAAAAATAATAAACAAACAAGTTCTAGTCACGTGAGTGCTGATCATTACATTACTTTTTTTGTCAAGCTTCCAACTGTTTCCATTTCACATCCCCCCAACCATATTGGTAACATCAATAGATAAGAGCACAGCCAGCCAATAGGAATACATACATACATATTCATTCCTAAGTGACCTTTACTGACCTGGGAAGTGTGAACACTTTGTTTCATTTTCTGTTGGTGTTCGTTAGTTTCCAGTTCCATTTCCCATCCCCCCAACCATCACCTCAGTGGTAACCTTGGTAATATCAATAGATAAGAGGGCAGCCAGCCAATAGGAACACATATTCATTCCTAACTGACCTTCAGTGACCTGGAAAGTGTTTATTTGTATCATTTTCAGTTAGTGCGCACTAAATCGAGTTAGTGCGCACTAACGGGGAGTTAGTGCGCACTAACTCGAGTTAGTGCGCACTAACACGATTTAACGATTTTTAACGATAAATCGTTAGAATTTCTATTGTATCGTGTTCTATAACGATTTAAGACGATATAAACATTATCGGACGATAATTTTAATCGTTGAAAAACGATTCACATCCCTAAACCTTATAGCCTTGCACAATGCTGCCACCCCATTCCACACACACAGTTAAGAGTTATACATTTATATTTTACATGAAAAATATCAAAGTACAGTATTCTGAGGTAAAAATATCACTTACATTGTATTTACATGCACTACTGTGATGCCAACCAGAAATCCCTGCAAAACAGGCGCAGGTCACCAGAGGCAGGCAGAGCTCCGGAGTCTCAATGCGTGGATGAGACGATGATGCAAGGAAGAGGGATTCAGTTTTGTTAGGAACTGGGGAACCTTTTGGGGAAGGGGGAGTCTCTTCCGAAGGGATGGGCTCCACCTTAACCAGGGTGGAACCAGACTGCTGGCGCTAACCTTTAAAAAGGAGATAGAGCAGCTTTTAAACTAGAACAAAGGGGAAAGCCGACAGTCGCTCAGCAGCGCATGGTTCGGAGAGATGTATCTTTAAAGGATACTAATGATGCATTAGAATTAGGGCATCCCGACAGTGAGGTTCCAATAATTAGAAAAGTAGTCCAAGTGCCTGTAACTAAAAACTCACCTGAGCTAAAAAATTCTAACTTATCCCTATCAATTAAAAAGCAGAATAAAAATACAATCAAAAAACAAACTTTGAAATGTTTGTATGCTAATGCCAGAAGTCTAAGAAGTAAGATGGGAGAATTAGAATGTATAGCAGTAAATGATGACATAGACTTAATTGGCATCTCAGAGACATGGTGGAAAGAGGATAACCAATGGGACAGTGCTATACCGGGGTACAAATTATATCGCAATGACAGAGAGGAGCAGTCGGGAGGAGGTTTGGCGCTTTATGTCCGGGATGGCATAGAGTCCAACAGGATAAACATCCTGCATGAGACTAAATACAAAATTGAATCTTTATGGGTAGAAATCCCTTGTGTATCAGGGAAGACTACAGTGATAGGGGTATACTACCGTCCACCTGGTCAAGATGGTGAGATGGACAGTGAAATGCTAAGAGAAATTAGGGAAGCTAACCAAATTGGTAGTGCAGTAATAATGGGAGACTTCAATTACCCCAATATAGACTGGGTAAATGTATCATCGGGTCACGCTAGAGAGATAACGTTCCTGGATGGAATAAATGATAGCTTTATGGAGCAATTGGTTCAGGAACCGACGAGAGAGGGAGCAATTTTAGATCTAATTCTCAGTGGAGCACAGGACTTGGTGAGAGAGGTAACTGTGGTGGGGCCGCTTGGCAATAGTGATCATAATATGATCAAATTTGATTTAATGACTGGAAAAGGAACAGTGTGCAAATCCAAGGCTCTCGTGCTAAACTTTCAAAAGGGAAACTTTGATAAAATGAGAAAAATTGTTAGAAAAAAACTGAAAGGAGCAGCTACAAAAGTAAAAAATGTCCAAGAGGCGTGGTCATTGTTAAAAAATACCATTCTAGAAGCACAGTCCAGATGTATTCCACACATTAAGAAAGGTGGAAAGAAGGCAAAACGATTACCGGCATGGTTAAAAGGGGAGGTGAAAGAAGCTATTTTAGCCAAAAGATCTTCATTCAAAAATTGGAAGAAGGATCCAACAGAAGAAAATAGGATAAAGCATAAACATTGGCAAGTTAAATGTAAGACATTGATAAGACAGGCTAAGAGAGAATTTGAAAAGAAGTTGGATGTAGAGGCAAAAACTCACAGTAAAAACTTTTTTAAATATATCCAAAGCAGAAAGCCTGTGAGGGAGTCAGTTGGACCGTTAGATGATCGAGGGGTTAAAGGGGCACTTAGAGAAGATAAGGCCATCGCGGAAAGATTAAATGATTTCTTTGCTTCGGTGTTTACTGAAGAGGATGTTGGGGAGGTACCCGTAATGGAGAAGGTTTTCATGGGTAATGATTCAGATGGACTGAATCAAATCACGGTGAACCTAGAAGATGTGGTAGGCCTGATTGACAAACTGAAGAGTAGTAAATCACCTGGACCGGATGGTATACACCCCAGAGTTCTGAAGGAACTAAAAAATGAAATTTCAGACCTATTAGTAAAAATTTGTAACTTATCATTAAAATCATCCATTGTACCTGAAGACTGGAGGATAGCAAATGTAACCCCAATATTTAAAAAGGGCTCCAGGGGCGATCCGGGAAACTACAGACCGGTTAGCCTGACTTCAGTGCCAGGAAAAATAGTGGAAAGTGTTCTAAACATCAAAATCACAGAACATATAGAAAGACATGGTTTAATGGAACAAAGTCAGCATGGCTTTACCCAGGGCAAGTCTTGCCTCACAAATCTGCTTCACTTTTTTGAAGGAGTTAATAAACATGTGGATAAAGGTGAACCGGTAGATATAGTATACTTGGATTTTCAGAAGGCGTTTGACAAAGTTCCTCATGAGAGGCTTCTAGGAAAAGTAAAAAGTCATGGGATAGGTGGCGATGTCCTTTCGTGGATTGCAAACTGGCTAAAAGACAGGAAACAGAGAGTAGGATTAAATGGGCAATTTTCTCAGTGGAAGGGAGTGGACAGTGGAGTGCCTCAGGGATCTGTATTGGGACCCTTACTGTTCAATATATTTATAAATGATCTGGAAAGAAATACGATGAGTGAGATAATCAAATTTGCAGATGACACAAAATTGTGCAGAGTAGTTAAATCACAAGCAGATTGTGATAAATTGCAGGAAGACCTTGTGAGACTGGAAAATTGGGCATCCAAATGGCAGATGAAATTTAATGTGGATAAGTGCAAGGTGATGCATATAGGGAAAAATAACCCATGCTATAATTACACGATGTTGGGTTCCATATTAGGTGCTACAACCCAAGAAAGAGATCTAGGTGTCATAGTGGATAACACATTGAAATCGTCGGTTCAGTGTGCTGCGGCAGTCAAAAAAGCAAACAGAATGTTGGGAATTATTAGTAAAGGAATGATGAATAAAAAGGAAAATGTCATAATGCCTCTGTATCGCTCCATGGTGAGACCGCACCTTGAATACTGTGTACAATTCTGGTCGCCGCATCTCATAAAAGATATAATTGCGATGGAGAAGGTACAGAGAAGGGCTACCAAAATGATAAGGGGAATGGAACAACTCCCCTATGAGGAAAGACTAAAGAGGTTAGGACTTTTCAGCTTGGAGAAGACGACTGAGGGGGGATATGATAGAGGTGTTTAAAATCATGAGAGGTCTAGAACGGGTAGATGTGAATCGGTTATTTACTCTTTCGGATAGTAGAAGGACTAGGGGACACTCCATGAAGTTAGCATGGGGCACATTTAAAACTAATCGGAGAAAGTTCTTTTTTACTCAACGCACAATTAAACTCTGGAATTTGTTGCCAGAGAATGTGGTTCGTGCAGTTAGTATAGCTGTGTTTAAAAAAGGATTGGATAAGTTCTTGGAGGAGAAGTCCATTACCTGCTATTAAGTTCACTTAGAGAATAGCCACTGCCATTAGCAATGGTTACATGGAATAGACTTAGTTTTTGGGTACTTGCCAGGTTCTTATGGCCTGGATTGGCCACTGTTGGAAACAGGATGCTGGGCTTGATGGACCCTTGGTCTGACCCAGTATGGCATTTTCTTATGTTCTTATTGTGATGTGTGTGGGTACGGGCTTGATCCTCTGAAAGCCCAAATACACTTCCTATTAGGAAAATGCTTCACCTCAGTTACACATACAGAACATAAACAGACTCTCACGAAATACAGAATAGAGCAACCATAAAGCAGAAATACAATCACACAAAAACTGATCTGGAACCCGCAAGAAGCCAGACACTCTATGCAGTGCAACAATAAAAAAGCAGAATCATCACCATACCTGTTGCGGTCCCGACCGCCTCCACCCCCGTCGAGCTCGGGGCCTCTTACCTTCCCGAGGACCGTGGAGGGGGACATCCTGCTTCCAGACTGCCGGACTGCATGGCTCCCGTGTTTCCCCGTGGGGACTCTCCGTGCGGCTCTGGCCTCGCTCCACTGAAGCCTGGGCTCTCTTGCCTCTTTCCTGTCCACAGAGAGGGACGCCATGGCCCATCCGGGTCTGGCCGCATGGCTCCGGCCTTGCCTCACGAAAATGCCGCCGAAGCCGACTCCGCCCACCTCGATGGCCTCTCGCGCGCGAGAGGGCTGGGTACTTCAGCCCCGGTACCCGGAAGTGCTGCTCCGCCCCCGAGGTGAGGTCACTCATCAGCTAGAGTATATAAGCAGACACCAGACTTCCTCACTTTGCCTTGCAACGAGGTTCATACAGTACCTCTGTGCCTTGAGTTGCTGCTTGTACTCCAGTCTCGCTCTTGATCCCTGGTTCTCGACTCCGGCTTGTTCCCGACGCTCCTGTTTGCTACCTGCCTCGACCTCAGTTCGCCTACCGACTTTGGACTCCAGTTCTACTGCGGACTCTTGGCTTTTGACCCCGGCTTGTTCCAGACGCTCCTGCTTGCTGCCTGCCCCGACCTTGGTTTGGCTATCGACTTTGGACTCCAGTTCTGCTGCGGACTCTTGGCTTTCGACCCCGGATTGTTCTAGATGCTCCTGCTTGCTGCCTGCCCCGACCTCGGTTTGGCTACCGACTTTGGACTCCAGTTCTGTCTCTGACTCTTGGCCTTTTGACTCCAGCTTGTTCCTGACGCCCCTGGTCTCTGCCTGCTCCGACCCCAGTCTGTCCTCTGACCTTGGACTCTTCTCTTGCTGCTGACCCCTGGGGTTCGACCTCGGATTGCTCTTGATTTTCCTGCTGGCCTTCGGCCCCCTACCCTGGCCCTGCTTGGACCTTGACCACTAGGCTTGGCACGCCCCCTATCTCTGTTGCCAGCCAGGGCCCGACTCTCCATCCGGCCTCTTGCCCTTCCCAAGGGTTATCATAGACTCTGAACTCCTGTTGCTGGTTTTCCTTTGCTCTTGTTCCAGTTTATACCAGCTACCTCCAAACGTCTCTCGCCTGAGTCCCCACGGTCGGTCCCTACGGGCGCCTCCTGGGGGGTATCACACCACGCGGGTGAAGACTTCCACTGTTCCTCTCCAGCTCCGCCTACTGGCCTTCCTTACTACCTCCAGGCCGGCCCAAGGGTCCACGACTCCGCCTGAGCGTAACATTCCTCAAATATTAAATAATAAAATCAAGAAATAAAATAAATACATAATACTAAAACATACTAATAATAATATTTCAAAAAATGCTGATGAATAAAAGATCAAATAATTAAAAACTCATATACAAGTTTTTTTAAATATCCCAAACACCAATAAAATATTTCAAAACAGCAGACACAGCAAATAATACCTGAAAAATAAAACTAAAAAGGATTTTAAAAATTCACGCTCTCCATACCTGGGATTTATTTCCAGTTACTCTGTGATTATTGCGGAGTAGTGGGAAAGGGACGCACAAACTTTTAGGGATGTGCAGAGCAAAATTTTATGTTCATATTTTTTATGTCCGAAAGGGGGTCCCACTTGCGGCCAATATGGACATAAAAAAAATCCAATGAGTTGGGTATATGTACATATGTGCAAAAAAAAAATTTAAACCCCCTCACCCTCCTTAATCCCCCCCCCAGACTTACCACAACTCCCTGGTGATCGAGCGAGGAGTGAGGACGTCATTTCTGCAATCCTTGGCGAGAAGCATGTGACGTCGGTGGCACGTCGAGTGACGCGGCGTCACGTGATTCCCGGCTCGTTCGCGCCGGACGGCTCGTTCGGCCCAAAAAGAACTTTTGGCCAGCTTGGGGGGGCCGCCGACGTCACATGCTTCTCGCCAAGGATTGCAGAAATGGCGTCCTCACTCCTCGCTCCATCACCAGGGAGTTGTGGTAAGTCGGGGGGGGGATTAAGGAGGGTGAGGGGGTTTATATTTTTATTTTGGCTCAACAATCGCGATTTCCCACATATCGAACATATCTATGTTCGATATGTGGGAAATCCGATCGTTTATGTCGAATCAATTTTTTAAGTAAAAAAAAAATATGAGTTGCGTTTTACTAATGCGGTCAATCCGAATGCACACCCCTACAAACTTTCTCCTCTCTTTCTTATATATACACACACACCGAAGCTCATACACATATACACTCCCTCGCAGACAAACCCGCAGGCGTTTCCAGCTGTTCTTTGGTGGGGTCTACCAGCAGCGCCAGGCCTCATCTTTATTTCAGCTGCTGGCAGGTTGGAACCCATCTGTACCCCCCATTTTCTCTCTCTTTCCCCACCCTCCCCCCTCCCAGACAAGCTCCCATTTACAAACACAGATGCCAGGCAGGCTCCCATTCTAATCCACTCAAATCCCAGACAGGCTCCCATTCTCACACACTCACACACCCCCTGGCTCATCTGAGGAAGGTTCCCATGAATGCATGTGCGCACACACACAAACATACACACTCCCATTCACACATACACCTATCCCAGGCAGGCTCCAATTCACTCAGACTCACACACAGACACCATCCCAGGCAGGCTCCAATTCTCTCTCTCACACACACACACCCATCCCAGGCAGCCTCCCGTTCACACACACACACCCATCCCAGGCTGCCTCCCATAAAAAAAACAAAACACACACACACACCCATCCCAGGCAGCCTCCTGTTCACACATACAAACACACACACACACACACACACATACCCATCCAGGCAGCCTCCCATACATACACACCACACACACTCACACACCCATCCCAGGCAGCCTCCGTTCACACTCACACACCCATCCCAGACAGCCCCCCCCCCCCCCCCCACACACACATACATACCCATCCAGGGCAGCCTCCCATACACACACACACTCACACACCCATCCCAGGCAGCCTCCCATAAAAACACACACACAAATATACACACCAATCCCAGGCAGCCTCCCGTTCACACCCCACACACCCATCCCAGACAGCCTCCCCCCCCCCCCCCACACACACATACATACCCATCCCAGGCAGCCTCCCTTACACACACACACACAGACACATGCACACACCCATTGCAGGCAGCCTCATCTCGCGAGAATACAGGAAGTTCTAGCATCGCGAGTCTTCAATACTGCAAGGCCAGCATCAGAAGAGGAGCTGAAAAAGAGCTTCCTCTGCTGTGGCCGCCTGTTTCTGCTGCCAGTGGGATCAAGTCCACCAGCAGCACCACAGGTCTCCGTCTTCCATCGTTGGTGGGATCAGGTCCACCGGCAGCAGCACAGACCTCTCCCTGCTCCTAATGCCTCCCCACCAGATGTGTCACCCTGTGCTATTGCACAGTTTGCACACCCGGTGGTGCCAGACCTGATTGGGAACTAAGGTTGCCAACTGCTGAGTTTTAAACCAGGAAGTCCAATTTTCAGTTGATCTGTACAGTGTCTGGTCAGAAGTACTGACCCGACACTAAAATTCCAGATCCCATGGCAGATGGTGTCTCTCACCAATGCCACTTCCTGTATATAGATGTGGGAAGAAAGAAGGAGTAGCTGGTCAGCATGAGAGCTGAGTTGTGGCCGTGCCCCCATCCCCTTTCCCCATGCTATGATTGGCAGCTATGAAGAGTTGGGGGTGGAACCTTACTGAGCACACTCTCTGAGGCAGCTACACTGCATCCCTTCCCCTGCCTCTTCTGTCTACTGTGAATGGAATGCATGGGGAAAGGGGGTCGGGGCCACAGGTCAGTCTCCCCCTCTTACTGTTCGGTATCTCCCAGCTGCTCTAGCAGCTCTTCCTGCACATCTTAGGAATATCACAAAGGCATAGAGGGAAAAAGAAACTGAAGGGAAAGAAAAACAGGAGGATACAGAGGTTAAGGAGAGAAAGAGAGAGGTGGTACAGGGCAGAAGGTGGGAGAGAGACTCAAAGGAATACAGGGTATGGAGAAAGAGATGTAGGTGGACACAGGATAGAGGACAGAGGGAGAGTAAGGCACAGGGGATGGTGGAGGAAGAGAGTGAAAGTGGCATTGGCCTGGAGGAGGGAATGAAACAGTAGGGCACAGAGGATGATGGAACAAGAAAGAGAGGGGCACATAGGGGAGGGACATTACTTATTATGTGCTTAACTGCCTTTCTAATACAAATCTAAGAAATGGAGGAGGAAAAGAGACACAGGAGAGCATAGTGGATGAAGGAGGGAGAGAGGAGGGGCTCAAGGGCTAGAGGAGGGAGAGAGAAAGAGGAGGAAGAGAACCATAGAGAAGGGCATATGAAACAGATGAGGGAAAGAGATCAGATAAAACAGGAGTTGGAAAAAAGAGACAGAAGGGGCAAAAGGGAGGAAAGAGAAGCAGGGGAAGCACACGAAGCAGAAGGAAAAGAGAAAGAGGAGACAAGTTTAGGAGCATAGAAGCAGCTATGGAAATTTTTGCAAATGTGGCAGAGCAGGAGAGAGCAAAGCACCCTCTTTCTCTATCGTCAAGTATCTAGCCACGGTCTATGGAAAAGTTGGCAACCCCGATCAATTGAATCGATTGAAGGGGGACAGAAGACCACAGGACTGAGGGAACAAATGTCTGCTGGGGGGATAAGGGAGGAGGCACCGCCCCACCCCCCTCATTGCTATTGCCTAAGGGCGGCAGAAAGACAAAATCCATCACTGTGCCTTCCCTGTTCATTCCTCTTATGATAAATGTTCAGTCCTCTAAAATAAGCGAACTTCACTACACATTACAAGACAAAGAATCCCGACCGTCAGTGCCAAGGCAGAGAGGACAGTACCTATCTCCTTTCCCATTTCTATGCTGAAACTCATGATTACTTATTCTCATTCTCTGAAGAAGTCTTCACTCTATTGATGCACAGTCCTGCTTGCTCCACTCCTGACTGGCATTCTGATCACACAATCGTTGGCAGCCTGCTTTGTAATTATAATTAGTGAGCAACTACTTAATGGTTCTGTGCTTGATGATGTTTCCTTGGAAACATGAGGCCTTGAGACTTGGCGAAACTCAGAGGAAGGGGGTTCTTCCATGAAAACAGCTTCTCCTGCTGTGCCAGTTATTAGTTACCCACCACTGCAAACCCCTCATACTCACTCCTCTCCAATACTAGTCCCTCATCCTCGTTCCCCATCACTATCATAAGAAAATAAGTATTGCCAATGCCATACGGGGGTTACACCAAGGTCCATCGAGCTCAGCATCCTGTCTCTGACAGTGACCAATCCAGGTTGCAAAGTACCTGGCAGATTCCATAACATAGTCTAATTCCTGTTACTCACTTCCAGGGAAAGCAATAGCTATCTTTAGTCTACCTGGCTAGTGTGTTATGGACTTTTCCTCCAGTAACTTGTCCAAACCACTTTTAAACACCACTGTACTAGTCGCCTTGATCACGACCTCTGGTAAAAGATTCCACCACTCCACTGTGCACTGAGTGAAAAAGTACTTTCTATGATCTGTTTTGAATCTGCTGGTTGTTAGTTTTATGGAGTGTCCTATTGTTTTAGTATTCTTTAAAAGAGTAGGAAAACATCCTATATTTACCTGTTCCACCTCACTCAAGATTTTATAAACTTCCATGTCCCCTCTCAGCTGTCTCTTTTCCAAGCTGAAGAGCCCTAGGCTGCGTAGCCTCTCATCATAGGAGAGATGTTCCATCCCAATTATCATTTTTGTTGCACTTATCTATACCTTTATTTCTTCTGCTATGTCTTTCTTGAAATGGGGTGACCAGAACTGCATACAATACTCAGTGTGATCGTACCATGGTTCCATACAGAGGCAATATGATATTTTCCGTTTTATTCTCCATTCTTTTTGTTATGCTTGGCGGTCTATGGGCTGCTCCCACAAATTGCCTCATTCACCTTCCTGTCTGGGCCTTCCCTGCTGGCTTCCAATGCAGCCAAACACCTCCGATCCTCCTCGCAGCAGGACACTGTGCTCCAACCTGGCGAAGCGCCGCTAGTGCTCCATGTAGCAGGACACCACCAAATCTGACAAGCCACGGTCCTCCTTAGGTGCGCACGTGCCCAACGTGACTTCATTTAAAGGGCCCACAAGGGAAAAGCCCTGCCTCCTGATGACATCACACACTCAGGCCTATAAAAGGCCCTTACTGTCTCTCCCTCATGGCCTCAGCAATAGGTCCATCTGCTTCCTAGTAGTGGGTGTTGCTTACTAGCATTCCAGTCTTCGTCCAGCTTGTCTTCAGTCTTCAGTCAGCTCATCTTTATTCCTCGTCCAGCTGTCTTCAATTTGTCCTCTGTCTTCATCTTTATCTGCTCCATCTATGTTGCCCACTTGTTCTTGTCCTCACCTGCCTGCCCTGCCTATCCATCCCTTTTCTCCTCCTTTGAACAGATACCTGGTTTGACCTTGGCTTGGACTCTGGATACGACTGACTGCTACCTGTCTCTGAACATTGCCTGGACCTTGGATACGAATGACCACCTCCAGTCCCTGACCATTGCCTGGACCTCAGATACGACTAACCGCTGCCTATCTCTGACCATTTCTTGGACCCCAGATTCACCTGACTACTGCCTGTCTGTGACCCAGTTTACTATGGACCTTCTCTCTTGCCATCAGCAAAGACTCTACCTATGTCTTGCCAGCCCGGCACCCAAAGGCTCAACCCGAAGGGAATGGGGGCTGGTAAAAGTGAAGGTCCTGAATGGTCTCTGCTTTGCCTGGGTCTGCCTGCCAACAGTGGGAACCTGCAGGAAGAGTCATTCCTGCCTCGGCCCAAGGATCCACAGATAACACTTTTTCAGATCATTCCTAACATTCTATTTGCTTTTTTGAATGCCGCCATGCACTAAGTTGAGAATATCAACATATTGTCCACAAGAACCCTGGGTAGTGACCAGCAATACAGAACCTAGTTGGGATTGTTTTTTTAGATGTACATCACTTTGCACTTTTCCACATTAAATTTCATCTGCCATTCAGTTGCTCAGTCTCCTAGTCTCACAAGGTCCTTCTGCAGTTCCTCACAATCCGTTGCTGTTTTAACAACTTTGAATAATTTTATGTTATCTGCAAATTTGATCATCTCACTCATCATTCCAGATCATGTATGAATATGTTAAACAGCACAGGTCCCAGTATCTATCCCCATGGTACTCCACTAATAACTTTTCTCCATTTGGAAAACTAACTATTTAGTCCTGCTCTCTGTTTCTGAACTTTTAACCAGTTACCAATCCGCAGAACAGTGCCTTCTATCCCATGACTTTGTAATTTTCTGAACAGTCTTTCATGGAGGACTTTGTCAAATGCCTTCTGAAAATCCAAATAGACTACATCAACTGGCTCACCTTTATCTACATGTTTATTTACATCTGCAAAAAATTCTAAAAGATTGGTAAGAATTCTCTTACTAAAACCATAATGATCCTTCTCCATTATGCCATGTATATCTATATAGGCAGTGCTTTTTCCGTGCACTTATGTCAGGCTCAGCAGTCCATAGTTTCCTAGATCACCTTTGGAGCCCTTTTTAAAATCAGTGCTACATTGGCCATCTTCCAGTCTTCAAGAATAGTGGCTATTTTAAACCATAGGTTACAGATTACTAGTAACAGGTTAGTGATTTCATGTATTAGTTCTTTTAGATCTCTGGAATGGATACCATCTGGTTGCAGTGATGTGTTACTCTTTAGTTTGTCAATCTGATCTCTTATAACCTCCATTGCTACAGATAGTTGTTTTAGTTGCTCAGAATCTTCACCATTAAAGAATGTTTCAGGTGTGGATATGTCTTGTATAAAGACCGAGGCAAAGAATTAATTCAGTTTTTCTGTAATTTCCTTGTCCTTCCTGAGCACCCTTTTTTGTCATTTGGTCTTCTAGTGGCCCAGCTAACTACCTCACAGGCTTTTTGCTTTGAATGTACTTGAAAAAGGTTTTATTGCTATTTTTTCCTCACTGGCAAGCTTTATCTTGGCCTTTCTAACTACAGTTTTATATCTAACTTGCCCGTGCATATACTCTGCCTATTTTCATCTTTTGGTTCTGCTTTTCCATTTTTTGAATGATGCCCTTTAGGGTCAGGTCAGGGAAAGGAGGCAGGCTTTACCTGCCTCCTTTCCCTGACCGTTAAACCACTGGCAATCATTTGGTCTTCTTTCAATCTTTTGTAATGCATGGAATGCATTTTATCTGGGCTTCCAAAATGGTATTTTTAAACAATGTTCATGTATCATGCAAACTTTTAACTCTAGCAACTGTTCCTTTTAGTTTTTTTCTGATTTTCTCATTCTATCATAGACTCCTTTTTTAAAGTTATATGATACTGAAGTCGTTTTACTTCATGTCCTTCCTCCAGTGATTATGTCAAATTTGATTGCATTATGATTGCTATTCCTTAGCAGTCCCACCACAGTAACCCCTTATACTAGGTCTTGCATTCCACTGAGGACTAGATCTAAAGTAGCTGCTTATCTTGTTGGTTCTAGGGACAGGTGTTCCACGAAGTAGTCATTTATTGCATCTAGAAATTTAACCTCTCTAGCATGTCTTGAAGAAACATTGACCCAATCAATACCAGATAATTGAAATCTTTCTTTATTATTGTGTTGCCAAATCTATTTCCTTTTTTAATTTCAGCTATCATTTCACAGTCTTTTTCTTCATTTTGGCCAGGTAGCCAATATATACACCCATTGCTATACTCTTATCCATCATACATGGAATTTCTATGAAGCAATTTGACACTATGAGATGTGTGGTTGAAGAAATAAAGTGCTATTTAACCATGCAATAGAAGTCTTTAATATTAAAGAGTGAGACATGAAATGCTGGCCACTGTTGGCTCCAGATTCATTTGTCAGATAAGTGAAAGCTTCTTGTTGAACTGGCTCTGGATTGATCTGTACTGAAAAAAAAAAAAAGAATACATTGTTTAGATGTCCCTGTTCCTTCGGAAATGAAAATTGTTGCTTTGAAGTCTCCATGACCTTTGGAGTGTAATAACTACAAATTGGATAGGACACTTTGAATATTTAAAAATTGAAAAATTATTTTTGTAAAATTGCTGTGCATGAAGTGGACCCTTGGCCTGGGGCAGGGCTGGTATGGCCCTCCGGTCGGACCCGGAGGGTGCCTACCACCAGGAGGCGGAGTACAGGAGGAGATGGTCTCAGGTGGGCCTCGCAGGATCTCAGAGAGACAGTTCGGAAGAGAGCCCACAACCACAAGGGTGCGTGGTCGTTGTTTATGGAGGTAGGCCGGAGGTCACGGGAAACCAGCAAGAAAGGTCCATATGGAAAGCAGGGATCGGTACCAAGAGATCAATCCAGAATAGTTAGCCAGGGCAAGGACGGGTTCCAGAAGGCAATCAGCGTAGTCAGGTCACAGGCATAGGTCCGGGCAGGTGGCAGGCAAGGATGGTCGAGGAACAGGGAAAAGATCAGTACTGAGAAGACAGTCCAGGGGGTACTACCTTGGAAGGTGAGACGAGGGAACCGGAGACATGGAAGACAATGAAGACACAAGGACGCTGGAACTGAAGGCACTTGGATCAGTAGCCACCAGAGTGGCAACTTGGCGAGGGATCAATCAGAGCGAGTGTTCTTCCGGACCTGGGTCCCAGCCACCACGGAAGCAGACGCCGGATGGAACGGAAGTCCCAGGAACCAGTCAACCAGGACATGGGATACGGAGCAAACACTGAACCAGGAGCAGTAGAACGACCCAATTCTAAGGCAAAGACTGAATGGCTACTGAGCCTTTTTGTAGGGCTAGGAGGCAACTCCCTGGGAGGAGTTTGCAGGAGGAGTCCCAGGGACCACATCTTCACTGTCCCTTTAAATTGGGAAGAGAGCCGTGGGCCTGCCCCCTAGTAGGAGCTGTAGCAGGACCTTGGACAATGGCCATGCTGCTGCTGTAGCAGGAGAGCGTGGGAAGCCAGAGAAGGGCCTCAGGGCAGGCCCTGACGTCGGCGTCAGTGTCAGCTGCGTAGGAGGGGTCCGGGGGCTGCACCGCCGATCAGGTCCTGGCTTCAGCGACCTCCAGGCCGCGTCGGAGAGGCTCGGCACAGCTCCTGCCATGCCAGCAAGATGGCGGCCGGACTGCAGGGATCCGCGGTGTCGGCGGCTCCAGGCTGGCTGCGGGAGTGACGAAGATAGCAGCCTCCTGGCCGCCAGGGAAGTCAGGCCGCAGCCTTGCCGGGCTGCGGGGCGGGGCAGCGGCGACAGAGGTAAGATGCGGCTCGTGGCTCCATCCACGGGCCGCATCGCAACAAAAATATTATATACATCAATTTTTTTTCAGTAAATAAAGAAGTGGATGGAAGTTTTTGATCAATGATTGGAACTTGTGGTTGCAGTGATTCTGTTTGAACACAGAAACAGCACATTAAAGCCTCTGAGGTTTTTTCCTCCTTATGAACAATTAGTGAAGTATATTTTGTTTTGGTTTTACCCTCGCCATACAAACTTCTGGCATTTGCATGCAGACATTTTAAAGTATGTTTTTTATTTGTACTTTCTTTTCTCTTTGTATTCACAACTTGCATATTAACAAATGATATAGGTAATTTAGAATATTTTACATCTGGGTGCTCTTTGTCTATGTCCGACTGGGCTATTTCAGCCTTAAACACAACCTTTTTGCTGGATCTTCTAACTTCCCTGTTTTGCAAGTTCCATCCCTCTGAACCATGCAGTTCTGAGCAACTGACAGCCTTCCCCCATTATCTAGTTTAAAAGCTGCTCTATCTTCTTTTTAAACATTAGCACTAGCTGCCTAGTTCCACTCTGGTTAAGGTGGAGCCCATCCCATCAGAAATGACTCCTCCTTCCTCAGAATGTTTCCCAGTCCTAACAAATCTAAAACCCTCTTCCCTGCACCATTGTCTCATCCATGTATTTAGACTCTGGAGCTCAGCCTGCCTCTGGATCCTGCATGTGGAATGGGGAACATTTCTGAGAATGAAACCCTGGAGGTTCTGGATTTCAGTTGCCTAAGTGCCTAAATTTAGCCTCCAGATCCTCCCTTTTACACCTTCCTATGTCATTGGTACCCATACGTAGCATGACAGTTGGCTCCTCTCCAGCACTCTCTGAAATCAGATCTAGGTGACACGTCAGATCTGCTACCTTCCCATGTACCAGGCATGCAAATTACCAAGCAACCCTCACACTGACCAGCCATCCAGCTATCTACATTCCTGATGATCGAATCACCCACTATAACGGTCATCCAAACCCTGCCCTCCTGGGTAGGGTCAGTCCCTAACACTCTCTCCTCTTCATTACAAATCTCTCATACCCACTCCTGTATACTGCCAATCCCTCATATTCACTCACTCCCCTCTAGTAGCAGTCCCCTACATTTATCCTTCACCCCTCACAGTCTCCTTCACTCCCAGTTTCTTTCATGCACTCTTCTCAACTGTCAGTCCCTCATTCTCATTCCCTTCCACTGCTAGCTTCTCACACTCACTCCTCTTTATTGTCAGTCCCTCACATTTACTTCCTTACACTGACAGTCTCATATATAATCATGAAATGGGTGAAGTGGAAGGTGCACCTTCACTAGGCAGACATCTGGGCTGAGGTCCTCACTGAGGAGCTCGTGGGCCACCCTCAATTCCAAGGGCTAAAGCTTTCCAGACCTCCAATACTCTCCTTATCCCTCCGTTTCCAGGATTCCCTGTTGCAGGAAGACTGATCTCCAAGGCCCTGACACGTACAGTAATAAGCATGCTGGATTCTATCTGAGTTTCTAACATGCATTTATGGATAATTGCTTGTAAGCAGTAATAAATGACAATGTTACAAGTCCTTGCTCCATGAAATCTATTACATAATTCAGTTCCAATAAATCTGTGGCTCTTTACTGCAGTTTTAATTTATTAATTAATTTGAAATGTAACCCCCATCCTGGTGTGCCTGTCCTGCATGGGTGGGGCCATAAAATAATGTGTAAACTCTTCAAAGCTGGAATCTCTCCAGGCTACTGCCAGCAAGGGTCTTTCTCTTCCCCAAGGCTAGGATCCTTTGTTGGGGGGAGGGGGGGAGTTTATTTCCAAGGCCCAGACTACTAGGGGTGACACTTTTTATCTTCGTCTTTTTTCCTGGGAGAAGGACACTGTTTCCTCAATGTGTGTGTTGAATGCGCCAAAATTAAATTTGTTTATTGTTGCAAAAAGTCAGATGAAAATGGCACAATTAAACTTAATCCTTAGCACCACAAGGTTTCTTTGTCTGTTACAGTCTCTTTTCTCTATTTGTACAGGATTCACTTATACCAGGACAAGGGAACTTCTACCTTCCAGAGCTAGGAAACAAATAGAGTCCCCAGGTGGGCAAGGTATCCCTTAGATGGGCAGGACACCCCTTCCAAAATGGAAAAAATAGAAAGTCACTGTCTCTGCACAGAAATCCCAAACAGTAAGTCAACAAAGTCAAATTTCAAGCTTTCCTTTTCCCTTTGCAGGAGGGGATGTGGCTAGAGCAGCGGCAAGGAGTGCAACAATAGATGCAGGGGTTTTCTCATTGGGGTCCCCACCTAGAAAGATGCCAGAGGCAACTGAGAGTAGGTCCAGTTGGAGTGATATTGTGGAGGAGGCCTTCAGGACTGGAGAGGAGGAGAGTGAGCAGGCTAGTGTTCATGGCCGATGACTGTTACCCAGGCCTTTAACTGAGTGGGCTGAAATCTTCCATCATGGCGGTCAGGAGGGTTGAACCACAGCCACAGCCATTCATTGGATACCTGGTCATCTAGCTCCTGTTCCTCTGGCGGCACCAACATCCAAACCCTGGTATGGTGTATTGATTCCAAGAATTGGAACATGACCATCAGCGCCCGGATTGCAAGGGAGAGGTTCTCCATTGTCACCCCTCTTTGCTCCAGCACCAGCAACGTATAAAGAGTATTGTGAGCAAGCTATGCATGGGTGGCTGACCGAGTCAAGCTCTGGATTCTCCTCAGGGAAATTCTCCCAAGAGGGGGGCCCTTTCTCCCAGTGTAGGAGCTACTGAATCATCTTTATTTGCTTCACTAGTGGCCAGTGTAATCTCACTACAATCATCTATCAGTCCTAACCAACCATGCAAAGTGACCTCTTCAATCAAGCAATGCACCCTGATGTCAGCGATCTGTCTTGGGTGCCAGTTAAAGAAGATTCTCGGTCCTTTCAGGCTGAGAGGCTTGTCTGCAGGCAAGTAGCAGCTGATTTTACATTATACTACCTGTGTGTCCCAATGCATATTATAGAATTTGTTGAGAATAATAGAGATGAGTGGTTGCATGAGGAAGCAGACTGGACGGTCACAAGAAATTCATCTGACCCTGCTTTTAGGAGAGCTCATTCGAACTATCAAAAAGAACTTGTCAAACGAATAAAGGAGATGCAGATGGGAAGAAATGTGAGAAAACATGCAGTGATCTATTGCCAGCCCCGAAGAGTTTATAAATTATTTTATGGCCCCACCTGTGCAGGACAGGCACACCAGGGTAGGGTTGCAAAGGTTTTTATTACCCGCCGCTCCAGAAAAAAGTGTGGGGTGGAGTACAAAAGAAACATACATAATCAAATACATACTAAAAACAAACAGAATATGTGTGCTGGCAATAATATAACACCAGAGCACAGAGCACTCATCCAGGCTCAAGAGGCACTCATCCAGTCTCCATCAGCACTCATCCAGTCTCCAGCAGCACTCATCCAGGCTCAAGAGGCACTCATCCAGTCTCCAGCAGCACTCATCCAGGCTCAAGAGGCACTCATCCAGTCTCCAGCAGCACTCATCCAGGCTCAAGAGGCACTCATCCAGTCTCCAGAAGCACTCACCCAGCCTCCAGAAGCACTCATCCAGTCTCAAGAGGCACTCTTTCAATCTCCAGAGACATTCATTCAGTCCTATCTCCAGAGGCACTCATTCAGTCCTATCTCCAGAGGCACTCATTCAGTCTTCAGCAGCATTCATCCAATCTCCAGCGACACTCATTCAATCTCTAACAGCACTTCCAGTTCAACAGCTCTCATCCAGCACCAATCCATCCTTTAACAATAATGCAATACCGCCCACGCACCTACAAATCACTCATCCCAATCATGATTTCCCCCACTACACAGTTCCTAGGTCTCTCCCTATTCACCTTAATCCTATTCAACGCCCAATCGCTCACCAACAAATCTCTGATACTCAACGACATACTACAGGACACAACCCCAGACTTTTGCGCCATAACAGAAACATGGCTCAAATCCACAGACATCACTCTCATTAACCAACTACCAACACAGACTTACGATTTCTTCTCCATCCCAAGACAAAAAAAAAGAGGAGGGGGTATCTTCCTAGCTGCTAAAAAATCCTTAAGGTTCACATACCACCCCATCAGTACTGCTACTAAACTAGAACTAGGATTGTTCAAATCAGAACATCTCCAAATCCTGCTAGTCTATGCCCCTCCAGGCTTACTAGAGTCAGACTCCTCACCTATTATCGAAACTATAACTTTGCATCTCAATCTGGACTCCCCTGCTATAATCCTGGGTGACTTTAACTTACATGTTGACAAAGTCCCCCTTTCAACAAACTGTGAAGCTCTCCTCACCGCACTGTCAGCGATGGGTTTCAGCCAACAAATCAACAAACCCACTCATAAAGCAGGCCACACGCTCGATCTCCTATTTACAAACTCCGGTATTTCTCTTACAAAACAACCAAATTGCAAAAAAGTCCCATGGTCAGACCACTCTCTAATCTCCACCAGCTTTTCTTTACCTCGATCAGACTCTAACCTCAACTCAAGACCCGCTTTCCTATACAGAAAACCTTGCACCTCGGAACAACTCAGCAAACTTCTAACCTCAGAGCTACCACTCATTGATGTCTCTACACCTAACTCTGCCCTCCAATCCTGGTCCAAAATAACAAAATCTATAGCAAACACTTACTGCCCACTGACAACCAAATTAAGGTCTTCTAATACATCTAAACAACAACCCTGGTTTAATGATGAACTACGAAAGCTCAAACAACTACTTCGGCAAAAAGAAAGAAAATGGCGCAAAGCCCCTTCACCGGCCTCTCTCTCTGATTACAAACGATCACTCCATCTATACAAAAGTACCACATTGAAAACCAAAAGAGACTATTATGCCCGGAAGGTTCATCATCTCATCTTTGACTCAAAAGCCCTATTCGCCTTTGTTTCAAGCCTAACCAAACCTATCACTCCAGATATCCCACCCGAACAAGCCCAGACTAAAGCAGATGAACTGGCCCTTCATTTCAACAAAAAAATATCGGATCTTCTCAATCAGCAGATTCCAAACTCTACTTCTCCAGATAACACATTTTTCCCCCAAAACAAAGACATCCAGCTTAATGCTTTTGAACCCATAACAATCACAGAGATACAAACGACGTTAAGGAGAATGAAACCGTCATCTCACCCATTTGATCAAATCCCTTCTAAAATGTTTCTTCTCATCCCGGACACAATAGCAAAAACCCTAGCAGATATCATAAACTGCTCTCTAGCACATGGTATCTACCCAGATGACCTAAAAACTGCCTCAATCAAGCCACTACTAAAAAAAACCAAATCTAAATGCATGTGATCCCAACAACTTCCGCCCTATTTCCAACCTCCCTTTCATAGCCAAAATCATGGAAAAATTGGTAAACACCCAACTATCCAACTACTTAGAAGACCACAGTATTCTGTCCCCAAACCAATATGGTTTTCGCAAAGCCGCAAGCACAGAAACGCTACTACTCTCACTCACGGACTTCCTCCTCTCTGGTATTGATAAAGGCCAAGCATATTTACTAATCCTCCTCGACTTCTCGGCGGCCTTCGACACTGTCAACCACTCCCTCCTTCTAAAACAACTGGCAAACATTGGTTTAACAGGTGCCACATTAAACTGGTTCAAAACATTTCTAGGAAACAGAGGAAATAGAGTCAAAATTCACAACAAAGAATCCCAATACCACCCATCTAATAGAGGGGTGCCGCAAGGTTCATCACTTTCACCCACACTCTTCAATGTCTACCTGCTACCACTATGTCAATTACTTACAAAATTAAGCCTGAAACACTTCCTTTTCGCAGACGACGTACAGATCGTGATCCCCATAAAAGAATCAATCTCAAAAACAATGGAATACTGGGACACTTGCTTATTAGAAATTAAACTTCTCCTCAACAGTCTAAATCTTGTGCTCAATGCTTCGAAAACAGAATTCCTGCTCATATCACCGGAAAACAATAACATACTTCTAAAACCACCCACACTCCTTCAAACAGCCCATGTAAGAGATCTAGGAGCCATACTAGACAATCGTCTCAACCTCAAACCATTCATTAATCAAACCACAAAGGATTGCTTCTACAAATTGCATATTCTGAAAAGAATTAAACCACTCTTCCACGCTCAGGACTTTAGATCAATCTTGCAAGCTATAATCTTTTCCAAACTAGATTATTGCAACTCGTTACTACTAGGCCTCCCAGCCTCTTATACTAAACCTCTACAAATGGTTCAGAACTCTGCAGCCAGAGTCCTTACAAATTCCAGGAAAATCGACCACATTTCCCCTATCCTCAAAAACCTCCATTGGCTACCAATCCATTATAGAATCATGTACAAAACCATCAACATCATTTACAAAACTATCAACCAACACACGCAAATCGACCTACAAATACCACTTAAAAAATACACTTCCGTCAGACCCATCAGGGAATACTACAAAGAGTCTCTCCAAATTCCAAAGGCCAAAACCTTCCAACATAAATCCTTGAGTCTCAGAGCCTTCTCTTCAGCAGGTCCAGCTCTCTGGAACTCTATCCCACCAGACTTAAGACAGGAGCCATGCTCTCTAACATTTAGGAAAAGACTAAAAACTTGGCTTTTCAAAAAAGCATTTCCAAGCCCTGAATAAAACCTTCACGCAACAGCACAACTGGATCTAAATTCTGTGTTATATTTATTCATATTCTCTGTCATACTTAGCCTTCTAGATACATAGGTTCCATCTCACTGTGATATACCGCCACATTTATTCGCATAGTCTTATTTACTCATCTTGTTACTCTTCTACATTAATTGGCTGAAATGTAATATTGCTCTGTTCCTTTATCTCCCCTCTTCCAGTTCCAAGTTAATTTTCCCTGTTTTTTGTAACTTTCTCACATCCTTTTCTGATTCCCTGTATTTAAAGTTCAAGGTTTTTATTGAGAATATTGTTATTACGCTACGTTATGCCTTTCACACTTTGTTAATTGTAAACCGGGTTGATGTGATGCCTGTCATGAAACTCGGTATAACAAAAACAATAAATAATAATAATAATAATAATGTTTGTGGTGTGTTTATTCTTCTGTTTCCACATCCTTCTCCAATTGTAGGGGTAGTTTTGGAGCTCCCTCCCAGAATTGGTGGAATATAAATTTTCACTAAGTTTAGATGGCATATAATACAATCACACTTGTCATACCTTGGTTCAGATGACTACTCCTTATCCAACTTCCTACAGTATATCCTAATGATGTGTGGTGTTTAATATCAGATAGGTGCCACAGTTCTCCTTTCCTCCATTTTCTCTCCTCCTCCCAGGAATGAATGTGAATCCACTCCTCCTGTTTACATTTAAAGGGTCCTTGGATCTCTCAGGGTGAGAGATTCCTTAAAAACTCCTTTCTTCCTGACAGTGACTAAATTCCCTAGGCCCTGGGGAATTTAGCTGCTGGATAAAAAATAACAATCCAGACCAAAAAAGCACAAAAAATGTGAAGGGAAGGGTAGAGAAAACTTCCTCCAAAACAAGTCCAAAAAGGAAAGTAAAATAGTTTCTTGAAAGAGATGAGTACCCCTTTTTTCTTTTCAACCCAGACCTTATTCCCAAAAGTCCAAGGGTACTCCCTTCTAAAGAAAAGGAACAAAAGGAGAAGCCAGAAAATTTCAACCTGCTTTCTCAAAGGTCAACTCAAAAATCCACCCTTCTCTAGCTGTTTCTCCTTTTTATAGTAGTAAAGAGCAACTAACACTGCAGCCCACAGGGGGAAGCTATACACCAACTGAAGATACTTTGCTTCTACCAATACATTTGGTATATTCCTTCTAGTAGAAACCCAGTGGGTTTCTCTATGTCTGTAGAACATAGTCCATTGAATATGTAGAGACCCTTTGGGATCTCCACTATATGGCCCTAGTGAAAGATCCTGTGTGGTGATTGCAGTGGTAGGCTACAACTTGCTTGAGGGAAGGCTGCATCAGAGATTGCTGTGGCATCTTGAGTTGACAGCTGAAGGAGAAAATGCTATTTTGCTTATGTTGGGTTTTCCCCTATTCTTGGTGTGCTAAAACTCACAGCTTAGGTTTCGCACTGAATAGAAAGGAGACAGTTACCTTGCTGGTACACAATTTGTCTAGTAAAGGTGTCCCAGGTTTTGAGTAAGAGATTTTTGGACTTGTTTTTTTTTAGAAGTTTTTCTTGTGAAGTCCTTGGTTTGAGGTAGGGAATTTTGGGAAATCTCTTGTCCTGGGAAGGCCAGAAGTAGAGAAGACTCTACTGCTCTCCATCTTACAATCCGTGGATAGATCAGTGATGACTCACAGCAGGAGAGTTCCAGCTTCTGCCTTTTGTGAAGATTTGGTGTTTTGTTTTGGGGGGATGTTCTGCTGCCACACTTCCAGCCCAGAAGTGAGGAAAAAAGGAGTCTTCCCCAGTGAGTGGAGAGTGAGTTTATCATCTGAGGAGAACTGTGGGTAAGAACTTTTTTTCAATAATATATTGAGTTTTCCATCAGTAACATTTTCAATAACAAACATCAATATTGCAAATACCTTATTGATATTACCCCACTGCCTCCGAAACCCCAAGAATAAAAAACACCTCCCTCACAATTCCGACAAAATTATGTATCCTGTTGTTTTTGTATGCCACCAAGAAAAGCACTAGAAAAATGATAATAATAAACATTGTGAACAGACATTAAAGTACCCCCCAAAAACCCCATAATCACAGATCTTGATAGGTCTCCACACACACATGAATTATTTGAACATGGCTTGGACAGTACTAGGTAATGAGGCAATGTTAGTGTGAACTTCTTCTGATAATCTAGTGGTTCAGTATATATAGATTTATATTCCAAACAGAAGTTCCAGCATGCCTGCCATCCAGTAGTCAACAGTTGGAGCAACCAACGCCAGCCACTTAGTCAAAATATGTTTGGTGATAAGACATGCTTTCAGCATGGGTTAAATGTGTATATACTGAGTCTCCATGATATGCAAATTTTTCTCGTATATATTCATGGTAGATATCCTGAAATCTGACTGGCTGTGGGCTCCCCAGGACAGGTTTGGGAAGTATGATAGTATAATACATTGTAGATTGAAGAAATTTATACAATGAGGACAAGGAATATTTACCTACTTTATAAACATGCAGCAGTCTTTGGCAAACATGGTAAATCTGGCAACTCATTCTTTAAAAAGGCTAGAAACAAAACTCCAGAGCTGCCTATAGAAGAAATACTCAAAAACTACCTATGGCGCGGGCCATCCAATGCTCCTACCATGTGACAGGGGCCAGCCAATGGCACGGATACCCTGTCACATGGTAAGGGCAAAGGGCCATCGGCGCCATTTTGATTAGTGGCAGCCGATAGCCCGGGAGCGGGAGATCGCTCCCGGGACCCCCAGTGGACCACCAGGTACCTGTAAAATGTTTTTTGGGGGGTCGGGAGGGTAGGGGGAAGGAAAGGGATTAGTTTTAAAGGGTCAGGGTGGTTTAGGGGTTATTTTTGTGTGCCGTTTTTCCCCGCCCTCCCCCAAAACTATAAGAGAACACCCCACGCTACAATATCGTGGGGTTTTACTATCATTTCAGGGGAACCCCTGATTTCTGACGATTTTGAAAATATCGACGATATTTTCAATCGTCCGAAGCCCGATTCACATCCCTATTATCCTCCAAATATCTACAAGCTCTATATTCTTACATAGGAAATTGAACATAAGAACATAAGAACATGCCATACTGGATCAGACCAAGGGTCCATCAAGCCCAGCATCCTGTTTCCAACAGTGGTGAATCCAGGCCATAAGAACCTGGCAAGTACCCAAAAACTAAGTCTATTCCATGTTACCATTGCTAGTAATAGCAGTGGCTATTTTCTAAGTCAACTTAATTAATAGCAGGTAATGGACTTCTCCTCTAAGAACTTATCCAATCCTTTTTTAAACATAGCTATACTAACTGCACTAACCACATCCTCTGGCAACAAATTCCAGAGTTTAATTGTGCGTTGAGTAAAAAAGAACTTTCTCCAATTAGTTTTAAATGTGCCACATGCTAACTTCATGGAATGCCCCCTAGTCTTTCTATTATCCGAAAGAGTAAATAACCGATTCACATCTACCCATTCTAGACCTCTCATGATTTTAAACACCTCTATCATATCCCCCCTCAGCCGTCTCTTCTCCAAGCTGAAAAGTCCTAACCTCTTTAGTCTTTCCTCATAGGGTAGCTGTTCCATTCCCCTTATCATTTTGTTAGCCCTTCTCTGTACCTTCTCCATCACAATTATATCTTTTTTGAGATGCGGCGACCAGAATTGTATACAGTATTCAAGGTGCGGTCTCACCATGGAGTGATACAGAGGCATTATGACATTTTCCGTTATTCACCATTCCCTTTCTAATAATTCCCAACATTCTGTTTGCTTTTTTGACTGCCACAGCACACTGAACCGACAATTTCAATGTGTTATCCCCTATGACGCCTAGATCTCTTTCTTGGATTGTAGAACCTAATATGGAACCTAACATTGTGTAACTATAGCATGGGTTATTTTTCCCTATATGCATCACCTTGCATTTATCCACATTAAATTTCATCTGCCATTTTGATGCCCAATTTTCCAGTCTCACAAGGTCTTCCTGCAATTTATCACAATCTGCTTGTGATTTAACTACTCTGAACACACTGGAATAGGCTAAGTAGTGGTCTCCCAACTTAGGAATGGTGGGTGGCCCAGTTTTTTGCAGCACAAAGTGATTTTGGGGAGTGACTTGAATTGTATTTGTGATCCTCACCTAGACAGACAATCTGTTAGTGTGGTAAAGGCTGTGGAGAGGAACAAGGAAGGAGTTAATAAACATGTGGATAAAGGTGAACCGGTAGATGTAGTATACTTGGATTTTCAGAAGGCGTTTGACAAAGTTCCTCATGATGTCAAAGGAGGAGGAATAGCCTAGTGGTTAGAGCAGTGGGCTATGAACCAGGCAACCAGGGTTCAAGTCCTGCTGTTACTCCTTGTGATCTTGGGCAAGTCACTTTACCCTCCATTGCCTCAGGTACAAAACTTAGATTGTAAGCTCTCTGGGGATGGAGAAATACCTCAATGTAAGGTATTGAATGTTGGTATATAAAAAAAATGATAATCTCAAACCACTATAGGATTTTCATACTCTGAACTCTTTCCCATCCCATCCCTCCATAACCACCTAACTTCTCCCCAGTTCCCCAAAAACCCCTTAAACATCATAAGCCTCCCAATAGAGAACATGGTTGTCAGCTCCATGTGTTTGGGTACCACCACCCACAATCAGGAGAAAAAACTAAGTTCAAACAATAGTCTTCTATAGGATTTTAGACACTAACTTTCTTCAGTTTCCATAAATTGCATAGAATCAGAAATGATGTCCAAATATTAATTGACTCTATATTCTTCCAATGACTGAGCTGTGTATCCATCTCGGAATCAAATTGTAGTAACATCAATCCTGCAGATGCTTTGTCTTCTAAAATATGAGGCCATGTATTGTGTTCAATGTTGCGCGGTCATGGGGGAAAGCACCAGGAGGCACTCACCAGTGTGGGACGAAATGTGTACCCTTGCGATGAGACGATCCTAGGCTGGAACCCGGGGACCTCTACTGGACCTGCATGCCTCCATGAGACCACCAACGCAATGGTGGTCTCTGAATGGTCCTCCGACCGTTTCCAGCCCTTTTGGACTCGTTGCAGGGAGCAGCAGAGGCGGCAGGCTGGCTGGCAAGAGGCAGAGATGGACAAGGACCAAGAACAGGCTTGGACAAAGGGCAGACGTGGACAAGGATCAGACATAGATGGTCAGATGTGGACGAAGGTCAGACGTGGACGAGGATCAGACCTAGATGAAGGTCAGACGTGGACAAAGACAAGAACTCTGGCAAGGCAAGACATGGACTCTGGCAAGGCAAGGCAATACAATGCGAGCTAAAATCATCAATAAAACTCAGGATGGAGGAGACTCCGGATAGAGTGCTAACACCCACAGCCGGGGAGGAGGCTTCAGTGGCCAGAAAGACCCACAGGCTATTCACTGGAGCACTTCCTGCCAGGAGCTAAGCGTAGCCGGAGTCCAGAGCATCAGAGAACTATATACAAGACGGCCTCCAGGTGGAATACCAGGATATCAGGAAGAACTCCTCGGACACTCAATGAAGGGCAGCTGGGACAGACGACACAGATGTCCCAAGACTCCAACCCAAGGAGGTGACAGACAGACATGGGGATCCTTGGCTCTGACGATGGAGAAGACCCACCAGTGCCCTACACACTCAGCGGGGATGGTCTCAGACCACTGGGCCACAGCGCGCCCTACCAACCCAGGCGGGCTGGTCACAGACCACGCTGGGTGGGATCCGACGAAGCCTGGACATCTGTACAAGATGGACATCAGACGAGGACTAGGCCAAGGAACATCAGGGCTGGAACGAACATCAGGACTGGAAGACATCAAGGCTGGGACGGAACATAAGATGAAACAAGGGATGTCCAAGGAAGAGACCAGGAACAAGATGACGAAGGATCCAACGAAGATACAGAAATGCCATGCAGGAGCAGAGAGCAGGAAGTCCAAAAGAGAACATACTCCTTGCAAAGGCAAAGCTGGAATGACTGAAGAACCCTTTTATAGGGTGAAGCAGGAAACACCCAAGGCGGAGCTTGCAGGTGGGACCAGAGGGACCACTCCCTCCTGACCCTTTAACTCAGTGAGAGAGAAGCAGGCCCACCCCTAGGGAGAGGAAGCAAGAAGCAGTGCAGGACCCTGGACAGCGGCCCTGCTGCATGAAAGACTGCAGGGCTGAAGTAGAAGCTGGAGCTAGGCCTCACAGCAGGCCCCGGCGTCAGGGATGAGTCCCTGCCACAGGAGGTGAACCGAGAGCAGCTCCGGGTGCTAAGCAAGCCCGGGGATGCAGGCCCTCTCCCCATGGAGGGCCTGAGGTAGGTCAGTGGCCTCCAGACCACATTGGGACCTCAGGCGGTGGCTTCCTAGCCGCATAGAAATAGTAGCGCAAGGACAGCCTCCGGGCTGCAGAGGCTACAGGAGTATGGCTCCGGCCGCGGGAGAAAGCCCCGGCGTGGCTCCTGCCACGCTGGCACGATGGCGGCCTCCTGCTGCTACAGGGAATCCTGCCGTGCCGGTGACGACATCGGGGTTTAGGCCGAGCCAGCCTGAAGAAAGGTAAGAGCCTGCCGTGAGCAGGATCGCAACATTCAATAATGAGACTCCAAATCATGAACAAAATGGCTGCGGTAGCCTGTCTCTGTGAAGAAATCATGATCATGCTTGCCAAGCAAATCCACTACTTTTATCTCTTGCATCAGGTCCTGCATTCCACTGAATACTAGATCTAATATCAGGACATTCTAACTTAACCTGGTTTGCCATTATAAGAACAAAAAAGATTTGCCGTACTGAATCAGAGCAAAGGTCCATCAAGCCCAGTATCTTTCTTTTTTTTCCCTCCCAACAGTGGCCAATCCAGGTCACAAGTACCTGGTAGGATCCCACAAGGTTGATAGGTTCCGTGCTGCTTATCCCAGGGATGAGCAGTGGATTTTCCTAAGTCCACCTTAATAATGGTTTATGGACTTTTCTTCTAGGAGCTTGTCCAAACCTTTTTTTAAACCCAGCTACATTAACAGCTTTCAGCACATCCTCCGGCAATGAATTCCAGAGTATAATGATACGTTGAGTAAAATAAATATTTTCTCCTGTTTGTTTTAAATGTATCATCAGTAGCCACAGAGGCATTCATGGAGCGGGATGCCAGTGGTTGGTGTTCCACCTTCACAGAGCGGAAGGATGGAGGGCTGCCATCTCCAAAAAAAAAAAAAAAAACCAAAATAAGGGGCAGGGGTGTGGCCTGCTTGTTGCAGCGGTTGCTACCCCTAATTGAGCTGGATGTTCACTTGGATGCAGATCCGGCGCTGCTCTCTACATTGGTGGTGGGGTGGAGGGGAATTAGGGCTGGAAGGTACTGGAAGCCAATAGTAACAGGTGGGAGAGAGAAAAAGGAAAAAAAAAAAAGGATAAAGTGCGTAGCTTGCTGGGCAGACTGGATGGGCCGTTTGGTTGTCTTCTGCCGTCATTTCTATATGTTTCTATATAGTAACTTGATTGACTGTTCCCTAGACTTTGTAATTTTTGAAAGAGTAAATAACCAATTTGCATTTACCCATTCCACTCATTTTAGACCTTTATCATATCTCCCTTCAGCCGTCTCTTCTCCCTTTTGGGATCTGTTCTGGGATGACTACTTTTTAATATATTTATAAATGACTTGGAAATAGGAAAGAGTGAGAGGATCAAATTTGCTGATACAAACTTATTCAAAGTTGTTAAATCACAAGAGGAATGTGAGAAATTGCAAGAGGACCTTGCAAAACTGGGAGACCAGCCCCGTGCCTCAGGCAGCCTCCCCGCCGCGCTCGTCGGAGCGCCGTGGGCCCCGAGGGATAGCCCCCCCCCCCCCCTTTGGCGGGAGCGGTGGCCATTTTGGAGCTGGAAGGCAGTGTTTGCTCCGACACGGAAGGAGCCCAGCAAGATTTCTCGCCGCTATCGCCACCGATTCGGGACCCAGGTCCGCCACTAGCCACCTCAGAGCCCCCCAGGAACCCCATCCTCCACCCCCCCCCCCCCCCCCCGCTGCCGACTGCTTTTTCGGCCGATTTTGTGGTACTTATGCACCAGGCCTACTTGCAGAGTATGCAGCAGCCGGGGGGCTCAACCTTGGTTCCTCCGCCCGCTAAGGTCCCCCGGATAGTGGGCGCAGCGGTCACAGTCCCTGGGGCCGTGGGGGGGGGGGGCCCAGGGTGCACTTGGCCCCCCGGGGGGGGGGCGGCGCCATAACTGGACCCAGGTGGAGACCCAGTGTCGACGGTGGATGATGACTCACTTTTGGCAGCTCATCTAGAATGCGACAATCCGCG
The DNA here is from genome assembly GCF_901001135.1 of Rhinatrema bivittatum. NCBI lineage: Eukaryota > Metazoa > Chordata > Amphibia > Gymnophiona > Rhinatrematidae > Rhinatrema > Rhinatrema bivittatum. The sequence continues at coordinate 225,083,034 of NC_042623.1, forward strand.
TGTCCTCCGGATCTTTCGTAAGGAGGAACTGGTGGACCTTATCCCGCATGTCCTGCAGGAATTGGATCTCGATCCTCCCGTCGAGCCGCCAGGTCCCCCAGCTCCCACCGTCGCCTCTTCCAGCAAAAAGGGGGACCCGGTCTTGGCGGGACTTCATCCCTTGGCTCGGACCTTCCCAATCCATGATTCATTTCTGCAGCTCCGGGTGAGAGAGTGGGGACACACCGGAGGCTTCCCTCCGGGTCGGCAGGGCTATGGACAAGCTCTATCCACTCCCAGGAGACTTCCTGGATCTCCTCAAGGTCCCCAAGGTTGACTCGGCGGTCTCCGCCGTCACGAAGCGAACTACGATCCCGGTTACAGGGCTCTCCGTGATCTCCAGGACAGGAAGCTAGAAGTCAGCCTCAAGAAGATCTTTGAGGTGTCTGCGTTGGGAGTCCGCGCAGCCATCTGCGGCTCCCTCACACAGAGGGCCGGTCTCCGGTGGGTGCAGCAGCTTCTCACCTCTCAACAATTGCCACCGGATGAGGAGGCCCAAGCGGATCGGCTGGAAGCCGTCATTGCTTTACGGGGCTGATGCCCTCCACGACCTACTGCGTGTCCTAGCAAGGACGATGGTGTATGCGGTCTTCGCCAGACGCCTCCTGTGGCTACGCAACTGGGCGGCGGACGCCTCGTCCAAATCAAGTCGGGGGGTCCTACCTTTCAAGGGTAGGTTTCTATTCGGCGAAGATCTCGACCAGATCATCAAATCGCTGGGAGAAAATGCGGTACATCGTCTGTCCGAGGACCGCCAGCGCTCTTATCGTTCGTTCTCTTCCGCCAGGAACCGTTCCCGCACCCAACGTCGATATAGGGGCGCCAGACAACAGGGCCCCCGGACACCCTCATCCAGATCCCAGTCGTGGCCCCGGCCCTTTCGTGGCCGCAGATCTCCCAGGGACTCCTCGACACAGGGAACCTCTGGCAAGCCTCCCCAATGATGCCAGGCCAGCCCACTCCTCGCCCCGGATCGGAGGTCGCATCGCTCTTTTCTACATCACCACGGATCAGTGGGTCCTGGACATTCTAAGGCACGGCTACGCATTGGAGTTTGTACGTCTCCCAAGAGACAGGTTCATCTTCTCGCCTTGCGGGTCAGGTCCTAAGCGTCTGGGGGTACGACAGACTCTGGACAGACTCCTGGACCTCGGAGCCATATCGCCTGTCCCCTCCGGAGAGGTGGGCTTGGGGCACTATTCGATTTACTTCGTGGTTCCCAAGAAAGACGGCATGTTTCTTCCCATTCTAGACCATTCTAGACCTCAAGGAAGTAAACAAGGTGCTCCGGATATCCCGATTCCGCATGGAGACCCTTCGCTCAGTCATTGCGGCGGTGCACCAGGGAGAGTTCCTCGCCTCCTTGGATCTGACAGAGGCCTATCTCCACATTCCGATCCTAGTGGCTCATCCTTCGCTTCAAGATTTTGGGCCAACACTTTCAGTTTCAGGCCTTACCCTTCGGCCTTGCGACCGCCCCCAGAACTTTCACCAAAGTCATGGTGGTAGTGGCGGCTGTGCTCTGGCGAGAAGGGATCCTGGTCCATCCTTACCTGGACGACTGGCTCATCCGGGCGAAGACCTTCTTACAGGGGCAGGCGACGGTCAACAGAGTGGTTCGCTTCCTCCAGTCTCTCGGCTGGGTGGTAAATTTCAGCAAGAGCAGTCTCCGACCCGCCCAGCGCCTGGACTTCCTGGGAGCCCGCTTCGATGCAGCTCAGGGCAAAGTCTTCCTACGTCCAGACAAAGCCCAATCACTTCGGGAACAGATCCTTCGTTTTGCGTCTCTTCCGGAACACACGGCGTGGGATTATCTCCAGATCCTGGGATCCATGGCCTTTGCAATAGACTTGGTACCGTGGGCGTTCGCACACCTTCGGCCCCTGCAGGCAGCTCTGCTCTCGCGGTGGAAACCAGTCTCTCGGGATTACCAGGCTGTCCTCCCTCTCCCCTCAACCGCCAGGAACAGTTTGCGGTGGTGGCCAGACCCAAGGAACTTGGCTCAAGGTTGCCCCCTGGAGACACCGGATTGGGTGGTGGTCACTACCGATGCCAGTCTGACCGGCTGGGGAGTGGTATGTCAACAGAGTTCGGCGCAGGGACAGTGGACAAAGGAACAAGCAACCTGGCCGATCAATCGCCTGGAGACCAGAGTGGTGTGTTTGGCACTAGTCCATTTTCTCCCCCTGCTAAGGCACTGGGCAGTACGAGTTCTCTCGGACAACGTGACCACAGTGGCCTACATCAACCGGCAGGGCGACACCAGAATCCGTCAGGTGGCCCTCGAAGCCGCCCGTCTGATGGCTTGGGCGGAACGCTTCCTCGACAGTCTAGCTGCCTCGCACATCGCTGGGGTGGACAACATACAAGCGGACTACTTGAGTCGACAGATGCTGGACCCCGGAGAATGGGCCCTCTCCGAAGAGGTGATGCTTCTAATCACCCGGCGCTGGGGGACGCCCTCAATGGACCTCATGGCAACGTTCTCCAACACCAAAGCCCCTCGGTTCTTCAGTCGAAGGAGGGAGCATGGCGCAGAAGGGGTGGACGCCCTAGTGCTTCCCTGGCCGTCCTGGCTTCTCCTCTATGTTTTTCCTCTGTGGCCTCTGGTGGGCAAGGTCCTAAGGAGAATGGAGACCCATCACGGGACAGTCATTCTCGTGGCTCCGGAGTAGCTGCGTCGCCCGTGGTTTGCCGACCTACTCAACATTGTGGTGGACGGTCCCCTACGGCTCTCCCATCTGCCTCGGCTTCTTCGTCAGGGGCCAGTATTTTCTGACCAGGCAGAACACTTCTGTCTTGCGGCCTGGCTTTTGAAAGGCGGAGTCTCCTGCGCAAGGGCTACGATGTCCCAGTTGTAGACACCCTCCTCAAGGCGCGTAAGGCCTCGACGTCGGTCGCTTATGTGCAGGTCTGGAAGGTGTTCGAGGTCTGGTGCTCCGGACACGGTGCTTATGCGGCCACGGCTTCGGTTGATCAGATCCTAGCTTTTCTCAAGGAAGGCCTTGAGAAAGGACTCGCCTACAATTCTCTGTGGGTGCAGGTCTCTGCTCTGGCCTCGTTAGCTCATCCGGACATTACGAGGTTTCTCAAGGGGGTTAAGCACCTGAGGCCTCCGGTGCTGCACCCTTATCCCTCTTGGAATCTCAACTTGGTCCTTCGGGTTCTCTCGGGGCCTCCCTTCGAACCTCTGCGCCAGGTCTCACTCAAGGATCTCACTCTGAAAGCGGTCTTCTTGGTGGCCAGTGTGGCTGGGTCATAAGTACTTAGGCATACGACCTGACCAGAAGGGCCCCTTTTTCATACATGAGGACAGTATGCCCCTTACATACTTTCAATTCGCTAGGGTTCTGAGTTTAGCTGTTAACAAAGCAGGGGGGGGGGGGGATCCAGGTCATTATAGTTCGCACTCGTTCCGCATAGGCGCGGCTACTTCGGCAGCAGAAGCAGGGTTGTCAGACAGTGCTATTAAAGGATTGGGTCGTTGGAAGTCTGCCGCATTTCGGTCTTACGTGAGGCCCAGATTATGTTCCGGAAGAATACTTCATATAAAAGAGGGAGGAGGGAGGGGAGGGAGACAGTGCTGTGTACTAATTTTGTATTTGTATTTCAGAGCGCGTGGGGGTGCGAAGGATGTGCCTGGATAGTGGGTCATTCCTATATACATCGGGCGCAAAGAAGAGCAATGAAGCATCCTTATGGAGAAAATTTGGACATTGAAAGGGTTGAGTGGCGTTTGTCTTGGTTTAGCAAAAGGGGCATGGGGTGGGATGATCTCTTGCCCTTTTTGTCTGAGCGAATTCAAATGTGGGGAGAGCCGAACATAATTATTTTCCATTTGAGCGGTAATGATATAGGGCTAAAATCGTGCAGGGAATTACTCGCTTGCATGAAGAAGGATTTATCCCAGATCATGATTCGATGGCCACGGATCCGGTTAGGATTGGAGAACACAACCTTACTCTACTAAAAACAATATGGGATGTACATGATGAAGAAAAGGTGTAATTATGCTTCCATCAGATGGGCCACTTGCTGAAGGATATGTGCACTTGAAGGTGGCTGTCATGTCCTATTCACTTGACAAACCTCAAAAAACACAATCTGCCCCACCTCAAAACAGCATAGACAATAGTAGTGCAAGCTTCCCTTACACATTGATTTCCATAGAATAGGTGTAGCACAGACAGGATTGCAAACTTCCCTCATTTAACACTCTCCCACCACAGAAAAGATACATCACAGACAGCAACAGTGTAAATTCTCCCAGCCAGGGACGGCTCAAGGCAATCTGCTGCCTGAGGTGAGGGATGAGATGGTGCAACCCCCTCGCCCCTCCCTTTTCCACACACCCACACACTCATTCACTTCTCTCCCTCTTCCATATATACATGCACTCTCATTGTCTGTTCTCACCTTGATTCTCATTATGTTTAAATCTGTTTATTGAAATGTTTACAAAATGACAAACAATAGCCAGGGTGCGTGTACTCTGCAACATCCCAGCAGAAAATGTACAAACAAACAAACTAAAACCCCCCCTCCCAATCCCCCCCTTCACCCTCCCATGTCCAGTGACAAAACAGTCAGGACGGCAGAACGAAAATTTTTATCAACCTGCAAAGGAGACAGGCATCATTCTAGTAGACTCACAAGGTTAAATCATTTAAAATTAAACTTCTTGCTCGGGGGGACAGATATTGCAAGGATAAATCCCACATTTTTAAGAAAAAAATAACACCCAATAATTAAAACTAATAAGAAAAAAAAATACCCTGCTTTCCATACATGGGAACTTTTGATTTACAGTCATCATGAGATTGTCATGGATTAACACGGTGCAAAAACACATACACAAGCTGCCTCTCTCACACACACACATACATAAGTTGCCACTCACACATGCACAAGCAAGTTGCCTCACACACGCACACATAGACACAAGCTGCCTCTCAAACTCACACACACAAGCTGCCTCTCAAACTCACACACACACAAGCTGCCTCTCACACAAGCGCATACACACACACAAGCAAGCTGCCTCTCTCTCACATGGGGCCTCTTCTCTTTCTTCAGCTGCCTGGGCTCCCATGGCGGACTCCAGCCTCTCTCCATTCTTCAGCCACCCCAGCCTGAGCTCCAGCCAGGGGCGGAATGCAAGAAAATATGGGCCCGGGGAATTTTTTCAAAATTGGCCTATGGGATATCTGACACCTTCATGCACTTTCCCTGCAGCATGCATATCAACAATTCCCAAAAGTCCACTAAGTCAACACTGGAACCCAACAGAATTGAGCCAAAATATCTCCAAAATAAGATTAATCTTTTCTAAATAACTAAGAAGTTGAACACATTCTAGAGACCATAGATGAGCAGAGTTGCAGCCCTCATTCCATCCATGCAAATTGGTTGGGCCCACTACACATCTGCTTATATCTCTTATAGAGATATATTCTGGATTCTTGGTCTGGCTCTTGAACCAGTTGCAAGTAATAACACTGCCAGCCAGTGTCAGACACACAAGCTCAGTCACAAACAAATTTTTTTAGATTGCAGAAACTATATTGGCACATACACACTAACAACCACAAAGACACATACTCTTTCTCAGACACACCCACACACTGAGAATGTGTGTGTGTGTGTGTGTGTGTGTGTCAGAGCCAGCACTGCTGCATCATAGTGTAAAGTTCTTGCTTGCTGCCAGCCCTTCCCCATTCTGAAGCAGCTCCCTCCCTTTCCCAATCTCATTCTCTAAGAGACTCACTGCTTCCAGAGCCAGCTGCTTCTCTCAGGGCTCAAGGCAGTCACCTCAGACAGAAGCCTCCCTAACACTACATAGGCACTTTCTCCTGGCTTGCCTCCTTCCGAACTGTGCCTGGAGCTTGCCTCCACTTCTCTGCAACCCTCCCACCACTCTAGTGCATTCACAATGATGCAGGTCACACAGTCTGCTGCTTTCATGGTTCCCCAGTCTCTCCTCTGCCTACCGACTCCAGGGGAGAGGGGCAAGAAGTAACCCCTACTGTTCCCTGGGCTTATAAAAACAGAAAATAAGCCCAAGTACATCGGGATATTCTTAATGCGGACCTGAGAGAAGGGGAGGTGTCGCTTATTATTAAAGATCTTAAGGTGGGGAAAGCTCCTGGGTTAGATGGGTTTTCAGGGAAATTCTACAAAGTTTTTAGTGTAGAGCTGATACCGTCGATGGTGGCTATGTACAATGCCGTCCGGCTGGGGGGAACGTTCTCTAAGGAATCAAACACTGCGGGCATCACGGTTTTGGCAAAACCGGGAAGGGACCATACATTGTGTGGGTCGTATCGGCCGATATCCCTGATCAATATTGATTTGAAAATCCTGGCGCGGGCGTTGGCTATTCGTTTAGGCAGAGTAGCTCCATGGTTGGTGGATAAGGATCAGTCGGGTTTTATTCCGGGCAGACTTGCCTCGGATAATGTGAGGAGGGTGGTGGAACTTATGTGGTGGGCTCAGTCCCATGATATACCGGCGGTACTGCTTACGGTGGATGCCGAAAAGGCGTTCGATCGGGTGCACTGGCCATTTCTATTTCAAGTGTTGCAAGCTATGGGCATAGGGGAATCTTTCCTCACTTGGATCCAAAAGCTTTATGGCAGTCCGCATGCTAGGATAAAAATTAATGGGGCTTACTCGGACCCATTCGAAGTCAAACGGGGTACACGACAAGGCTGCCCATTGTCACCTCTGTTATTCGCCCTCTCGTTAGAGCCTTTCGCAGAAAAAATCCGACGGCATGCGGACATAAAAGGCGTGCAGGTGTTTTAACTCAGTTGCTGTGCCCATTCTTCCAGGCCTTGTGTTCCCACAGGTGTTTTAACTCAGTGGCGGTGCCTGTTCATCCAGGCCTTGTGTTCCCACAGGTGTTTTAACTCAGTGGCTGTGCCTGTTCATCCAGGCCTTGTGTTCCCACAAGTGTTTTAACCTGGTTGCTGTTCCTGTTCATCCAGGCCTTGTGTCCCTAGCTGGGATTGACCTCTGTGCTCGACTGCTGCGCCTCTTCATCCAGGCCTTGTGTTCCCACAAGTGTTTTAACCTGGTTGCTGTGCCTGTTCATGCAGGCCTTGTGTCCCTAGCTGGGATTGACCTCTGTCCTCGAATGATGTGCCTGTTCATCCAGGCCTTGTGTTCCCACACGTATTCTTATTTGTGAGAGATCCTAGGCTCCAATTCCTTTGTCATCAGCTGAAGTGCGTAAGTACAGTCGGAATTCACTAGACGCCAATGGAATTCACTAGACGCCAACGATATTCACTGGACGCCAATGTAAACACCGGGTACACACAACTCTAGGGGTAAACCCGTTCCAGGGAGTCCTTCCCTGAACAAGCATGAGGGTGGAGGTGGGCTTTACTGCACACCCACCTGACGGACCATGCCCATACCGCTGCCAGTATTCTAGCATGCATCAGAAAGATGCTGGCGAGCTACCAGTGTTTTAACCTAGTTCTTGTGCCTGTTCATGCAGGCCTTGTGTCCCTAGCTGGGATTGACCTCTGTCCTCGAATGATGTGCCTGTTCATCCAGGCCTTGTGTTCCTACTGGTGTTTTAACTCCATTGCTGTGCCTGCCTGTTCATCCAGACCTTGTGTTCCCACACGTATTCTTATTTCTGAGAGATCCTCCAATTCCTTTGTCATCAGCTGAAGTGCGTAAGTACAGTCGGAATTCACTAGACGCCAACGGAGTTCACTAGACGCCAACGATATTCACTGGACGCCAATGTAAACACCGGGTACACCCAACTCTAGGGGTGGACCCTTTCCAGGGAGTCCTTCCCTGCACAAAGGAAAGGGAACTCTCTCCTGGGCCAATTGATAAGAAAACCCCAATTCTGCAGCCAAAAATAGGCTGGAAATCCTTCCCCCATTGACTTTAATGGGCGACATATGGACATATACCCAACTCATTGAATTCTGTTTATGTCCATATTGACCGCAAATGGGACCCCCTTTGGACATATGGACATATGAACTTAAACTTTTGCTCTGCACATCCCTACCGGGTACTCACTCCTCAAGGACCTGCTTTCCTTAATCTGGTGCCTGCCACTGAACAACTTCTGCCTGCCAGAACCTTCTACAATACAGCTTCTGTTTCAGTGAATACTTTCATTCAGTCTGACTCACCTTTAGCTTCAGCGCTCAGGGTTTACATCCGGGACCTATACCTGCTTCGCCGCGCTGCCTATCACCTACTCGAGTGTGAGACTGATCTCCTCTGTTGAGGAACCCTGGACTACTTCACTGGACTACCTTCACTGCTGCCTGCCCCAGGCAGTACCATCAAGCTGTACAATAAATACTACTTCTCTGTGTCTGCGTGTATAGAGTCTAGCCTAGTACTGCGGCTCCTCATGGGGCTCCTCTCCGTGGGAGTGGCCATCACCGCTGCACTCAAGAATCCACTCCAACACCTCATAACCATAATAGTGGGTAACCGAAGGTTGTTAAGTAACTGGACCCAGTCAGCGAAGTACTGCAAAAGGCCCGATGTACCTGGGAGCGAAGCGAGCTGAGGGCAGTTTCAAGTGGATGAAGTAGTTTCTGAGCCACACTTTGTCTCCGGGGTTCAACTGAGGAGCTGCCCGATGATAGGTATCGTAGAACTTCTTAGCCCTTTGACCAGTTTGCTGTAGAAATTGTTTGGTGTGTTCCCAGAGTTGGTGTAACTCTTGCGCAGAGGCCTGTGCCGCCGGAGACGACACAGACAAAGGTACTGGAAGAGGAGGTAGAGGCTGACGTCTGTAAAAAATCTGGAAGGGCGATGATCCAGTAGAAGCAGACTGGTGAGAGTTGAAGGCAAGCGCGGCCCAGGGTAGTAGATCGGACCAGTCACTCTGCCTAGAGTTCACATATTTATTTATTTATTTTATTTACTTTTAACTTTTATATACTGATGTTCCTGTATAGGATACATATCACACCGGTTTACATAGGAACTAAACTGTCGCCTTGGGGCAAGTACAAGGAACATGTAATACAAATAAATTATAATATAGTATAATCAAAAACATAGGGCTATACATGATAAGACTTCAAATACACTTTTGGTGAACGCAATAATTATGGGAAAACTACAGTAAGTTAATGGGTAACGGGTTGAACTAGAGATGTGAATCGGAACCAGAATCGGTTCGGATTCCGGTTCCGATTCACATGTGGGGTTTTTTCCATTGGGCCCGATCATGGTTTTGTTTATCGGCTGCACCCGAGCTGATAAACAAAAAACCCACCCCGACCCTTTAAAACTAATCCCTTTGCTTCCCCCACCCTCCCAACCCCCCAAAAAACATTTTACAGGTATCTGGTGGTCCAGTGGGGGTCCCGGGAGCGATATCCCGCTCTCGGGCCGTCGGCTGCCACTAATAAAAATGGCGCTGATGGCCTTTGCCCTTACCATGTGACAGGGTATCCATGCCATTGGCCGGCCCCTGTCACATGGAAGGAGCACTGGATGGCCGGCACCATCTTTAAAAATGGTGCAGGCCAAAGGGCCAAAGGGCCATCGGCGCCATTTTGATTAGTGGCAGCCGACGGCCCAGGAGCGGGAGATCGCTCCCGGGACCCCCACTGGACCACCAGGTACCTGTAAAATGTTTTTGGGGGGGGGGTCGGGAGGGTGAGTGAAGCAAAGGGATTAGTTTTAAAGGTTCGGGTGGGTTTAGGGGTTATTTTTGTGTACCGTTTTTCCCGCCCTCCCCCAAAATGATAAGAGAACCCCCACGATCAATATCATGGGGTTTTCCTATCTTTTCGGGGGAGCCCCCGATTTCTGACGATTTTGAAAATATCAATGATATTTTCAATCGTCCGAAGCCCGATTCACATCCCTAGGTTGAACTAACATAAACTAGCAGGCAAGTTACACAGGAAAGAGAGAGATAATACATTGAGAACGACTAGCTTACAGGTTCAATTATATGGGACTAGGCGACTTCTAGCTGCGTGGTGGGTGGCAGCTAGCTTATGGATTGAAAATAGTCTCAGGCTCACGGGTTGTTAAAGAGCTAGAGGATGAATGGGTTGCAGGGTTAGTTCTATTAAGTTAAGAGGGCTCATATGCCTGGAGAAACTGCTTTAAGGTACGATTCGTCCTCTCTGTCTGTCCATTGGCCTGTGGATGGTAGGCTGATGTGAGGTCCAGAGATATGTCAAATTTCTTGCCTAATGACCTCCAGAATTTCGCCGTAAATTGCACCCCTCAATCAGAGAGTATGGGTCTTGGGAGTCCATGGAGGCAAAAGATGTGGCGAATGAATAATTTCACTAATTCTGGAGCTGAAGGTAGACCAGGTAATGCCATGAAGTGAGCCATCTTCGAAAAGCAGTCCACGGTGACCCAGATGGTGTTGTTGTCACTGGATGGAGGTAAATCCACAATGAAATCCGTGGCTATATGTGTCCACGGCTCACTAGGTGCAGGAAGTGGTTGAAGGAGCCCCCAAGGGCAGCCTGTTGGCGGTTTCTGACGGGCGCAAGTGGGACATGATTCTACATACACTTGAGCGTCCTTTTTCATGGTTGGCCACCAGTAGAACCTTTGAAGAGTAGAAAGCGTTCTAGCTTGTCCGTGGTGGCCTATGAGCAAGGAGTCGTGCCCATCTGAGGATTTTCCTTCTGAGTGGTCGGGGAACCACCGTCTTCCCGGCTGGCACCATGTGTATGGCGGAGAGGAGCACCCTCGTTGGGTCAATGATGTGCTGGGGAATACCTGGAACATCTTCCGTGGACAACGAACGGAAGAATGCATTGGCTCGAGTTTTCTTATTGGCTGGCCGGTATCGCAAGAGGAAATCGAACCGGGTAAAAAATAGAGACCAATGGGCCTGCCTGTGATTAAGGTTTTGAGCATGGTGTAAGTACTCAAGGTTCTTCTGGTCGGTGTAAACCATGATTTGGTGCTGTGCTCCCTTGAGCCAGGGATGCCACTCCTCGAAGGCTAATTTAATCGCCAGTAATTCCTTGTCCCTGATGCCGTAATTGTGCTCCACAGGAGAGAATCATCGGGAGAAGAACAAACATGGGTGCAAGGTGTGATTGGCTGAATGCTGGCTGAGGACTGCACCAACACCGATGTCAGAAGCATCCACTTTGACAATGAAGGGTCGGGGACCTGGATGACATAAGCATGGTTCTCGTAAGAATGCCTCCTTGAGTTCGTGGAAGGTAGTCACGGCTTCAGATGACCACTGGGAGGGATTGGCTCCCTTTCAAGTCATAGCTGTGAGTGGGGCGTTCAGTGTTGAATAATAGTGGATGAATGACCTGTAGTAGTTAGTGAAACCCAGGAATCTTCGAAGCGCTTTAAGACCTGTGGGTTGAGGCCAATCCCGAATACTCTTAGTCTTTTGTGGATCCATCTGAAACCCCTGGCTTGAGACCACATAGCCCCGAAAGGGAACAGACTCCTGGTGAAAGGAGCATTTCTCCAGTTTGGCATATAACTGGTTATCCCTCAAACATTGTAGGATGTTGGCGACATCCAAGTGGTGGCTCTGAAGGTCTTGTGAGAAAACCAGAATGTCGTCCAGATATATCACTACACAGCTGTAGAGCATATCTCTGAAGATTTCTTTCATCATATTCTGAAATACTGCCGGGGCGTTGCAGAGGCCAAACGGCATTACTAAATATTCAAAATGGCCGTCACGGGTGTTAAATGCGGTTTTCCATTTGTTGCCCCAGGGTATCCTGACCAAGTTATACGCTCCTCTGAGGTCTAATTTAGTAAATATCTTGGCTCCTTGGAGCCTGTCAAAAAGTTCTGAGATTAATGGCAATGGGTAGCGATCCTTCTGGGTGATCTCATTTAAGCCACGGTAATCTATGCACGGCCAGAGGGAGCCGTCTTTTTTCCCCACAAAAAAGAACCCAGCTCCAGTAGGAGACTTAGAAGACTGAATGAAGCCTTTCGCCAAATTCTCTTGTATATATTCAGACATGGCCTTTGTCTCAGTCAGAGAAAGTGGGTACACCCTTCCTCTGGGAGGCTCAGTGTTGAGTAATAAGTTTATAGCGCAATCAAATGAGCGGTGAGGCGGTAGAGTGTCTGCAGCTTTCTTGAACACGTCTTTAAAAGATGAGTATTGCAGTGGAAGACCTGGAAGGGATGTTGTAGTAGTTAGAGAAGGCATAGGGGACACAACCTCCAAGCACTTCCCATGGCAGGAGTTGCCCCAGTGGGACAGTTGTAAAGTGCTCCAATCGAATTGTGGTGTGTGCAGTTGTAACCATGGCAGTCCAAGCACCACAGGGTGTATAGCCTTATCTAGGACCAAGAAAGAAATGGTCTCTGTGTGCAGTGACCCGGTGCGAAGTTGGATGGGACCGTGGAGAGGGTAACTTTGCCTGGTAACGGTTCGACATGAATAGAAGACAGAAGCAATGGAGTAGGTGTCCAGATGGTGGGGATTCGTAGGTGTTCCACGAGTTGTTTAAGTATACAGTTCCCATCAACCCCGGAGTCCACCAATGCCAGGGTGTGAAATTCCAGGGCCTCTGAGTTGATAGAGACAGGCAGTGTTAGAGGAGGAGATGGCGTGGTCAGGCCTAGGAGGAGTTCTCCAGCAGATCCTAGGCCTGGGAGTTTCCCGGACAGAGTGGACAGGAAGGTACCATATGCCCCGGTTGACCACAATACATGCAAAGACCTGATCTTTGCTGACGATGTCTCTCCTTAGCAGATAGATGACTGTGACCCATTTGCATCGGTTCGTCTTCCTCGGTGCTGGGTGTAGGAGCAGTCTGGGTGGTAGGTGTTGGGCGAATGCATGGAACACCCGAAGACATTCTCTTGGATCTTCTAGCCTCGTGTGACCGCTCACGCAGACGGTGATCAATGCGACCGGCGAGGTCGATAAGGGAGTCCAACGCCTTAGGGAGTTCTCGTGCTGCTAATTTGTCCTTGATGCGTGAGCTTAGACCTTCTAGGAATATGGCACGCAGGCAGCCCAATTCCCAGTGTTATTCTGAGGAAAGAGTCCTAAACTCAATGACATATTCGGTCAGCGACCTGGTACCTTGTTGCAGATGCAGGAGTGCAGATCCGGCAATGGTATTGCGACCAGGGTCATCAAATACGGAATGGAATAGGGCGAGGAAGCCTGGCAAGTCTTTGCAGATCGGGTCTGTTCGCTCCCAAAGTGGTGCTGGCAAGGGCACTGGAGGCCGGAACAGTGACACATGTGAAGCAGGACTTGGCTTGATAGGCTTCGAGGCAGAGTCCAGTCAATTATTCAATTGATTTATGCCATTAGCCAAAGTCTCTAATACCTTTTGCTGCTCTGTAATTCATTGGGCCAGGCCAGGGATGGCCTGAATTGCCGAGACCTGCCACTGAGGATCAGGTTTGTGGGCCCTGGGCCGAGGTGAGAGATGGTACTGCCCACAGGGAGGAGCCTTGTGAGCCTCACCGTCAGGAGGCAAGGTCTCAGCAGACGTCAGACACAGCTGTGAAATAAAGTCTTTATTAGAGAGAGAAAGAGGCACTGCCCGAGGAGTGGGGAGTGCAGGAGAAAGGCACTGAGTCTGTGCAGTGGGGTATTCACAGAGGGGATACCTCAGTAGTGAAGATCCGGCAATGGTCCGCAGAGCAGGGAAGACCGATGAGGTTCCTCTGTAGTGATGATTCGGTAGTGGCCTGCAGCGCAGCGTACATCGAAGGGGTTCTTCACTTAGAGATGGTACGGTAGTGGCCTGCAGCGCGGGGTACACCGGTGAGGGTTTCCCACTAGAGAAGGTGCAGTAGAGGTCCACAGCGCTAGGTACACTGACGAGGTCTCCTATTAAAGATGGTACGGTAGTGGCCCACGGTGCGGAGTACACCGCAGAGGATTCCACACTAGAGATGGTATGGTAGTGGCCCGCAGTGTGGGGTACATCGGCGAGGATTCCACACTAGAGATGGTATAGTAGAGGTCCATAGAGTCAAGGTACTCATAGTGACGTATGTTCCAGCAGAAACCCTGGGGAACAGGGATAGGCCGCAGTCCAAGGCAAGAAGGCCCTCCAAGAAGCAGATAGCCAGAGATGAGGAAGGGCCCCCGAGGAGTGGGTACCCAGAGCGTCAAATGCCAAATGTGCAGGAACTGGAATGGGAGGTCCGTAGTGAGCGAAGCGGATTCAGCAATGAGGGAACTCGTTGCCAAATCGTCAGTAGGCAGGGCCAGCCGGCTTAAGTATTGTGGAGTGAAGACGTCATCCGGAGGGGACGCCCCCGAGGTTCCCGCCATGATGTGCTTAAGACTGGCCCGTGCGCGCGCCTAAGTAATACCAAAGGCAAGATGGCAGCCGACATCGCCCACACCATCCCGGGGACGCCAGGCAGGTCGGCGGTAGCTGGCAGAGGCCACCACTCTCCCCAACGGTGTCAATGCAGGAAAGAAAGACGTGAGCATTAGTGGTCGCAGCCGTCTGCAACTGACGGGCATAACACAGAGCATCTCCACAGGGGGCCACCTAAGACCAGCTGGCTCCGGTACCCAAGGGCTCAACCTGCGGGTAACGTGGGTTGGTAGTGGCAAAGCTCCAGCTGGTCCCTGTCTTCCTCCAGCCTCACCTCCTGATGTTGGTGACCTGCGGGGATTCCCCTCTCAGGTAGCATCAACACCAACTCAGGCCAGGGGTCCACAGTCTACGTCGTGGTCCCAACAGGGTAGCTAAGATTTTGTAGTCTTGGCAGGTGAGCACAAATCATATAGATTTACAGGATTTGTCCTAATGTGCATTAATTATTCATGAGCTGCTTAGCATGTTTTGCATGCTAATCAGATCATTTAAATAATTGTTGTAGTTGGCTATTAATACAGACTAATGCTCTTGAATGCATTCAGTAATGCAGTTAATAAGTTTTAAAATGTTTTTATACACCCGTTAATGCTTGCATTATCATTAATACACGTTACTACATTGACCCCAAAATGTCAATAAGGAAGGCAGTTAAACTTCTGAAAGACAAGAGCATCAGCTATAAATGCAACAAAAAGGTCCAGAGAAGGGCGACCAAAAAGGTGGAAGGTCTTCAACAAATGACTTATGAGGAGAGATTGAAGAATCTAAATATGTACACCCTGGAGGAAAGGAGGAGCAGAGGTGATATGATACAGACTTTCAGATACTTGAAAGGTTTTAATGATCCACAGACAACGACAAACCTTTTCCGTAGGAAAAAAATCAGCAGAACCAGGGGTCACGATTTGAAGCTCCAGGGAGGAAGATTCAGAACCAATGTCAGGAAGTATTTCTTCACGGAGAGGGTGGTGGATGCCTGGAATGCCCTTCCTCCGGAAGGGCATTCCAGGCATCCACCAGAAGACCAGAACTGTGAAGGACTTCAAAGGGGCGTGGGATAAACACTGTGGATCCATAAAATCAAGAGGCCGTCAATAAAGAGTGGGTGGCTCGCCAGAATGACGGCTACTGCCTGGAGATAATACCCTTATTCAATAAACATACACATGGTTACTGTGACTCCAACATCGCTCTAAGCTACAACAGCAAGAGGAAATGTGGAAAAAAGGATTCGCACTCACAAAGCGGGGAGTAGCTGGCTTGTTACAGCGGTTACTACCCCAAACCAAATAAGCCTGATACTTCACGTTCAACCCATATCCAGCATAGCTCTCTGCTTCAACGGCAGGGGAGAAGAAAAACTGATACTTCACGCATATCCAGCATAGCTCCCTGCTTCAACGGCAGGGGAGAAGAAAAACTGATACTTCACACATATCCAGCATAGCTCTCTGCTTCAACGGCAGGGGAGAAGAAAAACTGATACTTCACGCATATCCAGCATAGCTCTCTGCTTCAACGGCACGGGAGAAGAAAAACTGATACTTCACGCATATCCAGCATAGCTCCCTGCTTCAACGACAGGGGAGAAGAAAAAAGGATTCGCACTCACAAAGCGGGGAGTAGCTGGCTTGTTACGGCGGTTACTACCCCAAACCAAATAAGCCTCATACTTCACTTTCAATGCATTTCCAGCATAGCTCTCTGCTTTAACGGCAGGGGAGAAGAAAAACTGATACTTCACGCATATCCAGCATAGCTCTCTGCTTCAACGGCAGGGGAGAAGAAAAACTGATACTACACGCATATCCAGCATAGCTCCCTGCTTCAACGGCAGGGGAGAAGAAAAACAACCAATAAGGGCTGAATAACATAGTCTGGGTAAAACAAATAAGCATGGGTGTAGCTTGCTTATTGCGGCGGTTACTTCCCCTACTACCCCTAACTAATCAAGCTTGATATTTCACTTGGATGCAGCTCCATCACTGCTCTCTACATTAATGGTGGGGGTGGAAGGGAAATAGAACCAAAGAGCTAAGAGAAACAGATAAGTATGAGAAGAAATGTGTGAAGCTTGCTGGGCAGACTGGATGGGCCGTTTGGTCTTCTTCTGCCGTCATTTCTATGTTTCTATGTTTCTATATACAGAAATTCTGAATGGCAAAAGAAACATACTTTCAATAAAAATATGAAGAACTTCAAGAACTAGACAGTTTACTGGTTCTTTACTTTCTCAAAAATGTCAAAACATTGAAACATAAGATGTATACTGTAAAACTAGATATGAAAGTTAGTTATGATAACTTATTAAAAAAACGAAGAAATTAAAGATGGGAGGAATGTATTGGAAGATAATTTTATAATGTTGTGTGACATCCAAAACTTTGCATAATTACTAACAGCAGAAGTCAATAATATAAAGAAATTATCAAAAAGCAAAACACTTGGAAGGGACAATGTACTTACTGTACTTTCATAATTTCTGTAGAATATAAGCAAGGAAAGAGTCAAGTCTCTCACAGTTTGATGAATCAGATATGCAACACTGGAGAATCTCTGCAAGATGTCCTTGTCAGAACTATGACTCCAATTCCCCAAAGCACAGAACAGTGTCTGAAATCTCATGAACCAAAGATAATTTTGGAGACCATTAAAAAGAAAATCACACCAATTGTTGATCTGCATCTAAATGAGACACAACACAGATTTAAGAGCTATTATTATTACAAATGATATCCTGAGAGAATGTTTGAAAATGTTTGAGAATGTTTGAAAAGATCTATTTCTATGTTTTATTGTCTATGCCAAAGCTTTTTATAGAGTAAATCATAGTAAACTGGTAGAAGTATGTGAAAACTGATATATCACAGGATTTAGATTTTCACTAATTTATATTAGAGTCAAATTGATGCAGTCAGAATAGTAGTGAAGAATGTGGGAATAAAAAGAGGAGTGAAATAACGATTCATCTTCTCCCTACTTTTATTCAATGTGTACAGCAAATTTAAATCTCGGAGGTCAAGGAAGAACTGGAAGGCAAAAATAACTAATGGGCAGATGATAAGGTATTAGTGGCCTCCAAGGGATAAGATCCACAAGAGATTATAGATTATGTGTAATATGGAATGAGCCTGAACCTCAAGAAGACAAAAAACATAATAATCAGGAATAAGAACTGTAAGGCGACAGAAATGTTTGCTGAAGGACAGAAATTGAAAAGATCAAGGAAAATAAATAACTAGATAGCTGGGGTCATAGAAGTTGAGATATGTTTAATAAAAGTAATAATAAGAATCAGGAAAGCAACAAATGATTATTGGCACTGAAAGGAATTTCTTAGCAAGAAGTTAGATGTAAAGTTAAAGAAAAGGCCTCTGAGTGCAAACATCTCAGTGGCAGTGAAACTTGCAACTATAGTAATGAGATGATGAAGAAAATTTACACATTTGAAATGGGGTGCTATCGATAAATTCTGAAGCTTAGCTGGGAGGACATGCTCTCAAATCAATGGATGCATGAGAGAAAGAGAGACGAAAGATTCTTGACGTAAGTTGGGTCAAAAAGAAAATGTGATTTGCTTAGAGACTCTGATGACAAAATAGCTAATTTATATGGGGATTATGTACAGAGGATTTTCCCAATGCACACAAAATGGGAAAAAACCTTTAGAACATCCAGTCCAAGGGCATGATAGAGGGCAAAAAAAAAAAAAAAAAAAAAGAAAAGAAAGGAGTTGTCTGGAGTGATGCTATCAAAAACTGATCAAGATTTGGAAACATGAGAAAAGGAAAGAGGATAGTTCTGCAGAGAGAGAACCAGCGCACCATTTTGACAACCTTTACGTCAAAGAAATGCTTGATGGTGATCATTCTGGCTGGGAAGGGTGGTATAGTTTTTCCCAGTCGACTTCATGATCATCATCACCATCAACCATTATCTCTGATATAAAGGATGGCAAAATGATGTCGGTTTTCTTTTTCCTTTGAGCATGTTTCCAAAGCTTGACCCTTATTTTGTGTCATCACCTCAGACTGCTTTCCTTTATCTCTTTAGCCCTCTGCCATCCTCCTCACCATTCTCACTGCCACCTAATTCTCCTCACTGTCTGACTCTGGTTCGCTCCTATCTGCTCTGTACCCTGATTGTTGGCCCAGCACTAAATTCTTCTGTGTCAGCTCAATACTGTAAGTTCCCTTCCAACTGTCAGCATGACACTGAGCCTGTTGCTTGAAAGTCCTCCCCCCACCCACCACAGACTGTCAGCCTAACATTGTAAGTCCTCCCCACCGCAAACTCTCAGCCTATTTCTGCTCAGAGCCAGGCTAAGAATGTGAGGGAGTAAGGCTTTTTCTTTCACGTTACAATAGATGCAGTTGCTCTGGCAGAGCTCCCAAAAAGCCCTGCTCTAATTTTCCTTTCTGTAGCAACAATAGTATGATTCTGGGCATGCCTGAAAGAAAGAGAGAGAGAGAGAGAGAGAGAGAGAGAGAGAGAGAGAGAGAGAGAGTAAGAGAGAGAGCCAGCAAAGTGTGAACTAACCTGTTTGCATTGCTGTGCAGAGCAGCCCAGTTCAGATAAGCCCTAATTAACATGCAGCTCCTTAGCATAAGCTCCTGGCAGGACTCACAGACTCTGCTTATGCTAAGAACATCCAAAATAGCAACCAAACAGCATGCAATGGGAGACCCAGTAGAAGAGTAAAGATTCTCCCAGGCCTCTGGGATACCACGAACTGGACTTTTGCTTCTGACAACCCTGAGACATGTTGAGTGCAATATACTTTATCCGCAGTTTCTTCAAGGTAAAGAACTTCTGACTTTTCTTTGTTGTGATCTTGGCCAGGCAGATCCCTGGATGCCAGGAGTGAGCGAAGTGATGCTCAATGATTACTGCTGGGCTGAGTATATCATACAACTTAGTGCAGCTTCTAGCACAGTGATTATGCTTCTTTATAGATTGTTTATATCATAAAGCAATACAGATTACAAATCTGCATATTATATAGTGTATATTATGTGATTGAATAAATTATTCTATAGATTACAACATTGTATATTATCTGACTGCAAATGATTGCACAGTATATACATCTAGTGCAATGTATATTTCATAGCAGCATATACTATACAGTCTATATTATGTATCTGTGTATTCCACAGCAGTACATGTTATGAAGTTCTGTATATTTAGCATGGTGTATTTTATCTGGTTGTGCAGATTAATGGATAGTACAATCTATGTTAGTTTGTTGATTATGGTTCAGTAAGGAATACAGGCGTGCTATATATAATTATTATGCTAAGATTAAGGATTGATTTCCTATGAGGTGCTATAGTCAGGATTATTTAGTCAGCATCCTCTGTTTTGGGAGTTTTCAGTATTGGTTGAGGTTGGTCTAATTGCTTTTTAGCAGTCATATATGTGGAAAGAGATCTGGTCATACCTATTGGACTCGGGTAACTCCTATAATTAAGAAGAACATTGCTGTGGTTCCCTCTTAGCGCTGAAGATTTCAACAGTTTTGTAAATTGAATACTTTTTCTGCCAGAATAAATCAGGAATACAAAGAAGACCTCAATGATTTTATTTAGGGCTACAGGTAACTTTCTGCCTGTACATATAAAGTAAGAATTAATCATACACAACAAAGATAATGTTTGCAGCTTGCAAAGTGTCACCCATTTGGGTCTGGGCTTGCAAAATAACACCAGCAGAGGTGGTAGTGTGAGATCCAGGAACATAAGTCCCACCATCACCACTCCTGCACATTCTCTGCAGAATACAGGGGGGGCATCCCCTGTCTCCTCCATGCACTATATCCATAGAGCACCTGAGGGCACCTCCCAAAATCACAAGGCACCAGGACACGTTTCCCCATGTCCCATGAACCATACTGCAGAAAGCATTCGAGGCAGGGTCTTTAAAACAATTTTAATAGTGGGGGTGCTCAAATCCATTTGCGTATTCCTCCCTCCCTTTTTATTCTTTTATTCAGTACACCTTCTCTCTTAAATGGATCTCCTCCCTAGACAGCAGGCTAACTGGTCTGTGCTTCGTAGCTGTTTATTTTTTCTTTGATTAATTTCTGTGTAATTTCCATTATATACATTTCTATTTCTTTTGTCCAGTTTTTTCCTGCTGTGTATTTTTAAGCTGAATAAACAAAATGTTTTTTAAAAACACTATTTCACACCTCCAACTTTTGCATCATCCCAGGTCAAGTTCTTCCCTCCTCCTCCTCTCACCCTCCAAATAATGTGCATTAATCACCAATTTACAATGCAAAAGTCATTTCTGCAAAGTTTATTTCCCCTCAGTACATCAGCCCTAGGAATTGTATTTCATCTGTTGGGAATCTTTAAGGTATTGCAAGCAAGGTGTATGCAGCAGCAGAGTAAAAGGCAGTTAATGTAGCCAGTAAATGCTACTAGTAATATAAATGGTGCCAATGTGCCTGCAATGAGCATCAGAAATGATTTCATTTCAGGGATTTGTTGTGAGTGAAGAGGAGAAATTTAGAGTGCCAGCAGGCAACAGCAGTAATGCTGGCGACTAACAAACTGAGTAAATGCACAAGCAGGAAAAACATATCTGGGAAAGATTCTAAGGTCAAAATATGCAAAAGTAAATTTAGAAAAAAATATGAACTGAGTCTATTTCCAAGTATGATAAAACATCCAGGCAAAACTACAATATATTGATAGCTGCTTCCACCAATAGTGCCAATATGTCAGCAGCGGGTTTCACATAGAGCAGGAGTGGCCAACTCTGGTCCTGGAGAGCTACAAACAGGCCAGGTTTTCAGGATATCCACAGTGACTATGCATGAGATAAATCTGCATACAGTGGAGGCAGTGCATGAAAATCTATCTCATTCATAGTCATTGTGGATATCCTGAAAACCTGGCCTGTTTGTGGCTTTCCAGGACCGGAGTTGGCCACCCCTGACATACATCATCAACCAAACCACCATACATGATAAACCTGTTTGTCACTTCCAGTTTATTCCACCTTTTTCCTAATGGCTATTCCCCTGAATGAGGCTTCTAGAACTTCCAATGATCTGATCACTGTCAGATTTCCAATGACAGGCCCAGACCTCTTATAGAAGTGGAGGGGTAGATATTCAAAGCTGGCCGTGTAAGTAACTTAGCCAGTTAGAACTTATCCAGCTAAGTTACATTGTATGTTCAGTGGAACAGCGAAGCCGCTGAATATACACATATATATACACACATAGCCGGATAAGTCTACCCAACTATGGTGCATCTAAACTTGCACGTATACTTATGTGGCTAACTTGCTCTGCCCAGTACGCGCCTACCTTTTGTGCGTGTAACCTTTAGCCAAATAAGGGACTTATATGGCTAAATGGTAGCTGCTGAACGTAGGTGCATATTCAGCGACCGCTAATTAGCCGCAAAAGTCCCGCTTATCTGGCTAAATAGCGCTGAACACGCTTTGAGTATTAGGCCCAGAATGACTATATGAAGGATAGGAAGATATGCTTTCTGAAGCATGTAGTACCGGCAAAACCTTGGCTACAATACTGCAGATGCTTTCCCACTATGCTTACCATAAAAACAAATAATCTTGTTTTAAAAATTCTAAGAGTGATATTGTAAGTGCAACTACCTTTCTGTGCTGCTGTTGCTTATTAGTTTTTTTTCTTGATAGAAAGGACGTGTTTGGTGTCTGCACTAAATTATTGATTCTTCCTTGACACAGCTGTCATTATTGATACATAATGATGATAATGAAGCATCAGCTAAATAATTACAGTCAGTCGTCAGTGTCATGTAGTGTCTAGTTTGTTGAGTTCCACTTATCCACATCTTGTTCTTTCTTGGGCCTGATATATCAAAATTTGAATCTTGTACACAGAAAAAGTAGAAGAAAACCTTGTGCAAATCTAGACTATTGTGAAGGAATATTTAGCAGGACTGCAAGCCATTGCCAACCCCTGCTACCCAAAAAATGCGAATACATTTGTCGTATGGGTTTGTTATAAAAGAAGTCAATTATGCTAACTCTGCTGGATACTCTGAGGCAATTCAGAAAAGCTCTGCTTACTCAGATTCTTCCAGTGAAGACGTGAGCTTGCACTTGATAATGGTGCCATGATCATGTCTTTGAATAATTATGGGGTCATGGGGTGGGGGACTGGTGTTGGTTTAAGTATGGGCATTTATATGCTCATCTGCCCCAAATGGTAGAGAAACAGAGGGGAAGAGAATTGGGCAGACTGGGTGAGTTTTCATCTGCTGCCATCTAGTATGTTAATAATGATGGCGGTGATGCTCTGGCTAGCATTGCTCATATCATCATGGCACCATTGATGATGAACAAATTGCATT
Source organism: Rhinatrema bivittatum (assembly GCF_901001135.1). Lineage (NCBI taxonomy): Eukaryota > Metazoa > Chordata > Amphibia > Gymnophiona > Rhinatrematidae > Rhinatrema > Rhinatrema bivittatum. The sequence continues at coordinate 225,105,760 of NC_042623.1, forward strand.
ATTTTGATTCGCTGTCCATTCTTTCTGTCCTATACACCAATGGTGCCTGCTACCTCTTGCTCGGTTCTTACATCAACTTCGTTCTGTGTCTGTTTGTCAAAGCTTTCACCACAGATATGTAAGAGAAGAAAACACATTACATCAGGCCCATTGGATTAATAATATAAATTGGGAGGGGGCATCAGTGTTGGAGAAATACCAGTAACTGCTATTTAAGGTGTCCAGGTGTCCAGATTTTTTTTTATTTTCTAATTTTTTTGCATATATCTAGTTTATTAAGACCAAAAGACTTAATTTAGTTTAGTTGCCTTTGCTGGCTAAAGCAAAGTTAAGACTTAAGAGTCAGACAAAAATAAATATATTCCTCCTGTTTGATTCATGATATATGAATCTTAATTTAAATTACAGTTACAGAGCCAGATTGAAAAATAAACTGGATCATAAATCTCTGGGCAAAGGGCAAAGGGCTTTTAAATCTTGGATCACAGAACATGAATTTCAAATCGATACATCACTCTTGGTATAGTATCTTTGTCCAAAGCACCATATGGAGCTGAAGAAACAAGGCAGGAGTACCCATTCTGAGTCTACTTACATTTCTATAGAAGAATTCTGACAGATGCCAGACTTTATACAACTTTTGCTAGGAATTAGCCATGAGGGAGGGATTATCACCCCTCCCCTTAGGGAAAGGGGTGATAATCCCTCCCTCATGGAACCCAGGACTCTTTCCCCTTAGGGAAAGAGTCCTGGGTTCTTTAATATCTAGGATAGAAAAAAATCTTAATTAAACCTGAAGGCACTTACAGCATTATAGCTAGGGCACTGGTTCAGCACCGATTCGAGGGGAAGTGCTCCCAGCACCACACTGGAGCATGAGATCAGTACTGATTCACTGGGGGGCATGCCCCTGAACACCATTCTCAGCAGTGACTCAGAGGGGAGAAAGCCCCCATACACCATGCTGAGATAGTGGGTTAGTAGTGACTCAGATAGGAAAACACCCCTAACACTGTGCTGGGGCGCTGTCTCCATTCCTTTCTGCTTACATGCTCATATAAAATTTGGGGAGGACAAATTTCAAAGCCATTTACCAAGGCAAGCAGCAATTTACCCAAGTAAAGTAGCCTGTCTGAAAACTGCCCTCCTCAGCCCAACTAAAAATATGCACAGAGCCTGATGGAGGGACTAAGGTTGATTCGCTGCTCTGGTCTCTCGCTACCCAAACAGGCTGGAGCCCGCGCTATTGCTGAGGTAGCATTCATAGTCCCTGTGAGAGAAGGGAATCCCAGTCAGCACACAATGGAGATATCTAGTGGCCAGATTTTAGGCCCACGATGGCAGGGTTACAGGAGGAGTCCTGGTGTATGTTTCCCAGCCAAGGTCTGTGACTGTAATGATTGGACTGAATGAAGCTGGGGAAAATCCCCTGGGCAGTTGCAAATGAAGGCTTATAGCTACATATTCCAGTTCTGGTTCCAACTGAGCTGGAAACCCAAAGGAGGAGGAAACTGCCAAGTCTAAAAATTTGAAAATCTGTGCTGTGATTCCAAAGTACACATACATTTAGCCAGACTATGAGGAGGCATTCCTGGGGGTGTGTTTAGGTTGAGGAAGGAAAACAGCATGCATGCATTCCATTTTCAAAAGTGCGCACACTAGTTCCCCCTCCTTCTGTCACCTGCACAAACAGCAGCTGCGGAGTGTACGGGACAACATACATGCCTGAATTTAGCTCAGGCATGAAAGTTGTTTAAAAATACCATCTTGGAAGCCCAAACCAGATGCATTCCATGCATTTTAGAAGGAAGGCTAAATGTTTACCTGCGTGGTTGAAAGATAAGCTGAGAGAGGCTATAATATCTAAAAGAACATCTTTCAAGAAATAGAAAAGGGATCTGAATGAAGAAAACAGGAAGCAGCATAAGCACTGGCAAGTTAGATGCCAAGCATTGATAAGGAAGGCAAAGAGAGAATTTGAAAAGAAGCTTGCCTTGGAAGCAAAATTTTCATAATTTTCACTTTTACAGGTACATTTGAGGTAAAAAGGCTGCGAAGGAATCAGTTGGACCATTAGATGATCAAGGAATAAAAGGAGCACTTAGGGATGACAAAGCCATAGCAGAGAGACTAAATGAATTCTTTGCTTTGGTATTCACTCAGGATGATGTAAGAGATATACCTATGTCAAGAACAAAGGATAAACCACACTGCGTAATATCAATATATCAAGATCAAAAAAACGACAGTACCAAAACTATTCACATTTAACCATAAACAGAAAAATATTTATGAAACATTTCTTACATATATGTAAAGGCATGAACCCCAGAACTTCATCATGAAATTCTTAAGTGAAAGACTCTACCCCATGTCATACAAACAAGTTTGAGAACTTCTGTGAAAGTGTCACTTATTAGAAAATATCACTTTTGAAGAAAAATCATTTCACCCCAGTGCAAAAAGCTTAATTCAAAATTTGATGCCCATGTCAGTCAATGAACAGGTTACTTAGCTTCTGCAGGTCTTGGTGCATGTCTCCTGATGAAGATCAGTTTCAAAACCTCGATGTTGGGGGTCTTGCAACGCTTTGAACACATTTTGGAACTGTTGGATCCTCCATACATGAAAGCAATGTGGGAAATTATGATTTATTGGCAAAAAGAAAGCAAATAGAATGCTAGGGATTATTAGGAAAGGAATGGAGAAAAAAACAGAGAATATCAAAATGCCTCTGTATCGCTCCATGGTGCAACCTCATCTTGCATATTGTGTGCAGTTCTGGTCACCACATCTCAAAAAAGATATAGCAGAAAAGGTACAGAGAAGGATGACCAAAATGATAAAGGGAATGGAACAATTCCCCTATGAAGAAAGGATAAAGAGGTTAGGACTCTTCAGCTTGGAGAAGAGATGGCTGAGGGGAGATATGATAGAGGTCTATAAAATAATGAGTGGAATGGAACAAGTAAACCTTAATCAGTTGTTTATTCTTTTAAAAAGTACAAAGACCAGGGGGCACATAATGAAGTTACTGGGTAATACATTTAAAACTAATAAGAGAAAATATTTTGTTTACTCAACGTATAATTAAGCTCTGGAATTCTTTGCCAGAGGATGTGGTGAATACTATTAGTATAGCTGCATTGAAAAAAGATTTGGACAAGTTCCTGGAGGAAAATTCCCTTAACCATTATTAAGGTAGAGTTGCTGAAATCCACTGCTTATTCTTGGGATAAGCAGCATGGAATCTATCTACCCCTTGGGATTCTGCCAGGGAGTTGTGACTTGGCTTGGCCACTGTTGGAAACAGGATACTAGGCTTGATGGATCTTTGGTCTGACCCAGTATGGCAAGTCTTACATTCTTATTAATTGAATTGGATAGTTTCCTGTTGAAAATTAGTCACAAAGCATGCATTTTAAAAGTGCGCATGGATTTTGAAACTAGGCAAGTTATTCAAAAGTGTCCCCTTAGTATCCTGTTTTTCAGAATGTTATTAGTAAGGGTTGGTTTTTTTTATTTTTTAGAAATAAATATATCCTGCCAGGAACATCAGTAAGGTACAAGCTGCCCTTAGTAGCAGGGAGAAGTGAGCTTCGTCTGATGTCATGGCTGGCCAGATGGTGGGGTTGGGGCGGAGGTTGGGGCGGAGGTCCCTCTAATGACAGCCACACAGGAGCGGTTGCTCAGGAGCTTACTTTCAGCATTGGCACCCTGCTTCCCTCCACCCACCCATCCTCATACCCCAAGGTGACATCTATCTTTCTCACCCCTTCTGATGGCCTTGTTTCCTGCTGCTGCTCTTCAGGCATCCCATGCTCTCTCTTTTTTTTTCCCTTCTTGTGTTTTTTCCCCTTTCCAAGGGCTATCATCTGATCAAATGTCATAAGGAACAAGTGATTTTTTTTAACTCTTTGGTTTTTCAAATCTTGTTACAAAGCATTTTGAGAGTTTTTCAACATGAAAAAAATATGAAAAAGTACTAACTCACCTGTCCCTGATGACCTGACATCAGATAATTACTTTATTCTCTGTCTCCCCTCAGCTGCTTTCTGTTGTACATAATATTCTGTACTTTAAGAAGGCCCTTGTCAGCACTTTTTCAAACAAAGATATGACTCAGAATTTTAGAACAAATATAATTTTTAATATTTCATATCTTTGGAAGAACAGGAGCTATCCTTCAAGATGGGCATAGCAACGCTGTGTCTTGTAATATCTCGTACAATCTGTTATTTTATAGTTTAACCCATACATAGAAAATGCTTGTGAGAGGATCCTTCACCAATTTGTCAATCTCATAACCTAAACTTGTCTATCCTGAAAACAATCTCCTCCCACCATAAAAGTTCCTTTATCAACATGGCTTTGATGCACTTTGTTTCTTCTGATCTCCTTTTGATCTTCTGTGTTGTGTATACAGATAGTAGGTCTGTGTTCTGAATAGATAGTAGGCCTGAATTCTGTTGCTGGTGCCAGACCTTTAATTAAAACTGTAACCTCGGGAATCTTCAGTTCACCTGGCTCCTGTTAGTTGAGATAGGAATCTGTGAGACACAAGCTTGTATTTTGGTTTCTGTGAGAACCAAGCTTCCTTGTATTATGATTTAAATATTGCCATTGATGCCCACCTGGCCTTTAATTATAGGCTTTGCAGAGCCTACAAGTTTCCCAGATCTTCCACATTCTTGAGTCTGAGGTGGTCAGAAGTTCACTATATCTCAGCAGTGTCAGTGTGAATCAGCCAGCTGAGGATTCTGGGAATGGCTAAATGAGCCAAAGTTCTGAGCCAAAGTTCTGAATCATATCAATATGTAACCAGAAATAAAAATGGGGTAAATAAAACAAGTTGTTTATTTTTAACCTGGGGATGAAAGAGGAGAAGGCAGTGCTAGACTGAGGCATGTCATTTTTTTCCTTCACCCCCCTTGGGAGTATGCTGCTGTAGGAGGGCTGTGAGCTGTAGGGAATCAGCTGTACTGATCCGGCTGGGGAATCAGCTATTTGACCACATGAGCTGTGTTATCTCCCATGGCACTGAAGGAGTTACTGCTGTGGGAGAAATTGTGCTGCTGTGGGGAATGTGCTACTGCTTGAAGGAGGCTGGGTTCACCATTGAGGTCCCTGGGAAAGCCCCTAATATGAGAGGAAGTAAATCCAAAGCAGCCTGGGTCAGGAAGTAAGGATAAGGATAGGACAATTGCAGCAATTTTAAAAGTTAAGTAACATAGGTATTAAATTAAAATACATTAAAAAAAACCCTGACAGGAGGTAGGGTTCCATATTAATTTCAAAGCCTTGAATTCAAAATGGCAGCCATGATAATAAAGGTACAAAAAGCATCAAAAAGAGTCCAAAACTAAGGAAAAATAAATACAGGGATCATCTGGGGGGTGGGGGTGCTACACCTGTAGACTGGCCTCAATTGTGAGGATTGGGGACTAAAAATGCTTAAATTCGTGGTGTTCCTGTGTGGTCGAATAAGGGCTTTAAAATCATTAAAACAGGAGAAATGAGAATAAAAGACAAGAAGACATCTAAGCAAAACTTGAAAATCCCCACTGTGAATTTGATTTGAGAAAATGTAATGGGAACAAGTTGTTTTAACTGTAGACAAAGTGACTGTATATTTGGCAAGTATTGGGGCAATTGTTACAAAAAATAAAATCACAAAACATTTGGATAGACATGGTTTAATGTGAATCAGCCAGCATGGATTTACCCAAGGGAAGTCATGCCTCACAAATCTCCTACATTTTTTTGAAGGGGTTAATAAACATGTGGATAAAGGTGAACCGGTAGATGTGATATATTTGGATTTTCAGAAGGCGTTTGACAAAGGTTCCTCATGGGAGGCATCTAAGAAAACTAAAAAGTCATGGTATTGGAGGTGATGTCCTTTTGTGGATTGCAAGCTGTTTAAAAGACAGGAAACAGACAGAAGGATTAAATGGCCTGTTTTCACAATGGAAAATGGAAAACAGTGGAGTGCCTCAGGGATCTGTACTTGGCCCAGTGCTTTTTAATACATTTATAAATGATCTTGAAAGGAGTTCAACGAGTGAGGTGATCAAATTTGCAGATGACACAAAATTATGCAGAGTTGTTAAATCTCAAGCAGATTGTGATAAATTGCAGGAGGACATTGTGAGACTGGAAGACTGGGCTTCCAAATGGCAAATGAAATTTAACGTGGACAAGTGTAAAGTGATACATATAGGGAAAAATAACCCTTGATGTAGTTACACAATGTTAGGTTCTATCTTAGGAGTTACCACCCAGGAAAGAGATCTAGGTATCATAGTGGATAATACATTGAAATTGTCAGCTCAGTGTGCTGCGGCAATCAAAAAAGCAAACAGAACATTAGGAACTATTAGGAAGGGAATGGCAAATAAAATGAGGGATGTCATAATGCCTCTGAATCGCTCCATGGTGAGACCGTTTCTTGAATACTGTGTGCAATTCTGGTCGCCGCACGTCAAAAAAGATATAGTTGCACTGGAGAAAGTGTAGAAAAGGGTGACCAAAATGATAAGGGGCATGAGGGTAAACAGCTGCCCTATGAGGAAAGGCTAAGGAAGTTAGGGTTGTTCAGTTTGGAGAAGAGATGACTGAGGGGGGATATGATTGAGGTCTACAAAATCATAAAAGGACTTGAACAAGTTAATGTAAATCAGTTATTTACTCTCTCAGATAACAGAAGGACTGGGGGGGGGGGGGGGGGGGGTCACTCCATGAAGTTAGCAAGTAGCTCATTTAAAACAAATCAGCTCTAGAATTAATTGCCAGAGGATGTGGTTACAGCAATAGTGTAACTGGGTTTCGTAGAGGAAAAATCCATAAACTGCTATTAATTAATAAGCAATAGTAGCTTGAGCTTTATTTAATGTTTGGGTACTCACCAGGTGCTTGTGACTTAGATTGGCCACTGTTGGAAACAGGATAGTGGGCTTAATGGACCCTTGGTCTGACCCAGTATGACATTTCTTATGTTTTTATGTTCTAATACTAAAACTTCATGTGAGTCTTTGAAAATATTGGTTCTACAAAGTTTGGGGAAAAGATAATGTCAAAGTTAAAATGTATTGTAAACATTGACTCCGCTCCAGTAATTTTTGGGAGTCCAGTTAGGGTTTTCATTTTCTCCTGCCAGTGGGAAGCAAGGGTTTGGCAGCATTACAAGTGTCCTGGTGCTGGAGCTGAGGAAGATGAACCCAGCATCCCATCCACAAGACACGATTCCAATAAAATCGCTTCAATCTATCCCAGATTTAGTTGCCCGCTCATTAGCTGAGATCGTCAACATTTCCTTGGAAGAAGGTTTATTCCCAGATGCTTTAAAATTTGCGGTTGTTTAAACCTCTATTAAAGAAACCACAGTTAGATCCTGAAGATATTGCAAACTTTCGGCCTATATCAACTCTTCCTTTTCTAGCAAAATTGATAGAAAAAGTAGTAAATACACAATTGATGGATTATTTAGAGTTTAATCAGTTGCTCTTTCCTTCCCAATTTGGGTTTCGGAAACTTCATAATACAGAAACTCTTCTCACTTCTCTTTCAGATACTATGTTAAGAGGGCTTGATTATAGCAGTTCGTATCTTTTAATCTTACTTGACATCATGGCCGCATTTGATACCATCAACTATGATTCAATGATAGCCAGACTCCAAGAAATTGGTCTTAAAGAATCCACTTTATCCTGGTTCAAATCATACTGTTACGGACCAGTTAATGGAACCAAAATAGAAGACCACCTACCTTGTCTTGTAGAGGTTCTGGAGTGCGAGGAACAGTCCGGTCGGGGCAGACAGCAGACAATCGAACCAAGGCGGGAGAATCTGAAGGCTGGCAGCCAGTAGCAAATCCAAATCACAGTCTGAGTCAAAGCAGGCAGCAGACAGCAGAACCAGGGCAACAGAATCCGAAGGCAGGCAGCAAGTAGTAAATCCAATTAACAGTCCGGGTCGAGGCAGGCAACAGACAACAGAACCAGGGCAACAGAATCCGAAGGCAGGCAGCAGGTAGCGAATCCAATAAACAGTCCAGGTCAGGTCAGGAGACAGAAACAAGCAGCAATCCAACAAAGCTCCCACACAAGCAACTTGTAGCTGAAGCACTGCTGTGCTGGAGAGGTCCTCTTTAAATAAGGCTTATTTCCCGCGCTAGCAGGGACTTCCGCTGGCAGCCGATGTCAAAAAGGGGGCGGAGTCAACCCACGATTTGCACGGTGCCGTGCCAGATCGGAAACCGGCATCAAGTAGGGATGCCGGCGTCAACGGGAGTGTTTCTGCAGGTAACACATACTTTGTAAAACGATCTTTCAAAGTTAAATTAGGGCCTGCAGAATCTGTCAATGTTCCCTTTAGCTCTGGTGTTCCTCAGGGTTCTTCCCTTTCTCCTACTCTGTTCAACATTTACATGGCTCCGCTTTGTAAACTTCTGACAGGTCTAGGACTAGTCCACTACTTTTATGTGGACGATGTCCAGATCCTTCTACCAATTAAAGACTCAATTCATAATATTCTCAAACTCCGGAAATTTATTCTAGCTCCATTAAACAACTCCTTATCCAAATGTCTTTAGACTTAAATGATTCTAAAACTGAAATTTTGCTCATATGTAATAAAATCACAGAGAAAATTACATCTACCATTACGTCATGCCTTCCTTCTTACCAAATTAATCAAGAAGTTAGAGAATTAGGCTGTATTCTAGACAGTGAGCTTAACCTAAAAGCTTTCATTAGAGCCACAGTCAAAGAGGGCTTTTATAAACTCCACATATTGAAGAAATTAAAACCACTGCTTCATAAAAGTGATTTCCGGGCAGTCCTACAAGCTTTAGTACTATCAAAACTTGATTATTGTAATGCTCTCCTTTAAGGATTGCCTTCAGCAGCAACCCATCCTTTGCAACTTCTGCAAAATGCAGCAGCACGCCTACTCAACAATTCAATGAAATTTGATCATATTACCCCCATACTGGCCGAGCTACATTGGTTACCTATCCATGCCTGAATTCAATATAAATGTTTAACACTAATTCAAAAAACTATTTATGGAGATAGCACGGACTGGATAAATGCATTCCTGCATATACATACACCTGCTCGTAACTTAAGATCATCAAGCAAGGCACTTCCTTCAATACCTTCTCCTAAATTCACTCATTTAAACTCAGTTAGGGAAAGGGCCCTTTTGCTGGCTGGGCCAAAACTCTGGAACTCTTTACCGCTCAATATCCGACAAGAAGCGAACATACAATCTTTCAAAAAAATGTTAAAAACATGGTTGTTTGAGCAGACCTATTTTCCACCAGGTTAATCCTTTGTTATTTACGGACTCCCCCAATATTTATTTATTTTTAGACAAGAAATGCTTACTTTTAGTGATTTGTCTTATGTAGGTTTTTATAAAAAAAACTCTGTATTTTATTATTTTGTAGTTTGTTTACTTGGATAACTTATACCTATTTTCTGTATTTTTTACTGGGCAATTTTTATTTTCATTTTTATTTTATTTTATTACTTTGATCATTTACAAGTTCTAATATGTTTTATCTTTTATATGATTTATTTTACAATTTTAGGCCTGGATTCTCTAAGGTCGCAGACCTTAGAGAATCCGGCGGTAACGGGGGGCAGGGGAGCGAAGTGGGGGGTGGTCCTGCAATAGACAGCAGCGATTGCACCTCCGCGGTGCGATCGCTGCCAGCTTTTGCACTGAATAAAAAGGTATAGTTATTTTGCGTGAAACTGGCAGCGATAAGGAATCTTACCTTTCGCCTCCAGCAATGTGTCCGCAGCATCGGCCCCCAGTGCTGCCACCAACTCCTCCTCTTCCGGGGCCGACTCCACCCCCAACTCCGCCCCAAGCTAGCTATCGCACGCGATAGCGTTAGAGAATCACCCCCTAAGTTTCTTAATTTTATATAGTTAAATGTACTTGTTTTATTGGACCAGGATTAAAACTTGGTCCTAGTCACAATATAAACCGACATGAAGTGATATAAAAATGTTAAATAAATAATAAATAAGGAAACAATGTGAGGAGGTTGGCCAAGGAATACCTCGTTAGCTAGTGATGTAGCCAGATTTCAAATAATTGGCACCCAAATGACTACTATATAGTACATTAATATTTCTTATTTGTTACTTTCCTCCAGAGCAGAAAGGCTTTGAATGGTTCTATTTATTCCTAGTACCAGCAGGATAAACGGCCTGCTGAATATACAACTATGAATTTATCCAGCTGCATATAGCTGGGTAACTTTAGGCCTATCCAAGCAGTCTTTAAATATGGCTGATTAGGCCTAAATTTATCTGGCCATGTGTGGCTGGATATCTTGCTACTTACCTGGATAGCTTTAAAAAAATATCTGGCTAAGTAGTGCTGAAAAAAAAAAAAAAAAAAAAGGGCCTGGGACTATTTCTTAGTGATATATTGATGGAATAATAAGGCGATATGTCAGAGGGGGAGAAGGGATACCTTTTTGGGAGAAAAAGTTAATTTGGAAAAGATCTTTGAGAGAGACACACATGGGCACTGCTCAGCAGCAGATGTGCTTGGCAGCTTCTCTATTAAGGAGACTTCTAGTGTCTTTTGAGAGTTGGAAATCATAGGACACGGTTGTGAGAGTGACTGTGTGAGAGGAATGTTTGAAAGTGGTAAGCAATTGAAAATTATATCTGCCAAGGTAAGACAGAGGATAGTTAAGCTTTACTCTTCCAGCACTGCCTCTGATAGAGCAGCGCTGGATGTCCAGGGCGAAAGAAAATTGCTCTTAGCCACACATGGCCAGATAATTTTAGGCATAATCGGCCATATTTAAAGACCGGCTGGATAGGCCTAAAGTTAACCCAGCTATAAGTAGCTGGATAAATTCATAGTCATATATTCAGTGGGACATTTATTCTGCTGAATATACGGCACAAGTTATCCAGTTAATTTTAACCAATAATTTGTCCATTACCCAGCCGAATGAATATGGACCTCAGTGCACAAATTAGCAGGTGTAATTGTCTGCAGGTAGTTTTGGTGGGATAATTTTCAAAAGGAAAATATGCATAAACTTTTCTTTTGAAAATTACTGTAAAAGTATGCATATAATTGCCTTCAAATGCATGCAGGCTGTTACAAAATTATCCCCAAAGTGATTGAAATAAAAGAGAGCAAATTTACAAACTACTGATAATAATAAGAGAAAATTAGAGGGTACAGAAAGGATACTAACAAGGACAGTCTCCAGGTTCTGGTATTGGTCTGTACTGTCTCTGGTCAGAATACCACATATTTTGCTGCTAGAGCTGCTGTTTCTCCCAGAATACCACACATCACATCATCTCTAGGCATCTCAGAAACAGTTTGAACTATTCCTTCATCTGCCTCCTACTTTCTCCCCTCTTCCCCCCAACAAAAACAATTGCCCCCTGCTTTTTCCTCAGATGTTTCCTGCTCTCAGTTATTTTTCCTGGGTTAATCTTTATTGCATTTGAAACAGTCTGTGGTGATATGAGATACACAGCCAGGTGAGACCAAAACCATATGCCCACGCTAATAGGATGCCCAAGGTCACACACCCTGCTGTGACGGAATGTGAAACTGCAGCTCCAGATACAGCAGCACACCCAAGAAGGAGAAAGGTTGGGAATGAGCACCTTGCTCAAAAGCAAAACTATAAATAGTGCAAGGAAATGCCAAATAGCCCCGGGGAGAATGTTTCAACATGCAACAGGAGTGAAATAGCACTCCTAATCCAGCTACATGACTAAGAGAGGGGCTCCATGTCAGGGAAGTGGGAGTATAGCTATACCACAGCACTTTTGCTCTCATTCTACCCACTTTCATGCCTTCCAGTTTGTACATACCATTGTTGTCACCAATACCAAGGTTCATCACATTGCATGTGTATACATGAGGCTTATTTGCTCACTCCCTGTTCATGTGTAAAAGCCAGAACTGAGTAAAAGAGATTGATGGACCAGTCTGAAAGTTTGTATAGATATCTGGCACAGACAGCATTGACAACTGTTGGCACTCCCAGCTATATTACTTGCTTAAATCTATTAATCTGTTTACTGAACAATTTAGTCTGTGAGGGTAACGGAGATCACTACTTGGCAAATTTCAGATTATTCAAGGTAAAAGTTGGATTTAAGCTGAATTGTTTTTCTGAAACAGTAACGGGAATGGTTTGGTTTGTTTGAGTTTAGTTCAAATTCAACAAAGATATCAAAATAATGCTAGACTTCAGCTCCAGTTGAAGATGAAATAATGACTTGACTTGGTTTTTGTCTGGTTTTGTGTTCTGTTTGAATACCTGATTATGAACAGAATTAAAATGAGTAGGAAGTGTTACACTAGATAGTGACTCTTTACAAAAAAATTGTTGAGTGTCTTGTAGAGAGACTCCCTAAAATGGGATGCACTTTTTGTAATCTGTGGGGTATCTGATGATCTGGGTGGGGGAGACCCAGAGTATAATCAATGTTACATAAGAAGTGCCATACTGGGTCAGACCAAAAGTCCATCAAGCCCAGTATCCTGTTTCCAACAGTGGCCAATCCAAGTCACAAGTACCTGGCATGTACCCAAACATTAAATAAATCTCTAGCTATTATTGCTTAATAATTAATAGCAGTTTATGGATTTTTTTCCTCTAGGAACTTATCAAAACCTTTTTAAAACCCAGATACACTAATTGCTCTAACCACATCCTCTGACAATGAATTTTAGAGCTTAACTATGCACTGAGTAAAAAATAATGTTCTTCGATTTGTTTTAAATGAGCTACTTCCTAACTTCATGGAGTGCCGTCTAGTCCTTCTATTATCTGAGAGAGTAAATAACCAATTTATATTAACTTGTTCAAGTCCTTTTCATGATTTTGTAGACCTCTATCATATCCCCCCCCCCCCCCCCCTCAGTCGTCTCTTCTCCAAACTGAACAGCCCTAACATTCTTAGTCTTACCTCATAGGGCAGTCGTTCCATGCCACTTATCATTTGGTTGCCCTTCTCTGTACTTTCTCCAGTCAACTATATCTCTTTTGAGATGCAGTGACCAGAATTGCACACAGTATTGAATATGCGATCTCACCATGAAGAGATACAGAGGTATTATGACATCCATCATTTTATTTGCCATTCCCTTCTTAATAATTCCTAACATTCTGTTTGCTTTTATGATAGCCACAGCACACTGAGCCGACGATTTCAATGTATTATCCACTGTGACGTCTAGATCTCTTTCCTGGTTGGTAACTGCTAAGATAGAACCTAACATTGTGTAACTACAGCAAGGGTTCTTTTTCCCTATATGCATCACTTTGCACTTGTCCACATTAAATTTCGTCTGCCATTTGGAAGCCCAATCTTCCAGACTCGCAAGATCTGCCTGCAATTTATCACAATCCGCTTGAGATTTAACTACATTGCATAATTTTGTGTCATCCGCAAATTTAATCACCTCACTCATCCTACCCCTTTCCAGATCATTGATAAATATATTAAAAAGCAACAGTCCCAGAGGCACCCCATTGTTTACCTTTTTCCACTGTGAAAACAGACCATTTAATCCTACTCTCTGTTTCCTGTCTTTTAACCAGTTTGCAATCCACAAAAGGACATCGCCTCCTATCCCATGACTTTTTAGTTTTCTTGGAAGCCTCTCATGCAAGACTTTGTTGTATGTCTTCTGAAAATCCAAATACACTACATCTACCGGTTCACCTTTGTCCACATGTTTATTCACCCCTTCAAAAATATTTAGGAAATTTGTGAGGGTCCCTTGGGTAAATCCATGCTGGCTGTGTCCCATTAAACCATGTCTATCTAAATGTTTTGTGACTTTATTCTTTATAACAGTTTCCATGATTTTTCCCGGCACTGAAGTCAAACTCACTGGTTTATAGTTTCCTAGATCACCCCTGGAGCCCATTTCAAATATTGGGGGTTACTTTGGCCGTTTTCAAATCTTCATGTACAATGAATGATTTTAATGATAGGTTACAAATGAACTGAAATAGGTCTGAAATTTCATTTTTTAGTTCATTCAGAACCCTGGGGTGTATGCCATCCAGTCCAGGTGATTTACTACTCTTCAGTTTGTCAATCTGGCCTAGCACATCTTCCAGTTCACTGTGATTTGGTTCAGTTCATCTGAATCATCACCCTTGAAAACCGTCTCTGGAATGGGAATTTCCCTAATATCCTCTTTAGTAAACACCAAAGCAAAGAAATCGTTTTATCTTTCCATGATGGCCTTATCTTCCCAAAGTGCCCCTTTAACCCCTCGATCATTTAATGGTTCAACCAACTCCCTCATAGGCTTTGTGCTTTCAATATATTTTTTAAAGTTTTTATCATTAGTTTTTGCCTCTACAGCCAACTTCCTTTCAAATTCTCTCTTAGCCTGTCTTATCAATGTTTTACATTTAACTTGCCAATGTTTATGCTTAATCCTGTTTTCTTCTGATGAATCCTTCCTCCAATTTTTGAATGAAGATCTTTTGGCTAAAATAGCCTCTTTCACCTAACGTTTTAGCCATGCTTGCAATCGCTTGGCCTTCCTTTCACCTTTCTTAATGCAAGGAATACATATGGACTCTGCTTCTAGGATGGTGTTTTCTAACAATGTCCAGTCCTATTGCACACTTTTTACCTTTGTAGCTGCACCTTTCAATTTTTTTAAAACTATTTTTCTTATTTTATCAAAGTTTCCCTTTTGAAAGTTTAGTGCTACAGTCATGGACTTACTTATTGTCTCCTAGTCATTAATTCAAATTTGATCATACTTTGATCACCGTTGCCAAGTGGCTCCACCACCATTACCTCTCTCACCAAATCCTGCACTCCACTGAGAATTAGATCTAAAATTGTTCCCTTTCATCGGTTCCTGAACCAATTGCTCCATAAAACTGTCATTTATTCCATCCAGGAACTTTATCAGTCTATCACGTCCTGATGTTTCACTTACCCAGTCAATATTGGGGTAATTGAAATCTGCAAAGTACACTGGTGCAGGATAAATTGTATCACCACCAAAAATTCCAAAAGAACTTTTATTGCAATTCAAAGCAGAATCAGGTGAAACAATGTTGAAATGGCAACTCCATGAATTAAAGGACACATAATTTCGAGCGATCCCCCGACACGGACCGTGTTTCGCTAGGCTGCATCGGGAGGGACCAGCATGTACATTAAAGTCTAGAATATAAACAGAATAATATATAGTCATTTCGAAAGGTGGTGAAAAATGGCCAAACACTTTTCTAAAACAAGCTTACATACCTTCTCAGATGTACAATGGAGCGCGAGCGCCCTCAAAACTGACAGCCATTTAAAGCTAGAAAAGGCGCGAAAGCTGACACTCTCGCGTGAGCCGTCAGAGTTGATTGCTGACACTCTCGCGAGAGCTGTCAAGGCGGAATGCTGTAGCCAAATTCCGGGCTCAGTGAAACAAGTGCCACTCAATATCCTTGTTTAAACCATTAGGATAAACTGTATCCAAAGTGAAGATCCATTTCTGTTCCCTCCGACCCAGCACCTCGGGGTAGTTGCCCCCCCGGAGGGGACGGCGAACCACCTCGAGGACCGAGAAGGAGAGGCCAGAGATGGAGTGGCCGCGTTCCAGCCAGTGTGTTACCAGGGGTTCGTCTACTCTACCTAAACGGATGTTCGAGCAATGCTCGATAATGCGGGTCTTAAGCATCCAAGTCGTTTTCCCAACATACAGAGGGGAGCAAGGGCATTTGATGACGTAGACTACACCTTTTGTAACACAGTCAGATGAGGTACGAATCTTAAACAGCCGGCCAGTGGAGGGGTGAATGAACCCTGTAGATAATTCAGTGTGGCAACACATACTACAGTGTCCACACGGTCTATGGGTAACCGGCATGGAAGAGTCAGCCGTAGAGTGGGTGATATGTGGAAAAGAGGCTGCGTGCACAAGCCTGTCACGAAGGTTTAAGCCCCGCCGAAAAGTGAAACGCAGGGGACTTTGCAACAGCTCTGAAAGTGCCAGCGACCTCCAGTGGCGGCGAATCATAGTGGCAATAGTGTTCCCCAAAATAGAGAAAGGAAGAATGCAATTATTCACAACTTCATCCGACTCAGTGGGGGGAAGGAATAGCCAGTCCCTATGTGTATAAAGTGCCCTCTTAAAGGCTTTCTTAACCACCCGAGAAGGGTAGCCTCGTTCCAGAAACCGAGTGGTGAGACCCTGTGCCTGTGTCAAAAATTCCAGTCGAGATGAACAGAGGCGGCGAAGCCGCAAAAACTGTCCCGTGGGGATATTATCCTTTAAGGGCCTAGGATGACAGCTCTGGTATTGAAGAAGGGTGTTACGATCGGTATTTTTTCTAAATAGCGTGGTATGGAAGCGGCCCCCAGCCACCGATATCAGGACATCCAAAAATGCAATTTCTGAGGCATGTAGACAGAAATTAAATTGAATGTGAGAATGAAGGGAATTGAGCCAGTCCAAGAACATATAAAGTTGGGGATCAGTGCCCTTCCAAATAAGGAACACGTCATCTATGTACCGGCGCCATTCATGAATAAGGCCGGCCCATTCCGAAGAATAAAGGAAATCTCGCTCGAATTTGTCCATGAATAGACATGCCAGGCTAGGGGCCATCGTGGCACCCATAGCCGTGCCTTTGATTTGTTGATAGAACGACTCTTGATATTGAAAGAAGTTTTTTGTTAATGCAATCTCAGAGAGCTCAATCAAAAAAGATGTCGAGATCCGATGTGGCGAGGGGCGCGTGTCCAATGTTTGTGAGATAGCAATCAGTGCCTCGCCCTGCGGAATGTTGGAATATAAGGAAACTACATCTAAGGTCACTAGAAAAAATGGTTCTTGGGGGAATTCCAACTGGTCAAGGATGGTAATTAAATGTGCCGAGTCACGGACATAGGATCTTATCAGGGGAACAAAGGGTTTCAAAAACACGTCAACGAATTGTGACAGTGGTTCCAGAAGAGACCCTATGCCCGAGACAATCGGACGGCCCGGAGGTTGTTCCAGAGACTTGTGAATCTTTGGAAGGGTATAAAAGAGTGGCATGACCGGGTGTGGTGTTAGTAAGAACTTATATTCCTTACTAGTGATCATATGCTGATCAAAGGCCGCCTGGACAGTTGTTTTAATTATACCTTGAATAGACTCAGTCGGATCAGTGGCTAATAATTTATAATAAGAAACATCATTAAGCTGACGGAGGACCTCGGCATGATAGTCCTCACGATTCTGTATCACAATAGCCCCCCCCTTTTTCGCTCTGATTTGAAGGCAGTGAAATTCAGCAAATTTCTACGAGACGAGACTGACTGCACGTCCGGCTACGTTTACAAATGGATGAACCGTCAAAAAAAGTCACCTTCGCCGAGGACTCATCCTCCTCAGGCGACTCTATGGCGGAGAATCAGCCAGCCCAGCGCAACCAGAGACCCCGAAGGCGCGGCAACAACCCCCCTCGAAATGTGACTTCAGTTTCTGCAACAGAGCCCAGTCGAGGACAGGGACAGATACCACCTCAAGACACCACGGGTTTACATTCCTCTGTTGCATCTCGCTATTCCTCAATTGCGGCCACTTTTTTAGACTCGGGCCACCCGCCCCCACGGGACACCCGGACTCGACCTCGGGGCACGACCACACGTCCGCAGTATACACAGAGACCGGCTCGGGTGACCCGGTCACAAACAGAGCTGTGGCAATAAATCCGCAGACAGTGTTTAATTTATCTTCACGCCCTCTATCCGTTTCAGAGACTCGTGTACTACATCAGGGACTCTCGTTTGTACCGACTATAAAGGGAGACATGTTTGATTTGTTTATACATCTACATCGGTTCTTCCGACGGTTAAAACTTAAACTTTTCTTTGCGGATTCACCACCCACAATGGACTTGTCTGTTGTTCACCCGAAGTCGTGATGGTGTCCGCCGGCACCCGTTGATGTATCTTTAGGTGCTTTTGAGCGCCTGGTATGTAGAGATGTTCGGTCTATTTGTGCTAAGAAATGTTATGCGAGATATAACCTGTCGAGGGAAGATTCTCAGGCTATAGAAACACTTGCTAGAGACCCCACGATTGTCATTAAACCTGCTGACAAAGGGGGGGGCTATTGTGATACAGAATCATGAGGACTATCATGCCGAGGTCCTCCGTCAGCTTAATGATGTTTCTTATTATAAATTATTAGCCACTGATCCGACTGAGTCTATTCAAGGTATAATTAAAACAACTGTCCAGGCGGCCTTTGATCAGCATATGATCACTAGTAAGGAATATAAGTTCTTACTAACACCACACCCGGTCATGCCACTCTTTTATACCCTTCCAAAGATTCACAAGTCTCTGGAACAACCTCCGGGCCGTCCGATTGTCTCGGGCATAGGGTCTCTTCTGGAACCACTGTCACAATTCGTTGACGTGTTTTTGAAACCCTTTGTTCCCCTGATAAGATCCTATGTCCGTGACTCGGCACATTTAATTACCATCCTTGACCAGTTGGAATTCCCCCAAGAACCATTTTTTCTAGTGACCTTAGATGTAGTTTCCTTATATTCCAACATTCCGCAGGGCGAGGCACTGATTGCTATCTCACAAACATTGGACACGCGCCCCTCGCCACATCGGATCTCGACATCTTTTTTGATTGAGCTCTCTGAGATTGCATTAACAAAAAACTTCTTTCAATATCAAGAGTCGTTCTATCAACAAATCAAAGGCACGGCTATGGGTGCCACGATGGCCCCTAGCCTGGCATGTCTATTCATGGACAAATTCGAGCGAGATTTCCTTTATTCTTCGGAATGGGCCGGCCTTATTCATGAATGGCGCCGGTACATAGATGACGTGTTCCTTATTTGGAAGGGCACTGATCCCCAACTTTATATGTTCTTGGACTGGCTCAATTCCCTTCATTCTCACATTCAATTTAATTTCTGTCTACATGCCTCAGAAATTGCATTTTTGGATGTCCTGATATCGGTGGCTGGGGGCCGCTTCCATACCACGCTATTTAGAAAAAATACCGATCGTAACACCCTTCTTCAATACCAGAGCTGTCATCCTAGGCCCTTAAAGGATAATATCCCCACGGGACAGTTTTTGCGGCTTCGCCGCCTCTGTTCATCTCGACTGGAATTTTTGACACAGGCACAGGGTCTCACCACTCGGTTTCTGGAACGAGGCTACCCTTCTCGGGTGGTTAAGAAAGCCTTTAAGAGGGCACTTTATACACATAGGGACTGGCTATTCCTTCCCCCCACTGAGTCGGATGAAGTTGTGAATAATTGCATTCTTCCTTTCTCTATTTTGGGGAACACTATTGCCACTATGATTCGCCGCACTGGAGGTCGCTGGCACTTTCAGAGCTGTTGCAAAGTCCCCTGCGTTTCACTTTTCGGCGGGGCTTAAACCTTCGTGACAGGCTTGTGCACGCAGCCTCTTTTCCACATATCACCCACTCTACGGCTGACTCTTCCATGCCGGTTACCCATAGACCGTGTGGACACTGTAGTATGTGTTGCCACACTGAATTATCTACAGGGTTCATTCACCCCTCCACTGGCCGGCTGTTTAAGATTCGTACCTCATCTGACTGTGTTACAAAAGGTGTAGTCTACGTCATCAAATGCCCTTGCTCCCTTCTGTATGTTGGGAAAACGACTCGGATGCTTAAGACCCGCATTATCGAGCATTGCTCGAACATCCGTTTAGGTAGAGTAGACGAACCCCTGGTAACACACTGGCTGGAACGCGGCCACTCCATCTCTGGCCTCTCCTTCTCGGTCCTCGAGGTGGTTCGCCGTCCCCTCCGGGGGGGCAACTACCCCGAGGTGCTGGGTCGGAGGGAACAGAAATGGATCTTCACTTTGGATACAGTTTATCCTAATGGTTTAAACAAGGATATTGAGTGGCACTTGTTTCACTGAGCCCGGAATTTGGCTACAGCATTCCGCCTTGACAGCTCTCGCGAGAGTGTCAGCAATCAACTCTGACGGCTCACGCGAGAGTGTCAGCTTTCGCGCCTTTTCTAGCTTTAAATGGCTGTCAGTTTTGAGGGCGCTCGCGCTCCATTGTACATCTGAGAAGGTATGTAAGCTTGTTTTAGAAAAGTGTTTGGCCATTTTTCACCACCTTTCGAAATGACTATATATTATTCTGTTTATATTCTAGACTTTAATGTACATGCTGGTCCCTCCCGATGCAGCCTAGCGAAACACGGTCCGTGTCGGGGGATCGCTCGAAATTATGTGTCCTTTAATTCATGGAGTTGCCATTTCAACATTGTTTCACCTGATTCTGCTTTGAATTGCAATAAAAGTTCTTTTGGAATTTTTGGTGGTGATACAATTTATCCTGCACCAGTGTACTTTGCTACTTGCGTATGTGCAAGGTTTTTGCTTCGGTCTCTTTTGGTAATTGAAATCTCCCATTATTACTGCACTACCAATTTGGTTAGCTTCCCTTAGCTTTTCACTGTCCGTCTCACCATCTTGGCCAGGTGGATGGTACTATACTCCTATCACTATACTCGTCCCCAACACGCAAGGGATTTTTACCCATAAAGTTTCAGTTGTGCATTTAGACTCATGCAGGATCTTTATACTGTTGGACTGTATGCCATCCCGGACATAAAGCGCCACCCCGCCATCAAGATGCTCCTCTCTATCATGTGATATAATTTGTACCCCGATTTAGCACTATCCCATTGGTTATCCTCTTTCCACCATGTCTCTGAGGTGCCAATTAACTCTATGTCATCATTCACTGCTAATCACTCTACATCTCCCGTCTTACTTCCTATACTTCTGGCAATAGCATATCCAATAATTCAAAGTGTGTTTTTTGTTTGTATTAACATTCTGCTTTTCAGTTGACAGGGATAAATTGGAATCTTTTAGCTCAGGTGAATTTTTAATTGTAGGTACTTGGACTACTTTTCTTATTATTGGAACCTCTCTGTTGGGATGCACTAACTCTAATGCTACATTAGTATTCTTCAAAGATACCTCCCTCCGAACTATGCGCTGCTGAACGACTTTCGGCTTTCCCCTTTGATTTAGTTTAAAAGCTGTTCTGTCGAGATCACGTGAGCCAGCAGGGGAGGCAGATGTGGGTGCCTTAGCTCCAGGCCTCACTCTCCTATCCAGCCTCATCCTCCGCACAATCTCGCCCATTTCTAAATTTCATCAATCGTAGAACTATTGCCGCAACACGAGAATCCCTAACCATAAAATTATGGCGACACATGATCCAGAAAGACAAGGAAAAGGAGCGCGAAAAAACCTGAGGCCAGGATCCGCCATCTTCTCCTGATGCACTGCCAACGGGGGCGGCTCCTGCGGGGCCCGACTTAGAACATATTAAAACGCTGGTCGCCGCCGCAATAGAGCCGGAATTAAAAGCCATCGCTGAGCAACTTGCTGAACTCAAGCAGACCCTTAGTGGCTATGAATCCAGGTTTGTTGAGGTAGAAACCCGAGTGTTGGAGGTGCAGAATGACCTCGTGGCAGCGCGGCGGGATATCGTGACTCTCCAGGCCTCGATGGCACAACAGGTACGGCGGGTTGAGGACCTGGAGAACCGGTCCCATCGCTCAAATATTCGTTTGATTGGATTGCCGGAGAATATTCGGGACACAGAGTTGCCGGCGCTGTTAGAAAAATGGTTATCAGAACAATTAAATCTCCCGACTAGAAATGGGCCATTGCGGGTGGAACAGGCTCATTGATTAGGTCAGAGGCAGTCTGACACAACTAGACCGAGGCCTGTTATAGCTAAACTACTGAATTATGCCATAAAATAGATATACTCAGGGCACTTTGGGGAGGATGCACCTTAAGCTATGATGGACAGAAAGTCTTACTGTTCCAAGATTTCTCGGCGGGAGTATCTGCGCAGCGCCGTGCGATGGCTCCTCACTGTTCGCAACTGATAAATCTGGGCCTCCGGGCAACACTCATCTATCTGGCCCGGTTGCGAGTGGCGACCCCTGAGGGGGTGAAATGGCTAGATACCCCGGAAACTGCTCAATCCTTTGTTGCGGACTATAACACCCGGAGATCTGGCGCTTCCTAAACCCCTGCTTTCTCTCACACAGATCGGGAGGAAATCTTTATATTGGATACACTTTCATATGGCCTGATAATTCTCTGATCGTCTCATTGTCTGTCGATCTTATCCCAATGAATCCTCTGCCAATTCGCACACGTGGGAGGTCATAGTCGCCTCCAGCGGTACATCTCTGGAGCTTTGAAGGGACCCTCTTGGGGTCTTTTTTTTTTTGTTTGTTTTGTCCTTTCGTTTTTTGACTGCCTGCTGCGAGACTATCTTTGCCTGCGGCTGCTCGTGCCTCAGTCCGCCTGATTGCTTCGAGTAATCGGCTATGAATAGCCTTCGTGACTCCTCAGACTTGGAGCCGTGGGACCCGGTGATTCATCTCCTCCTGACTATGGGGCCTGCTGTGCTGCCCCTTGTGTGGTGATCCCTGCTGGCTGAGATACCGGTAGACTTGGGGATGGCTATGGACCTTGTCCTATACTTTGGATTTCAACATACAAGCTCACTTTCACTTTTGGCCCGGTGTCCTCAATACACGCACTAGCCGGCTACTATTCTGATTGGATAGTCGTGGGACTCAGCAGGAGGACTCTGGTTTATCGCAGAGGTTTTTTTTTTACATATACCACTATTTTTTATCAGCTCACTTCTAACTTTGTTACTGGCTCTCGCGAACATGTCAAACCTCCATGACTAGCTAGCCCTACATAATAACCGTGAACGGATGTCTGCGGGGGTGATTGTTGGAGATGGGGGGGAGAGGGGATGGGACGATCGAATATCCTGCAGAGACTGATTCTATTTGTTGTTGTTTTATGTTGCTCTTTTGCTAATTTGCTCTGAGACTACACCAACAGTTTGCATGTTTATATTATATGTGGTTCTCTTACTATATTGTATTGCGGATAAGTTTTCTATTTACATGTTTAAATTGTTTTATCACCAACATTCGGGGTTTGGGGCTGGGTGGGGGAGAGGATGGGTGGGGAGGGTTACACCTACTAGCTGTGTGGATGGGGGCCTCGTGATCTCCTCTTATCTTCAGCTTCGGGGGGGGGGGGGGTTTGGGGGAAGATATGGGGGATTCCTCACAAAAGGGTATGGGGGGAAGCAGGTACGACAGGGAAGGGGGGGGGGGGTAAAGGAGTCCCCAATCTGTGGATCTTTATGCTTTTCATTTCCTCCGTGATGGTTCAGTATCGTCCTCTTTATTTCAGACATTCTCAGTTTCGAGTCTGGACCCCGGCTGGGAGGGCTCAGACTCGAATACTGGTGAAAGATCAGCTTTGCATGTTTTGGTCTCGTGGATGCCGCTAGTAATACCACGCGCGTAGTTTCTTGGAATGTATGTGGCATTCATTCACCTGTAAAACGTACAAAAATTCTAACTCATTTACAACGGAAAGGTGCAGTTGTTGGCTTTTTACAAGAAACGCATCTTTCTGACCATGAACATTCTAAATTATGCAAGTATTGGGTAGGCAATGTCTCATACGCTTCGGAAAATATGCGCTCGGCGGGAGTGGCAATTTTTTTTCATAAAAATCTGCCGATTTAAGTGCATACGGAAATCAAGGACCCGGATAGTCGCTTTATTATTGTAATTACTGAGTTGTACCATTAGACGGTGGTCTTTTGCAATCTCTATGCCCCAAATACTTTTAACGCGCAGTACGTTCAGGCATTTTACCAACATTTACTCCCCTGTTTAGCAGATACCATCATAGTCGGGGGTGACTTCAATACTATCCACGACCCTCAGGTTGATGCATCGCAGTCCAGGCGTCGAGAACCTGGGATAGGAAAGGGGTCCACATTCCTGGAAAACACATTACACCTAGTTGAAGCCTGGCGCACGCTTCACCCAGGGGAGAGGGAGTTTACTCACATGCTACCTTCGCCTGCCTGGATTATTTCCTTATTAGTGGCCATGTTTTCCATATGGTGAGGGAGGATGGCACTGAAAATATTTTCATCTCTGATCATGCACCTGTGTGGCTTGATTTACAACTCACACTCCCTAGCACAGGTGAAAGGATATGGCAATTTCCCTACTATCTGGCAGAAGATCAGTCGTTTCAGAAATATTTGTTGGAACGGTGGTCCAATTATGAGGCCCTAAACAAGGAACATAAAGATAATCCCACTTTGTATTGGTACACGGTGAAGGCAGTACTAAGGGGAGATATCATCTCTTACGTGGCGCATCGTCGTAAAGTCTTAAATAGTCAAGTTCTTCAGCTTACTGATCAACTGCGCAGGGTGAAGCTCTGCCTTCTTCACCATAATACCTGGCCTTTGCGGGATCAATATCACTCCATACAGCGTACACTCAATACGGTACTACATAATCGAGCAAAAAAAAGCATACTTTACTATCAATTTAAATTACATCAGTATAGTAATAATTAAAGCAGGGAAATTGATGTCCCAACTGGTTTGATCCTCTCGGGGAGCCCAGTATGTGAATGGCCTGAGTAATGCAACGGGGCAGGTTGAAACTCACACAAAAACTATCTTGAGACTCTTTCGGGAATACTATATGGGACTCTAAAGGGCAGAGAGTTGGTCGGAGGAACAATGTGCCCGGTTTTGCAATCCTTTAGCCATACAACAGCAGGCCCTTAATGCCCCTATTTCAGCTGCTGAAATTAAATTAAGCATTTCTCTTTCTAAACCAGGGGTCAGGAACCTTTTTGGCTGAGAGAGCCATAAACGCCACATATTTTAAAATGTAATTCCATGAGAGCCATACAATATGTTTAAAACTAAATACAAGTAAATGTGTGCATTTTATGTAAGATCACACTTTTAAAGTACAATAAGTCTCTGAAAATATTACACCAGGCCTTAAGGCACCAATACATCTCCTATTAGGAAAATGGACCAAGTCAGGCTGCTATAGAGTCCTACACAGAAACTACACGCCAGCAGAAAACCTCACCTGAATCACGTGCTGTCCCTCACCTAACATAGAATAAAGAGACCAAAACGCATAACAAGAAGCATGCAGAAAAAACTGAATTGGAAACTGCAACAAGCCAGAGTCTCTGTATGCAGTGTAACAAAGGAAAAAAGAAACATCACCCATCCTTATAAAACAAATCAAGAAATATAAAATCATCAGCAGTAAAACTGTACTAACAAAAAGAACATATTTCGAAACAGCTGATGAGTGGAATATCCAATAATTAAAAACTCATAAAACATTTCCAGATACCAACAAAATATTTCAAAATAGCAGACACAAAGACCCAGTAATGAAAAATAATAAGGATACAAAAAGTTTTTTGCTCTGCATACCTGGGAACGTTTGATATCCAGGTGTCCTGAGATTGTTCTGAATTAGCAGGAGGTGGGGTGGTTTGCTTGGAACTTTCTCCTCTCTCAGTCACATACCAGCGCTCTCTCTCACACTGGCTCTCAATGACACACCTATACACACTAGAGATGTGAATCGTGTCCTCGATCATCTTAACGATCGATTTCGGCTGGGAGGGGGAGGGAATCGTATTGTTGCCGTTTGGGGGGGTAAAATATCGTGAAAAATCGTAA
Source organism: Rhinatrema bivittatum (assembly GCF_901001135.1). Classification (NCBI taxonomy): domain Eukaryota; kingdom Metazoa; phylum Chordata; class Amphibia; order Gymnophiona; family Rhinatrematidae; genus Rhinatrema; species Rhinatrema bivittatum. Next base: position 225,131,406 of record NC_042623.1, read on the forward strand.
AATCGTGAGCCGGCACATTAAAACCCCCTAAAACCCACCCCCGACCCTTTAAATTAAATCCCCCACCCTCCCGAACCCCCTCCAAATGACTTAAATAACCTGGGTGTCCAGCGGCGGTCCGGAACGGCAGCGGTCTGGAACGGGCTCCTGCTATTGAATCTTGTTGCCTTCAGCCGGCGCCATTTTCCAAAATGGCGCCGAAAAATGGCGGCCATAGACCAACACGATTCCACGGCAGGAGGTCCTTCCGGACCCCCGCTGGACTTTTGGCAAGTCTTGTGGGGGTCAGGAGGCCCCCCCCAAGCTGGCCAAAAGTTCCTGGAGGTCCAGCGGGGGTCAGGGAGCGATTTACCGCCGCGAATCGTTTTCCGTACGGAAAATGGCGCCGGCAGGAGATCGACTGCAGGAGGTCGTTCAGCGAGGCGCCGGAACCCTCGCTGAACGACCTCCTGCAGTCGATCTCCTGCCGGCGCCATTTTCCGTACGGAAAACGATTCGCTGCGGGAAATCGCTCCCTGACCCCCGCTGGACCTCCAGGAACTTTTGGCCAGCTTGGGGGGGCCTCCTGACCCCCACAAGACTTGCCAAAAGTCCAGCGGGGGTCCGGAAGGACCTCCTGCTGTGGAATCGTGTTGGTCTATGGCCGCCGCCATTTTTCGGCGCCATTTTGGAAAATGGCGCCGGCTGAAGACAACAAGATTCAATAGCAGGAGCCCGTTCCGGACCGCTGCCGTTCCGGACTGCCGCTGGACACCCAGGTTATTTAAGTCATTTGGGGGGGGGGGTTCGGGAGGGTGGGGGATTTAATTTAAAGGGTCGGGGGGTGGGTTTTAGGGGGTTTTAGTGTGCCGGCTCACGATTCTAACGATTTATAACGATAAATCGTTAGAATCTCTATTGTATTGTGTTCCATAACGGTTTAAGACGATATTAAAATTATCGGACGATAATTTTAATCGTCGAAAAACGATTCACATCCCTAATACACACATGCTCTCAGTACTCACATATACACATGTTTTTTCTCTCTCACTTATATAGGCTCTTAATTACACATTTACACACATGCTGTCTATCTTTTCACGCTTACACACACAGGCTTTCAATCACATAAATACATGCTGTCTTTTTCTCTCACACACAGACTCTTATTCACATGCTTACAAACATGTCCTCTCTTTCTCTCATTTACACACAGGCTCTCAATCACATACTAACATGCTTCCTCACCTAAATCAGCTCTCAATCACACACAGACACACATGGTCTCTCTCTCTCATTTAAACACAGGCTCTCAATCACATACTCACATGCTCCATCACCTAAACCAGCTCTCAATCACACACAGACACACATGGTCTCTCTCTCTCATTTAAACACAGGCTCTCAATCACATACTCACATGCTCCATCACCTAAACCAGCTCTCAATCACACACAGACACACATGGTCTCTCTCTCTCATTTAAACACAGGCTCTCAATCACATACTCACATGCTCCATCACCTAAACCAGCTCTCAATCACACACAGACACACATGATCTCTCTCTTACTTATACACACAGGCTCTTAATCATACATACACATGATTTCTCTCACACACAAAGGATCTCAATCATACACACATACTCTTTCACACAAACAGGTTTTCAATCACAAACTTACACATACAGGTTCCCAATGGTAAACTTACATTCATGCTCTCTCTCTCTCTCACAGGCAGGCTCTCAATCACAGACATACTCTTTCACATGTACAGGCTCTCAATCATTCACATACATGCAATCTCTCTCACACACACACACACACACACAGCCCCCCCCCCCCCCGCGGCCCGGAAGAGGAAGTGGAGAGTATTGGGTGCCTGCGCGGCAAGAAGAGGCCACGCTAGTGCGCTCGGCATCGGCCCGAAGAAAAGAAGACTGCAGCGCGGCTCGGAGGAAAATGAAGAGCTTCAACCGCGGCCGATGGGACTCCGCCTCCGCGAGGGCTGAAAATGAAGAGGTTAGCATTGGGAGGAGGCTGCTGCTGCCGCGAGTTCCCGGGGTGGGGGTGGGGGAGAGAGAGATCTTCATTTTCAGCCCTCGCGGAGGCGGAGTCCCATCGGCCGCGGTTGAAGCTCTTCATTTTCCTCCGAGCTGCGCTGCAGTCTTCTTTTCTTCGGGCCGATGCCGAGCGCACTAGCGTGGCCTCTTCTTGCCGCGCAGGCACCCGATACTCTCCACTTCCTCTTCCGGGCCGCAGGGGAGGGGTGGGGGCGGGAAGAAGAGATCACGCCGGTGCTGCTGACTCCAGCTGTCCTGCCGCGTTCCGCCCGGGCTGACAGCATTTTAAGCCCGGGCGGAGGAGGACCGGGGAGCAGCTGGGTCAGCAGGAAAGTGTGGCGACACTTGTCTGCGAGCCAGATGCAGCCCTCAAAAGAGCCATATCTGGCTCGCGAGCCATGGGTTCCCGACCCCTGTTCTAAACTATTAAAAGCACCAGGCGGGTTCTCAGCAGAATACTATCATTGTGTGTTAGATAAAGTGTGCGAATTGCTGGGGGCCTTATTCTCAGATCTTATTAGGACTGGCAGCTTCCCACCACGGATGAATCATGCTCATATCACTCTTATTTTATTTATTTATTATTTTTATATACCAGCATTCAATCTCAATTGAGATATCACACCAGTTTACATTCAGGTACTGTAGGTATTTTTCTATCCCCAGAGGGCTTACAATCTAAGTTTTTGTACCTGAGGCAATGGAGGGTAAAGTGACTTGCCAAGGTCACAAGGAGCAGGACTCAGACCCTGGTCTCCTGGTTCATAGTCCACTGCTCTAACCACCAGGCTATTCCTCCTCCTGTGCCATTTTTAAAGATGGCGCTGGCCATCCAGTGCTCCTACCATGTGACAGGGGCCGGCCAATGGTACGGATACCCTGTCACATGGTAAGGGCAAAGGGCCATCGACGCCATTTTTATTAGCGCAGCCGATGGCCCGAGAGCGGGAGATCGCTCCCCGCGCCCCCACTGGACCACCAGGTAAGTTTAAAACGTTTTTGGGGGGGTCGGGAGGGTGGGGGAGGCTAAGGGGTCAGTTTTAAAGAGTCAGGGTGGGTTTTTTGTTTATCGGATCAGGCGCAGCTGATAAACAAAAAACCAATCGGGCCGGACGATAAAAATTATAAGATTTGAATCGGAACCAGAACCGAACCGATTCCGGTTCCGATTCACATCTCTATCAGGAAGATTCCTAAATAGCGCTTACTACCTTGATGTGGTAATTGCAATTCTAACTATCATCATAAGAATTAAAAAAATTAAAAGTTAAAAAATTAAACATACTTAAACGTAATAACTATCATAATAAACGTTACTCGCAATAATAATAGACATAAAAAACACTCCTAATAAAACCAATAAGATTAAAAAAAAAAAAACCCAAAAACATAACAAGAATATAAAAACAGCTAAGTAAATGAAACAACAAGAACCAAGGAGTATCAGTTGGCTTGATTAAAAGCCTGTTCAAACAGCCAGGTTTTTATCAATTTTTTAAAACTATTAATATTTTCCTCAGTCCGTTGGACTGAGGAAAATATTCATTGCCAACCTCAGGAGGTTGGCAATGAATTCCACATCTTCGGTCCAGCTAACGATAGCGCTCTTTCACTAACTGAAGCGTTATACGTTTCTATGCAGAAAAAGCGTTTGATAGGGTGGAATGGCCCTATTTATTTTATATATTACGGATTATGGGATTCGACGGGTTCTTTTTCAAGGCGGTGCAACTGCTCTACACAACTCCCCAGTCAACAATTATTGTAAATGGAGAGCGGTCTGCTCCCTTTTCCATTTTGTGGGGCACGCGTCAAGGTTGGCCCCTTTCTCCGTTACTTTTTCTTTTACAGTTAGAACCCCTACTTATTTATTTATTTATTTATTTATTTAAAATCTTTTATATACCGGTATTAGTAGGGACATCACACCGGTTTACATTTGAACTGCAGATTAGAAAGTACATTATAACAGGTGGTGGGAACTGGGAAAGGGATAACAGTAGTGCAGCATGGAAAATAGGTTAACACAGCAACAACAGATGAACATAGAGATCCTTAACAGCAGGGTAGTGGTATAATTGCATGGATGCGCATGGGAAGACATTTTTGTGAGTAGGACTATTCAGGGTAGGCACGTTTGAATAACCAAGTTTTTAATTTCTTTTTAAACTTGATAGCACATGGTTCGAGGCACAGGTTTGGAGGCAAGGAATTCCAGAGTGAAGGGCCAGCAATTGAGAGGGCACGGTTGGGTGTGGTGGCAAGGTAGGCTGTTTTTAGGGAGGGTACAAGTAGAGTGCCTTTATTAGCAGTTCTGGTGGGCCGGGTGGAGTGGTGGTAGTTAAAAGGAATGTCTAGCCAGTTGGAGTTGTGAGAGTGAATGGATTTGTGAACAATGGATAGGGCTTTGTAGTGTATGCGGGAGAGGATAGGGAGCCAGTGTAGATCTCTGAGGATAGGGGTGATATGTTCATGTTTACAGGTATTTGAGATGATTCTTGCTGTTGCGTTTTGCAGCATTTGTAGTGGTTTTATCGTGGAGTAGGGGAGCCCTAGGAAAAGTGCGTTACAGTAGTCCAGTTTGGCCGAGATGGTGGCTTGGATCACTGTACGGAGGACTTGAGTGTATAGCAGAGGTTTGAGTTTTTTCAGGTCGTTGAGCTTGAAAAAATCTTCTTTAAGTATGGAATTAATGTATTTCTTCATACTTAATTGTTGATCGAGGAGAACTCCAACGTCCCTTACGAATGGTTGAACTGTGGGGATGTTAATCTTGGGATCGTAAGACAGGGAGGGGGGGAGGGGGGAGTGTGGAGAGATAAGTAGAAGTTCAGTTTTGTTGGTATTGAGTGTTAGGTGGAGGTTGGTGAGCAGGGAGTTGATGGCAGCAAGGCAGTTTTCCCAGTGTTCTAGGGCAGTGGTCCCCAACCTTATGTTGTACCAGGGACCGGCTTCAAGTAAGACCATTTTTCCATGGCCCGGCAGGGCGGGGTGGGGGTGGGGCAGGGGTGGGGCTTTGATCATATGGGGCGGGGTTATGGAAGGGGTTGGATTTTAGTGCATACTCATCATTTAATAACGACATTTATAATGTGAATGTGACTCAACTCACCATAGGTTCTCACATGCATGACACACTGACCCATGATTGTCATGGGGCTAGATGTAAAAGTACAGTTTACATCCACGGGAACCCCCCTGACCCACAATAATGGATGTAAAGCAGAATTATGACATTCCCCATACAACTCACCCTACAAAAAAGATATTCTGGTTCTGGTGTCATCTCAGTAACAGCAACTCAAACTCCTTCTACTTCCAGGCTCAATACTTATGAAAAGACAGCAGTTTACCACCAATGTATGTCCTCTTGAGAAAACAACAAATAAGAAAACAACAAATAAGAAAACAACAAATAAGACTGATACAAACGCTTACATGCTAGTAAAATATCTCATCTCGGTAACAGACACAGAACCGACCTAACATACTCCCTGGATCTGTAGTAATGCACATAAACTAATCCGCACACAGTTACACCTGTATTATAGAATACACTCAAACCAGAGCAACCCTATCTATGAAAAGGCAACATTACAAATATTAAATCAGGTCCTTAAAACCAATACACCTCTTATTAGGAACTAGCAAGCAGCTATACATCCCCACACAGAAATAATTGTAAAACTATACTAATAAGCAGAATAAATGTTTCAAAACAGCTATGAACAGAATAACATCCAACAATTAAAAACTCATAAAAACTATTAAACATTCTCCAAACACCAATAAAATATTTCAAAAAAGCAGACATCACATAATTAAAATGACAGTCAATCAAGAAAAATAAAACTTAAAAAGCCTCCTTTACTTACCCCCTCCAACAGCTCTCCTACTCCCCTTCCATGCAGGCCATGGCACACACCAGAAGCAGCAGTAGAAGCTAAGCTCTATACTCATGGTCCTCTTCCTTAGTGCCCATTTCTCTCTCACACACACACACCATACCAGTCACGCCCCCATGACCAGTTTCTGTCTCTCACACACTAATCATCTCCCAAACAGTCTTTGACACACACACACCAGTCACCTTCCTGGACTGTTTCTCTCATGCCATACACACACACAGGCTTCCCACTCCCGTGTTCTACTTACATATATGGGCTTCTTACTCTCATAATCACTTTCTCTGTCTCTCACACACACACACACTCACCAGTCTCTCACTCCCATGCTTGTTCTCTCCACATGCACAGGCTTCTCATTCCCATAATCACTTTCTTTCTCTCTCACATACACACACAAAGGCTTCCCACTCCCATGTTCTCTGTCAGATATACAGGCTTCTCACTCCCATGCTCACTCTTCACATGCACAGGCATCTCATTCCCATAATCACTTTCTTTCTCTCTCACACACACACATACACACAAACACACACCAGTCACCTGATCTCTCTCATGCATATACACACACACACACATACACACAGGCTTCCCACTTCCATGTTCTGTCTTACATATACAGGCTTCTCACTCCCATGCTGTGTCTCACATACACCCAGGTATTTCACTCCCATGCTCACTCTTCACATGCACAGGCTTCTCATTCCCATAATCACTTTCTTTCTCTCTCACACACATACACAAACACAAACACACACCAGTCACCTGATCTCTCTCATGCATACACACATACACACACACACACACACACATACACAGGCTTCCCACTCCCATATTCTCTTTCAGATATACAGGCTTCTCCCTCCCATGCTGTGTCTCACACACACCCAGGTTTCTCACTCCCATGCTCACTCTTCACATGCACAGGCTTCTCATTCCCATAATCACTTTCTCTCTGTTACACACACACACACCAGTCTCTCTCATTTCCATGCTCACTCTCCACGTGCACAGGCTTCTCATTCCCTGAATCACATACTTTCTCTCACATTCACACACAACAGTCTCTTTCTCTCACACACCCCATCACCTTATCAACCAGTCTCTCTCATGCATGCACACACACACACAGGCTTCTCACTCCCATACTTTTTTTTCACACACACACCCCCTCCCCCACAACACCAGGCTTCTTACGCCCATGCTTTCTCACATACCCAGATTTCTCACTTCCATGCTTTTTCTCTCTCTCACACATACACATCAGTCATCTCCCTGAGCAATCACTTTCATTGTCTCTCACACACACACATCAGCTCTCTGACCAGTTTCACTCAATCACACACAGGCAGGCTGGCTGTCTGGCTGCTTCACTCTCTTTCTCTCCCTCACTTCCTCTCCCCCCCGAGCACAAATGGTAGCTGCAGCAGCCTCCTCCTCCAGCCCCCAAAGGCCAAGAAAGAAGAATCCCATCAGCCACAGGAGGCTCATGCTGCTGTCTCCTTTCCCAATTATCGTCTGCTTTGATTGCTCGGGGGCTGATGCTAGTGCCGCCGCTGCTATTTTCCACGCGACACGGCCTTTCTCCTTTCCGCGCACCGCTCTGTGTATCACTTCCTGTTTCGGGTCACGGGGGGGGGGGGGGGGCAGGCGCGGGAAGAAGAAAAGGCCAGCCGCGTATGCCACAGCTTCTTGCACTGCTGCCGTTCCCACTGGGCTTGAATGTGCTGATAGCCCGGCGGCAACGGCAGCAGGGAAGGAAGAGCAGCGGGAGAGACCGGGAGCACGCAACACATTTGCTGGTGCTTGGCGGCACCGCGGACCGGCAAAAAATCCCCAACGGCCCGGTCCTGGTCCGCAGACCAGTGGTTGGGGATCCCTGTTCTAGGGCATCAGAAATAGAACTTTGAATGGGGATGATGATCTGAACATCATCAGCATAAAGATAGAATTTAAGTTTGAGTTCGGAGAGGAGCTGGCAGAGTGGGTAAGGTAGATGTTGAAAAGGGTGGAAGATAGCGATGAGCCTTGTGGGACTCCTTGTGGTAAGGAATGGGGGTTGGATAAGGCATCACCGATTTTTACCTAGGATCTTAACCAGGCAAAGGCTAGGCCTGTGATGCCTATGCTCTCTAGGCGAGCAAGAAGGCGATTATGGCTGATGGTGTTGAAAGCCGCAGAAATGTCAAGGAGGGCAAGGAGGTAGCTGTGGCATTGGCCCATGCCCCTGAGGAGGTGGTCAGATAGGGTGAGGAGTAGCGATTCAGTATTGAGGTATTTCCGGAAACCAAACTGGGAGGCGTGGAGGAGTGCATGATTTTCAATGTAGTCCAAGAGTTGTGAATTAACAACTCTTTCCATTAGTTTGGCAATAAATGGGAGGTTAGAGATAGGGCGGAAATTGGAGGGGTCTTTTGGGTATAAGGAGGGCTTCTTTAAGAGGGGTTTGACTACAGCATGCTTGAGTGTGTCTGGGACAGCCCCGTGGAATAGTGAACAGTTGATGATGAGTTAGGGATTGCCAATAGGGCTTTAGGAAGAATGGTGTCATTGGGGTGGGAGGCAGGTTTGAGTTTTTTAAGGATGCTTTCGACTTCTTTGGATGAGGTAAAGTCGAGGGTGGCTATGGCAGGCTGGGAGGGTGTAGGGCATGTGGGGAGAGAAGGTCGGGGAGGGTCGGGGGAGGAGGGGAATCTCGAAAGGAGGTTAGTGATCTTACTCTGGAAGTAGGTAGCGAGTTCTTTGCATTTGGAGGCTGCATCGGAGTTGGGTATAGAGGGGGGATGGGTTTGGTGAGGCATGAGACATAGGAGAAGAGTGCTTTGGGGTTGAATCTATAATCGTGGATTTTCTTAGCATAGAAATCTCTTTTATGTTTTAGGGTTGCAAGTCTGAAACTGTGTAGAGCCATTTTGTAGATGGAGGAGTGCTGCGGGGTTGGGTCCTTACACCATTTTCTCTCCTTTTGTCTGAGATTATTTTTTAGAGTTTTGAGCTCTGATGTGTACCATGGTTTTGCAGGTTTGGAGGTGTTGTTTATGACTCGTTTGGAGAGAGGGCAATGTTTGTTAGCAATGTCTCCTGTGAGGTTATTCCAGGAATCTAGAGCTGAGTCGGGGTCAGTGCAAACTAGGTTGGGTAGGGAGGTAGATAATGCAGCGGCTAGTTCATTGCTGGGGCAGGATTTTCTGGATATTATGGTGGTGCAGTGGACATTGTTGCGTGATGGGGGGGTGTTGGTGGAGAGAAGGCCTTCTATTAGGTAATGGTCAGACCAGGGAACTGGGGTGTAGGTAGGGGTGGTGTTGGTAATGACATCAGAGTTGATGAACATCAGGTCCAGCATGTGACCTGCTTTGTGTGTGGGAGATGTTATGATTTGATGGAATCCTAAGGTGTGGAGGAACATAATGAAGGTTTGACATGATGAGGAGGGGGGTAGGGAATCTACATGGAGATTAAAGTCTCCGAGTATGATGGTGGGGATATCGGTGTTTATTTATTTATTTATTTATTTATTTAAGGTTTTTATATACCGGCATTCAAGATAAAATCCCATCATGCTGGTTTACAATAGAACGATGGTGCATAAACAGAAAACACAAACAGGAACTGTAGTGCGGAAGAGAGCAGTTACAAAAAACAGGGATGCTTAAACTGGGAGTGGAAGGAAAAAGAAAAAGGTTAAAAGCAATTTAAATATTTACAACGAACAGTTAAATGAGCTGGTTGTGTTATAGACCTTGAAATTGAGGGACGTTAGCTGGAGTCCGGGAAAGCTTGTTTAAAGAGCCAAGTCTTAAGTCTCTTCCTGAAGGTTAGGAGGCAGAGTTCCTGTCTTAGGTCGGGGGGGATGGAATTCCATAACGGGGGACCGGCGGTAGAGAAGACCCGATCTCTCAAGGTGATGTGTCTAGTGGCTTTAGTTGGAGGAACCTGGAGTGATCCTCTATATGCGTTTCTGGTAGGTCTAGAAGCATTGTGTAAGAGGAGAGGTATTTGCAGGTCGATAGAGGTATGTTGATGAATGATTTTGTAGATAACGGAGATGGATTTGTAGAGAATTCTGAAGTGCACAGGCAGCCAATGAAGGCTTTTTAGAATAGGGGAGATGTGATCTCTTCTCCTGGTGTTAGTTAATATTCGAGCTGCCGCGTTTTGTACCATCTGAAGCGGTTTGGTATAGGAGGAAGGGAGACCAAGTAGGATCGAATTGCAATAGTCTAACTTTGAGAAAACTATTGCCTGGAGGATTGTTCTAAAGTCCTGCAAGTGAAAGAGAGGTCTTATCCTTTTCAAGACTTGGAGTTTGTAAAAACAGTCTTTGGTGGTTTTGTTGATGGAAGCTTTCAGATTCAACCGATTGTCAATTAAAACTCCTAAGTCTCTCAGTTTCGTGGATTGTGGGTTACCAGGGAGAGTGGAAGTGGAGTTACTGTTCTCAGGAGAGATGAGCAGGAGTTCGGTTTTGGAAGAATTTAATACTAAGTTTAGACTAGTGAGGAGGTGTTTGATTTGTTGGTGGCAGTTTTCCCAGTGATCTAGTGTTTTCGAGTAAGTGTCTTTGATGGGGATTACTATCTAAATATCGTCCGCATATAGAAAATGTTTTAGATTGAGGCTCGAGAGGAGCTGGCATAGCGGTAAGAGATAGATGTTAAAGAGGGTAGGGGACAGAGAGGAACCCTGTGGGACTCCTACGGTTGAGTTGTATCGTGATGATTCTTTGTTTTGGATTTTAACCTTGTAGCCTCTGTTGCTGAGAAAGGTTTTGAACCAGTTGAGTGTGGCGCCAGTGATTCCTATAGTAGCCAACTAATTTATGAGGATGGAGTGATTGACAGTGTCAAACGCTGCCGAGAGGTCCAGTAGAATCAGTAGAAATGATTGTCCTTTGTCGAGGCCCATGATGAGGTAGTCTGTCAAGGAAATGAGGAGTGATTCTGTGTTAAAGGCTTTGCGGAACCCATGTTGGGAGGGGAAAAGGAGATTGTTATCTTCTAAGTGGTCTGAGAGTTGAGTGTTCACTAATTTTTCCATGACCTTTGCTATGAAGGGCAGGTTGGCGATCGGGCGGAAATTATTTGGGTCTTTAGGATCCAGGTTGGGTTTTTTTAGGAGTGGTTTGAGGGAAGCCACTTTAAGGTCATCTGGGTAGCGTCCTTGGGAGAGAGAGCAATTAATGATGTCCGCCAGGAATTTGGATATGGAGTCTGGAATTGTCAGGAGGAGTTTAGTAGGAATATGATCCATAGGATGTGAGGAAGGTTTCATTCTCCTTAGTGCTACTTGTATCTCAGTGGAGGAGATGGGATCGAACACATCGAGACGGGTGCTTTTGATGTAGAGATTAATGGAAGTCGAGTATGAGGCGGTATTGGAGGGCAGCTGCGTTAGAAGGCTGACAATTTTGTTTTGGAAAAATAGAGCTAGTTCTTCCGCTTTAGCTTGTGCTAGGTTGCTGGGAACTTCCAAGGGGTTGATTTGAGTAAGGGTAGATATGTAAGAAAAGAGTGCTTTGGCATCGAAGACCAAGTTATGGATCTTGGATGCGTAAAAGTCCCTTTTTGATTTTAGAGTTGATCCAGTCAACAATGAATTCTATGAGGGGGTGAGGGGTTGGACTCAAGGAAAGCAGGGGGGAATATATTAGACAGATTTGCAGTTCGGCAGACTTGAAGAGGCCTATTTCGAGCTTGGGGGTGGGGGGTTATGTGAATGTGTTTGAGTTTTAGTTGTTTCTTAGCTGCCAAGAGGAGGCCACCTCCTCTTTTTTTTGGTCTGGGGATAGAGAATATCTCATAGGAGGAGGTGGGGAGTTGGTTGAGGACCGTATCTGTGTCTCTGAACCTCGTCTCAGTGACAGCACATATGTCTGGTTTGCAATCGATTAGAAGGTCGTTGAGGATAGGTGTCTTTTTGGCGAGAGATTGTGCATTGAAGAGAATTATGGAGAGGGTGGTGAGGTCTAAGAGTTGCATCAGGGGGAAGGTGAGGATGGGGATTAGGGATTTGCGTAAGGGGGATGGATGGTGGGTATAGGATGGAGGTAGTCGGGAGAGGGGAAAGTGGATGTGCGGGATGGGGTACATTGCCATTTGAGAAAGTGGGTAGTAATGGTGAGGTAGATGATGGAGGATGTCTCAGAAAGGGAGGGGTAACTGAGGAGGGTGTGGTGAGGAAAGGGAGCGAGAGCTGTGAGTTAGATGCAAAGTGGAGCAGTAAATAACTGGATGGTAAGGCAGATAACACAGTGGATGGAATGCAAGATGGTACAGCAGAATAAAATACTAGATGATGCAGAAAATACACTGTAATGGCTCTTGGCTTTGAGTTAGCAAAGGAGGGAGATAGTGCAAAATGCCAAATTAGAAAAAGTTACAGTTAGTGGGTCCTGGCATCCTACTTTCACCCGGGTCCAGGTGCAAAGGCTTCCAGTTGGTTGCAGCAGGGGTTGACGTGTGTTCTGAAGTAAGGACGGGCACACGAAGGGGGCACTTTATGTTGCTCCTTTTCCACAAAGCACTCAGGGGGGTGTGAGCCAAGCATGCAAGTTTTAGTGAATCAGATTGCGAATTGATGGAAGTGAGAAGACCAGTGGCGCAGTGTATTGGTTATTCTTGGTCCAGGGGTGTCCGCGGGTCGCTGAGAGGGTGACTACTGTGTTGTTGGTCTTAACAGGCCGTGCTGGGTCTGCTGGAGCACAAAGGGGACGCACAAAGGGGCGCACTAAGGGGCTGGCCCCTTAGTCGTGCGGCGCCTGGAGGTAAGGAGCCGCTTTTTAAATCTCCTTACCCGGCACTAGTTATGACGTTGTCTTGAGGGTGGGCCTCGGGGCCTCACGTTGGCGTTGAGGGTGTCCGGGGCAGGCGGATCGTTGCGGTGGGCCTCCTCTCCACGGGCCCTGATGGGTCTTCGCCAACCGCGTGGAGGGAGGGAGCAGGGCCGTTCACGAGGGATGCCGGAGAAAGAACTTTTGGCAATACAGAGGAAACCTAGCATTCGGGGAATCTGTTTTCAAACTAAATCAGCAGCGTTGGCTTTCCCTAATGCCCTACGAGAGAGATGCGCGACTCCTTTCCATTGCAGTGGGCGGACAATGTGATTCGTTACTTAGGGGTCAATCTTTCGGCAGATCCCATTCAGGTATACCAATTGAATGTATGCCCGGTTCTTACAACAGACCCAGGATATGCTACATCGATGCCGACCATTCCCTTTAACCCTGAGTGGTAGGGTACACTTATATAAAATGGTGGTGCTACCGAAGTGGCTCTACCTTATTCAGAATTTACCGCTTCAGCTTAGGCTTCAGGATATGTTGGTGCTAGATCGTCTTGTGTGCCAATTTCTTTGGAAGGGAGGGAAAGTGCGTCTACCCTTAAATTGGCTGCAGGAGCGGTGGCGTGCGGGTGGTCTGGTAGTGCCTAATTTGCGGTTGTATAATTTGGCCAGCAGTATGCATATCATTAGAGACTGGATATTGGACAAAGCTACGTACATCAATTTGGAAGCTGACCAGGCCCTTTCTGCCCCGATTTCACTTACCTATGCACTGCAGGCGGAACAGACCAAGCTGCCGACCTTTTTTGCCCAATCTGTCAATATTCGCCCGATACGGCAGGCCTGAATCCTTCTTACTAAGAGATTGCAAATCCCCCGAGTGTGTACTTTATTGCCAGTGATAGGCAATCCTGAGTTCTCCCCAGGATCTCACCATCGAGCTTTTCAGACCCTGGGCATTACTCACTTGGGACATTTATTAAATCAAGATGGCCATCCGCTTCCCTTTGCGGAATTGTGTGAAACATATCAATTGGGCAATGCCGCCACTTTTCCTTATCTCCAAGTTGCTCATTATTTGAAATCCATTCCACCAGCCTTTTTGCAATGTCGTACATTCCAGAAACTAGAAGAGGTTCTGCGCCTGTCAGGTAACACGGTACTGTCCTTATCCTATTATTATAGACACCTACAAGCAGAGTGGCGAATGGAGATCTTTGAAATACTGGCTGATCATTGGACCGGGGATGGCGACTTTTTAGTGATGGCATCAATGATTCGTATATGCTATGGGGGTGTGGCCAGGATCTCGTGTAACAGCTATTATCGAGAATTACAATATAAATTTTTGGGACGGGCCTACATCTCCCCACAGATGGCATTTCGGCAACGGTTTGCTACCTCCGCATTTTGTATTCGGTGCCCGGGAACCTTGGGCACTTTGGCCCATGCTTTTTGGTCATGTCCCACTATCCGGGGGTTTTGGACCCACATTGCAAAATATTTGGCCAGTATCATAGGGATATCCATACCAATTGTTCCTTCCTGGTTATTGTAAACCGGTATGATGTTTGCATACTAATATCAGTATATAAAACAAATAAATAAAAATAAATAAATTGTTTGGCTATATTCCCTCCGTGCGGCTTCGAGATTCTGGCACTCGCCTATTCATTCAAAAAGCGTGTTTAGTTGGAAAAGAGTCATATTAATAGGCTGGCGAGAGGTGGATCCACCTTCCTTTTGGATGTGGAGAAACCTCTTCTATTCCCTAATGCATATGGGGCCGGATTTTAAAAGGGTTACACGCATAAGGTACGCGCGTAACCCTTCTAAAACGGCCCTGCGCGCGCCAAGCCTATATTGCATAGGCTTCCGGCGTGCGCAAAGCCCCGGGACGGGCGTAAGTACCGGGGCTTTCTTGAGGTGGGTGTGTTGGGAGGCGTGACGTGGACGGCATGTCATCGAGGGGCGTGACGCGGTCGGCGCGTCATTCCGGGGGCAGTGCCGCGGGCGTGGTTTCGGGCTGGGGGCATTCCGGGGGAATGGCCATGGCCTCCGGACCAGCCCCTGGACCAAAACACGGTGCGCGGCAGCTGGCCCGGCGCGCGCAAAGTTACGCCTGCTTCGAGCAGGCGTAACTTCTGCAACAGAGGTGGGGGGGGGGGGGGGGTTAGATAGGGCCGGGGTGTGGGTTAGGTAGGGGAAGGGAGGGGAAGGGAGGGGAAGGTGGGGGGAAGGAAAGTTCCCTCCGAGGCTGCTCCGATTTCGCTGGGCTCAGCACACGCAAGTTGCACAAATGTGCAACCCCTTGCACGCGCCGATCCCGGATTTTATAAGATACGCGCGGCTACGCACGTATCTTATAAAATCCGGCGTACTTTTGTTCGCGCGCACGTAGAATTATAAAATCTACCCCATGGAGTCTCTTTCCTCTCAAGGATCTCCTTGGAGGCGGACACAGTTTCTTGCGGTATGGGAACCATACATCCAATCACTTCCGCACAAGGCACAGAGCAGAATACTGAATGCTTGACTTTCCTGTGTTGATGACATAACTGGCAACCACCTGGACTGCTTATGTTATGGAGGAATGGAATATACATTATTAATGGGGACTCAGGGGAGGGAGGGAGGAGGGTGGGATGGGGAGGGTTGGTGGGTGAGGTCTTGTTTGTTTGTTTGTTCTTTTCTGTATTGGCTGGGAGATGTCGCAGAAACCACCGACTCCTAGATGTTTGTAGTTATTTTGTAAAGCCAATAAAAATTGTTTAACCATAAAAAGCTGTTCTGTCTCCTCTTTAAAGGTTAGCACCAGCAGTCTGGTTCCACCCTGGTTAAGGTACAGCCCATCCCTTCGGAAAAGACTCCTCCTTCCCCAAAATGTTTCCCAGTTCCTTACAAAACTGAATCCCTTTTCCTTGCACCATCATCTCATCCACTCATTGAGACTCTGGAGCTCTGCCTGCCTCTAGGGATCTGCGCGTGGAACAGGGAACATTTCAGAGATTGCTACCCTGGAGGTTCTGGATTTAAGCTTTCTACCCAAGAGCCTAAATTTGGCTTCCAGAAGCTCCCTCCCACATTTTCCTATGCCGTTGGTGCCCACATGTACCATAACAGCCAGCTTTAATAGTGAGATGTAGAAGGCGTTATGAATCTTGAGCGATGTAGGTAGGTGGAGTCTGTACGTGACTGGGCCCAGCCAGCGAAGTACAGCAAAAGGCCCATCTATCTGGGAGCGAAGTGGGCTGAAGGCAGTTTTAAGCGAAGAAAGCGAGTGCTGAGCCACCCTTTGTTTCCAGAGTTAAACTGAGGAGCTGCCTGATGATGGGCGCCGTAGAACTTCTTTGACTTCTGGGCGACTTGCTGTAGAAGTTGTTTGGTGTGCTCCCAAAGTTGATGTAACTGTAGTGCAGAGGCCTGCGCCACTAGAGAAGACATAGACAGAGGTAGTGGAAGAGGAGGCAGAGGCTGGCATCTGTATACTATTTGAAAGGGTGATGACCCAGTAGATGCCGACTGGTGGGAGTTTAAGGCAAATTCGGCCCAGGGTAGTAAGTCGGACCAGTCATTCTGCAGAGAGTTCACATACACCTGAAGAAATTGTTTCAGGCTTTGGTTCGTCCTCTCTGACCATTGGCCTGCGGGTGATAAGCCGATGTGAGATCTAAGGCAATATCAAACTTTTTATAATAATCTGGCCATGAATTGAACATCTCATTCTGAGAGTATATGTCTCGGGAGTCTGTGGAGGAGAAAGATGTGGCGAATGAACAGTTTAGCTAATTCCATGGCTGAAGGAAAACCAGGTAACACCATAAAGTGATGGATTGATAAAACAACAAGGAAGGCTGTCTAACCAAGCCGTGGAGGCAACAAATTGGAAATTAGAAGCCAAAATGTCCAATCTTTGGATTCTTTATTATAAAAACGAGTTTCTTTAAAAAGCCCGACTCTGGCCGAGTTTCGCATCAGGGGCTTGAGTTCATCAGGTAGCGATACTGAATGCACAGATAGGGGCAGATTTTAAATACTTGCGCGATCGCGTACTTTTGTTCGCGCACCAGGCGCGAACAAAAGTACGCTGGATTTTATAAGATACGCGCGTAGCCGCGCGTATCTTATAAAATCCGTGGTCGACGCGCGCAAGGGGGTGCACATTTGTGCAACCTGCGTGCGCCGAGCCCAGCGCGGCCTGCCTGTTCCCTCCGAGGCCGCTCCGATTTTGGAGCGGCCTCAGAGAGAACTTTTCTTCGCTCTCCTCCCACCTTCCCCTCCCTTCCCCTACCTAACCCACCCCCCCGGCCCTATCTAAACCCCCCCCTACCTTTGTCGGCAAAGTTACGCCTGCTTTCAGCAGGCGTAACTTTGCGCACGTCGGCCGGCAGCCCTGCTCCGTCCTCCGATCCCGGGGGCTGGTCCGGAGGCCTCGACCATGCCCCCGGGCCGGCGCCACGCCCCCGAAACGCCCCCGAAACGCCGTGTCATTTCGGGAACGCCCCCCGGACATGCCCCCTCCCTCCCCTTTTCGAAAGCCCCGGGACTTATGCGCGTCCCAGGGCTTTACGCGCGCCGGCGCACGAGGGCCCTGCGTGCGTAAATCCGGAAGGATTTACGAGCGCGGGCCTTTTAAAATCTGCCCCATAGAGTATAAAGGAAAAGCATCTGATGGTCTTTAAAATGTTATAGCAGGCTTATTGTGCTGTGATGAGTTTATTTATCAAACAATATTGTGCAGGATTCAGCTTGAATCAAAGTATTTTGCCGTGGTTAGGGGCGGATTTTAAAACCCCGCGCCAGCACGCTTATTTTGCATAGGCCCCCGGTGCGCGCAGAGCCCCGGGATGCGCGTAAGTCCTGGGGCTTCCTGGCGGGGGCGTGGCACTGTGTTTAGGGGGCGGCAACGTGGGCGTGGTTTCAGCCCGGGGGCGTTCTGGGGGCGTGGCCGCGACCTCCGGAACAGCCCCCGGGACCGGACCACGGAGCGGGGCAGCCGGCCGACGCGTGCAAAGTTAAGGGGGGTTTTAGATAGGGCCGGGGGGGTGGGTTAGGTAGGGGAAGGGAGGGGAAGGTGGGGGGAGGGCGAAGGAAAGTTCCCTCCGAGGCCGCTCCGAAATCGGAGCGGCCTCGGAGGGAACAGGCAGCGTGCGCTGGGCTCGGCGGGCGCAGGTTGCACAAATGTGCACCCCCTTGCGTGCGCCAACCCCGGATTTTATAAGATACGCGCGGCTACGTGCGTATCTTATAAAATCCAGTGTACTTTTGTTCGCGCCTGCTGCGCGAACTAAAGTACGAGCTCGCGCAAGTATTTAAAATCTGCCCCTTAGTAAACAGTGTTGCCGCGGCAAAACAATTAGTATCTTTAAAATGTATTAGCAGGCTATATTGTGCTGTGATGAGTTTAACAGTATTGTGTAGGATTCAGCTTGAATCGAAGTATTGCCGCGGTTAGCCGGCAGTGTTGACAATTAGTGTTATTTGGATCGCTGTAGAAAACACCGCACAAAGCAAATATGGTACCAATGACTCAGTCTTTCTAGCACTCAGCAACCGGCGCAAACAAAAGTACGCTGGATTTTATAAGATACGCAGCGTGTCTAGTTTGTTTTGGCAGGATAGAAGTCCCACCCCTCGCGATAATTCACATAAATACCCTGTCTGACGGCATCTGCCTCTGTTTGCGATTAAACTTTGTTGACACATCCCGCAGGTATGTTATCCTCCTTGGAGGTTCTCTTTTATTTTAATTATTTAGGTATATACCAGGACTCTTCTTCTCTGTTTTTTAGCTTTAGATGCACATTCATATTAGCCGCAGCATGCTATTAAGGATATGTAGTATTTTATTACCTGAGTATATGTTAGTTGGTGATGGCTACTCTTTTTTATTATTTTCTAGCACTTTGGCCAGCAAACATTGACGATTTTTATATTGGCTATGTGTAGTTTAGACGTAGTAGTGACAGCGTTAGTTTTATTTTTTGGTGGGAAACCAGCCGCACATCGGGGGTTTTAAGCAGTAAAGTTATACTTATGTATCTAGAATAATAAACATCAGATGCAGCGATAACCATCCGTTTTCAGTGGCTTGCTGATTGTTTTGAGTCTCCTTGTTTTTATTTCAAATTACGCTTTGCAATATGTGCCCATTAGGATGTAGTATGATGACATTGCATTCCCATAGCCACACTACTGCGACCAATTTGATGTGTACACATAGCATTCTCATAGTCTTTCTTCATAAGTTATGCAGTATGTCAGTTATATTGCACCCGGGTAGTTTTCATTCACATTCACAAACTGTCAAGTCACTATATTGTCGTTTTTAATTAGCTCTTTCAATCACACAGTCTGCGGCTACATATAATAATCGAGGCGTTCATTGTTCCTGTGTATGTTAGTCACACAAGTTCTATCTATGTTTGACGATGCCAACTGAATGAAGAGATCCTCACAATTGGTGCTACATGTAATTATCACATAACCAAAGCAGAGATTTATGATACAACAGGTAAACTCACATAACTGTAGGTGGTCCTAACTTCCAATGCTGCACTACACGCTAGTGTTCAAGATTCACACTTTTTAATTATATTCATTTTTACTCTTTTATATTATTTTTTTTACCTCCCTTTTATCAGCACAGCTCGTTTTAATTTATTTTATTCACGGAGCGGAGCGGCAGTAGCCACAGAGGCATTCTTGGAGCGGGATGCCGGTGGCCAGTGGTTGGTGTTCCACCTTCACGGAGCGGAAGGATGGAGGGCTGCCATGTCAAAAAATAAAAAAAAAAAAGCAAACAAAACAGGGGTGGGTAAGGGGCAGGGGTGTGGCCTGCTGGTTGCGGCGGTTGCTACCCCTGATTGAGCTGGATGTTCACTAGGATGGCGCTGCTCTCTGCATTGGTGGAGGGGTGGAAGGGAATTGGGGCCGGAGGGTGCTGGAAGCCAATAGAGACGGGTGGGAGGGAGAAAAAAGGGGGGGAAAAAAATGGATAAACTGCGTAGCTTGCTGGGCAGACTGGATGGGCCGTTGGTCTTCTTCTGCCGTCACTTCTATGTTTCTATGTTTCTATGTTTCTATATTTTACCATTTTTATTTATATATATTTTTTCTCATCTTTATAAGTGTTTAATTTTAATTATTAATTTTTATGGGTTTTTCTTTTAATTACATAGGTTACATGTTTTGGTTCTCTCTCATATTTATTTCACAATACAAGAGAAAGATTTTAACCTTGAGCCTTTTTTTAGTTTTTATTAACATCACCCCACTGTTCATATTATTTCATTTTTATCCTCACATGTTACCCTATTTTTATTTTTGTTTTATTTTGCACAGATCATATGGTTCTAGCCTATATACAATACTGTGGCATCGGCCCTGCAGGCATACAATAAGTCCTGCTACAATTGAGTAAGCATTCTCATTTTATTATACATCCTTACTTTTTATTTTTTATTTTTGTTTTTATAATGTTAAGATCTCTTCCACATGTTCACTTTTTCCCTGACATTCATGTATACTTTTAGTTTTTTCTTTGCATCACGGTCCATTCTAACACCAAGTTATCCTCTCCAGTATTATCCTACTAGGGTTTATAACCAGTATCTGACCCATTTATATATCTGTATACATGTTGTACCCTGTGTTCCTTTTCTGCATCATTTCTATACACCATTGTGATGTCTAACACACATATATGTTATAATTTATTTATTTTTGGTGTTTGTACACCTATATATGTTGTTTATTGATTTTTAATTTTTATGTGTTTCATATATTTGTTTCTAGTTGTCCCTTAGGCAGCTCTAGATAAAAGAGCGAAACTCGGCCAGAGTTGGGCAAAATTTGAATAAAGGGCTTTTTTCATCATCTGATTCTTGTTATCCTTACTGCTACACTGCCAGTAAGGCCATACATATGGAGGATTTTCCTTCGCAGTGGTCGGGGAACCACTATCTTCCCAGATGGCACTATGAGTGTAGTGGAGAGGAGAACTTTAGTGGGATCAATGATGTGCCGTGGAATATCCGGAACATCTTCTGTGGTGAAAGAATGAGAGAGTTCATGGGCTCAAGCGTTCTTATTAGCTGGCCGGTATCGTAGTAGGAAACTGAACCAAGCAAAAAAGAGAGACCAGCGGGCCTGTCTGTGATTCAGGCGTTGAGCATGGTGCAAGTACTCCTTCTTGTAGTCAGTATATACCGTGATCTGGAGCTGCGCTCCCTCGAGCCAGGGACGCCACTCCTCAAAGGCCAGTTTAATCGCCAGTAATTCCTTGTCACCGATTCCATAATTATGCTCAGCCGGGGAGAATCGTCAGGAGAAAAAAGAGCACGGGTGCAAGATGTGATTGACTGAATGCTGGCTGAGTACTGCTCCAACACCGATGTCCAAAGCATCTACTTCGACGATAAAGGGTCATCGGGTGTCGGGGTGACGCAAGCATGGTTCACGTAGGAACACCTCCTTGAGCTCCTGGAAAGTGGTCACAGCCTCGGGTGCCCACTGAGAGAGATTGGCTCCCTTACGAGTCATGGCTGTGAGTGGGGCAGTCAGTGTTGAATAGTGATTAACTTCGCCTGGTAATGGTTCGCCATGAATGGAAGAGAGCAGTAATGGCGTTGGTGTATGGACGGTGGGAACTCAAAGGTGTTCTATGAGTTGTCTTAGGATAATATTTCCACCGGCCCCGGAGTCCTCCCGTCCAGGGAGGCCCAGGAACAGGGGCGGGCAAGTTGGTGATAGCTGGCAGAGGCCGCAAGTCTTCGTAATGGAGTCAGTGCAGTGAGGCAAGAGGTGAGCAAAAGCAGTCGCAGCCGTCTGCGACCAACGGGCGTAACAGATATAATGGTTTTTGATAAAAATTAATAAATATATATGTAAAACAAGATTTTTTATGTCATATTATAAGTGTTCATGTCATATTATAAGTGTTCAATATCTTTCCACTTTATTATATTGTATCAGTAGCACTTTAAGTGGATGTCCTATGTTTGTGTAACTATATATATATATATATATATATATATAATCAAAAAGACAGTGGCATTCCACTAAATCGTGGATTGGGACAAAAATTAATTAAATATTAAAGTATGCAAAGAAGCCCCAATACCCTTGCTACACAAATAGGGACAGATTTTCAAAGGGGTACGCGCCTAATATTTAATATTTAAGATAGGCGCGTACCCCCTGAAATCCTGCCCCAAGCGCAAAGCCCCGAGACACGCGTAAGTCCCAGGGCTTTCCTGGGGGGCGTGTCGGGGGTGTGTCGGAGGCGTGTCACGGCAGCACGTCATCGGGGGGCATTCTGGGGCAGGGCTGCAGCCGTGGTTCCAACCCAGGGGCATTCCGGGGGCATGGCCGCGGCCTCGGACCAGCCCCGGACCGGAACATGGCGCCGGCAGCCAGCCCAGCGCGCGCAAGTTATGCTGCCTCAGGCAGGCGTAACTTTTGCAATAAGGTGGGGGGGGGGGGGGGAATTAGTTAGGGCCGGGGGCGGGTTAGTTAGGGGAAGGAAAGGAAAGGTGGGGGGCGCCAGAAAGAAAGTTCCCTCCGAGGCCGCTCTGATTTCAGAGCGGCCTCGGAGGGAATGGAGGCAGGCTGCACGGCTTGGCACTCGCATGGCTGCCGATTTTGTGCAGCCTTGTGCACGCCGACCCCGGATTTTAAAAGATATGCACGGCTACGCGCATATCTATTATAATCCAGCGTACTCTTGTTTGCGCCAGGTACGCAAACAAAAATCGCGCTCGCGTACTTTTTAAAAATGTGCCCCATATTGTTTACAGATATATAAACACCAAATTAAAAAAACTCTTCTTATATCTTCAAAAACTTTATCAAATAAATTTATTTTTATTAAAATGTTATTGAGATCCCAACTACCTAAAACCACCCCCATAAGCACTCACACACAGACACACATACACCCACCAAAACCTATTTAAAAGCTGAGCCCTGCAATAAAGGAACAAAATGTCCCTTATAACGATGAAACAAAATATCTCACCCTTATTAACGCAAAGTCTGTCCCTAAAAATAAAACACAGTGACACTCTATAAATATGTCCCTCCTACAAAAATTATAGATATGCAAAAATATTTTGTCCACAGAGAACAAAAGATTCAAACAAGTCCTTCCTTCAAATCATATATGAAACGATGTTCACCTTTTCAAGTTCTTGTGTGATATGTTTGTTTGAATCTATTGTTCTCTATGGACAAAAAAATGTTTGCATATAGGAGGGACATATCTATATAGTGTTACTGTGTTTTATTTTTCGGGATAGACTTTGGGCTAATAATAAGGGTGAGATATCCACAATGAATATGCATGAGACAAATTGTCATGGTTATCCTGACTGGTTGGGGGTCCTCTAGGCCAGGTTTGGGAACCTCTGATTTAAACTATACTAATGCAGTTCCTACATACCTAAATCATGCAACCTCTGAATTAAAAATTGATGATTTATAATATCAAAGGCTGCAGTCATACAGTATATATGCATACAAGTAAAGCATTTTTTCCATCATCTTGCCTGGCTCTAATTTTGTTTATTAGGTCCATGAGCGAAGTCTCAGTATTGAGGCTTTCCCTAAAATCTGACTTGGATGAAATGCTTTAGTAGATTCCAAAAATGTCATTTGATTAATAACAACCTTTTTGATAAGTTTAGAAACAATTGGTATATTAGAAATTGGATGATAATTGTTCCATTTTGATAAATCTAATGAACTTTTACATAGAAACATAGAAACATAGAAATGATGGCAGAAAAAGACCAATCGGCCCATCCAGTCTGCTCAGCAAGCTCCCACACTTATTTTCCCATATTTATGTGTTTCACCGACCACCAAGTTCAGGGCCCTTGTTGGTAAATGTTTGATTCAAATTTCCTGCTATCCCCTGCCATTGATGCAGAGAGTAATATTGGAGTTGCATCAAAGGTGAGCATAAGGCTTAATGGTTACGGGTAGTAACCGCCACATCAAGCAAGTTACCCCATGCTTGTTTACCCAGATTGCACAGATCCATATTGTCTGAATGTAAATCCTCCTATCCACATTTCTCCCTGCCGTTGAAGCAGAGAGCAACTGCTGTATATGCATTCAAAATGAAGTATTAGGCTTAATTGGTTTAGGGTAGTAAACGCAGCAATAAGCAAGCTACCCCCACGCTTATTTATTTACCCAGACTATGTAGTTCAGTCCTTGTTGGTTATTGTCTGAATGCAAATCCTCTTTTCCACATTTCCCCCTGCCATTAAAGTAGAGAGCATAGAGATGAATAATTGCAGGTTTGAAATCTAAAATCAACAATCCCTAATTTAAACTAGAGTTGACAATGATAAATACATATATTTGGCTAATCCTAATTCAGGATTTTTTACCAATTCAGCAAGAAGAAGATCAAGGTCAGAGGTAGATGAACTCAGAGATGCCAAAATTAATTTCAAAGAGAATAGTTTCTTTGAAAGAATTTTTAATAAATTCAATTTATTAAAAGCCTTTCAGGCACTTCAAAGTAGATTGCATTCAGGTACTGTCAGTAATTCCCTTTCCCCAGACGGCCTCATTTACTAAGCATTTTTCAAATAGACACAGAATGGGAGAAACGTCTTAGTGAACCAGGCCTCAAGTTTGTACAGGGGAAGTGACTTGCCCAAGGTTCCTGCTTCGCAGTCTGCAGCTCTACCCACTAGGATACTCCTCCACTCCAAAAAACTTACTCATGGGGCAATCTGACTGGAATCAACTCCCAGTTTTCATCTTCAGTAGTTATTTGTGTAAAGTAAGATACAACTGGCCCTAAATCCTCCTGAATTTAACAAATTTTATTATCAATAGAAAAAATGGGTCCTTAGAGCGCTGTTCTGAACTGCATCATTATTCCCATCAACAAATTTCCTAATCATTTGGAACAATTTTCTAGATCTGTTCTCTGAATCCTTAAGCTGTTCTGAGAAATATTCTTTTTTAGGTTTGTTTTTTTTTTATTTCCAATCTATAAAATTTCAATCTATCCTTAGATGTATTAGCAGTCAGTGGATTATTATTCTTCCTCACTGCTTCTCACAATGTCTAGTTTGCCTTTTCAATAAGCCCTGAATGATACAATTGCTCTCTTTATTTCTTAAAGGACACCTCAATGAGGCCACTTTAATAAAGCTGAATTTAGGATAGTAGTCCATTCACTTGCTGATCTAATACCGGAGCCACAAAATCTGTTCGGAAACTATGCATTTCTTCATGGAAAGTTGTTATGTCTAGTTGCCTCAAACTCCTGATAGGATGTGCCACCTTTTTGGTCTATAAAACATCCATTCCAAAAGTAATTGAGTGATGCGTCCAAAGTAAAGATTCCCCCTTAAGAGTATGATTCCTGAATTCTAGATCCAAGATACACCCTACTTCGTGTGTAGGTTTATCTACCCATTGCTAAAATCCGATATATGCCATTGTGGTTTTCAAAAGAAAATCAAATGATTTAACATAGCTCCTTCACTAATGATATCAATGACAACAGCCATCATGACTTTAGTAGCATCTAGAGGATTTTAAATTAAAAGAATATTAAATCCTAAATCACTCTCCATTCATAAAAACAGTGCTTCTATAAAAGCAAAGGATTTTAACTTCAATTCTGCCAAATGGATATATTTGGAATAAAGTAGGCCAACTCCTCCTCACTTACCCTGCCTCGTTTTATAAACACGTAATCTGGAGGAGAGGCTTGGGAGAGACAGAGTATTTCCATTTCTTAGCCAAGTCCCAGCTATTGCCAAGAAATGCAACTTATGCAGCACAATTAAATCAGGTAACCAAGAAAAACTTGTGCACCTTTCATCTAACATTAATTAATCTACCCTTTAAAGCTGAGTCTTGGCTGTCACAGCAATCACAAATTCCAATAGCAAAGACGTCAGTAGAGTTTGAGCATGTCCAATGATTGGGAGCAATCAAGGCAAACAATACCAGATCAAGGCTGGTGGTGGCACAAGTATTAATTTAAATTATGTAGACAAGATGAAAACCTTGGCAGCGCACTGGGAGGCAAGATGACTGGAAGACAGAGGCTACAGCCTGCTCATTTGGTATGTCAAAACTATGTAGTGGAGGTTCAGGTGACAATGACAGCAGTGGCCCCTTAGTGCTCAAAACTTCATATCCAGGGAACAGAGTTTGCGTTATTATATTCTGCTAAACTGAAAGTTGTCCTGCAAGGTGGAAACAAAATGCTGGAAAGTAGTGAACAGATTAATGTATTCACTGAAGAGAAATGTGCTGAGAATGAGAAGTAACCAGAATAGAGAGAAGTTATAATTTGATATTGCCCCAAAGTGCTCCACTTATGAAGACATCAGAACCCAAGAGGCTATGAATGCTTTTATTTATTTACTTTTAATTTTATGACGGCGATAACATTGATTCTTTAAAGCCTCTGATGAATTAAGACATTGAGGAAAATAACTAGACAACTTAGGTAACGTCGATTGAAAATGGCAGATCTTGTACATTTGCAGAATCTGAAAGAAAGTCAAAGGGTTGTGACCCAGTGAGAGGCAGATGCATTATGGGAGAGTTAATAAAGCTTTCTGCTATCTCCCAGTGGGGAGGAAGAGGCAGTGCTGTGCACTGGACCCCTGAAACATGAGATGAATTATAGCAAAAACTGTATAAAAAGTGTCATGCTGAAGGGTATAATCTTATGTCATGCTTGGAAGTCAAAATGTCAATATATTTGGTTCCATTCTAATTCCGATTTATGATTTTTGTTTCTTCTTTCCTCATCCTGGGGAACTTGAAGTGTGATTGGCGGCAGAACTAGTAACTGTAATATGGAAATTTGAGGTTAGGTGTTTGACTTTTCATGGAGGATTTGGCAGAAGACAAACAGTGGTATAAAAGAAATGTGCATGGTTCTTTTTCCAGTGCCATTACTGTACTTTGTTCCTTCTTTCTTAGCCCTGGCGTGGTTGGTGACTGTGCCAGAGACTATGATTTTAAATTTTTAATTTCGGTTCATGGCTTGTCACTGAGAGTTCAGCTAAAAACAACCAGTAAAATGAGAATTCACTCTCTCAATTTCTGGAGTATCCTATGGCGATTATAATGGGCAAGAAGGCGCTGAGTTAGAGGAGATGACTAAACAGTTATTTTAAGGTTAAATAGAGTACTGCATAGAACAGAGTATTTCTGCCTTAGAAAGAATTTATTTGTTTTATTAGTTTGGAGAGAGGGGAGGGAGAGGAGCAATAGACAAAAGGAAGAAAAAAAAAACAAAGAATGAAGGGAAAGTTGTTGCGGCTCCTGACTGCGGCAGGCCTTTGCTAGTCCCCCCTACCTTCTCCACTGCTGGCCATCGCCGCAGTCCAGTGTGGTGCACCCCGCTCCACGGCAGGCCGACTGCAGCCTTCCACGTGGCTGCAAACGTCCGGCGGGGCTCTCCCTAGGTGCGCGCACGCGGGAGACTCCCCCCTTTAAAGGGGCCGAGGCGGGAAACCTCGGCCCGGCCCCGGAGATGATGTCAATCTGGTGGGGTATTTAAAGCCCACAGCAGTCTCCAACTCTTTGCCTTTGCAACAGGTCGTATCCTCAGAGTGCTAGTTGCTGTTCCAGACTTCTCTCGTTCCTGTTCCTGCCTTGATCCTGATCCTGGTTCCGTTCCTGCTTCTGCTCCGGTCCTTGAGTTCCTGAGTCCTGTCCTGGCATTCTAGTTCCTGCTTTACTGCCTGTGCCTTCGTTCCTGTCTCTGGTCTTCTCCTCAATCCTCAGTTCCTGTGACCCTGTCCTCGGCTTGATCTCCTGGTTTGACCTCAGCTTGTTTGCTTGACTGCTGCCTGTCTCGACCCTTGACCTGATACTTTGCTCTTGCTTGCCTGCTGCCTGCCTCGGATCTTCGGATTAGATCCCGTTCTGCACCTTCACTGCCAGCCCAGACCCAGACCTCTGACCCTGCCTTCATCCTCAGCTTCATCATCTTCAACGAGGCACCCGCACCTAAGTCCTGCCAGCCCCGGCACCCAAGGGCTCAACCTGCGGGGAATGAGGGCTGGTCCAGCCGGGTTGTCCTCACCAGCTCTACCTACCAGAGATGAGATCCATTGGGAGCAATCCCTCAGTGGTTACATCATCACTCGTCCCGGTCCAAGGGTCCACAACCATAACAAAAGTGGCTCAATTTAATATTAGTTTAATTAAGGTGAATATGTTTGGTAGGAGTATGGAGGTGGCAGGCTCACAGTTACAAAGTTTATCTATGTATTGAAATATTTTTACCCCTTCTCCATTGTGAGACTGAATAAAGGGCTACTGTTTTCTCAGGGCTGTAACAAAAAATGTCCCAAACTTCTCTTCTCTTCTCAGCTCCAATATGAACCAGTAAGCCACTGGGAGGCTTGAGTTCCACCAGCAGGAAGGAGGTATGATCTCTGGGCCCACAGTGCAGTACTGGAATAGTCCAACAGTAATATCCCTCTCAACAATCCTTTCAACTAATTCACTGAGTATTCACTGCGGAAGGAAGCTAGACCATATTGAGAAGGCTGGAAAAAAAGTACTGCCAGAGACTTTTGATAGTGTTCAACATAAAACCGGTTTATTGCAGCTTAAAAAATAAAATCCAGGCCAACATTGCAAAAATAGTAAAAAGAAACAGGAAAATAACTATTTATCACAACCTTTCTTCTTGCCCTTCCTTGGTTAGTTGAATCACAAGTAGATTTTAAAAGCCTAGCAGGCGTAAAATCTGAAAGATATGTACGTAGCTGGGCTCTGTGCACGCCGAGCACATTTTAGAAAGGGCCTGGCCATGCTCGTATCTCCCACTATGCGCAGAAGTGCTAGGCCATGCAAAAGGGGAGCATCAGGGACGGAGTCTTAATTGTATCAGACTTGAATGGAACTGGGAATGGGCCAATTGCATCACCGACCGTAATTTTCTAAAATTCCCCCCCCCCCCCCCACTCACGACTGGTCGCTAGACCGCACATGTGAACATGGATGTTAAAATCTGGCGAACATGTGTGCGCAGAAATCATATTTTATAACATGCGCGCACCAACACGCGCATGATATAAAATAGCCATGTCCATGTGCGCACGCCGGGAACTGTGCGCACATGGATGCATGCGCGCAGGTTTGAAAATCGACCCCTGCAGTAGGAGGGTAGACCATATTGAGAAGGCTGGAAAAAAAGTACTGCCAGAGACTTTTGATGGTGTTCAACATAAATCCGGTTTATTGCAGCTTGAAAAATAAACTCCAGGCCAACATTGCAAAAACAGTATTTATTTATTTATTTAGCATTTTTTATATACCGACGCTCAGGTTCCATCGAAACGGTTCACAACAGGTTAAAATAACATAAAAAGAAACAGGAAAATAACTATCCATCACAACCTTTCTTCTTGCCCTCCATTAGTTAGTTGAATCACAAGTAGATTTTAAAAGGCCTGCACACGTAAAATCAGGGAGATATCCGTGAGGCTGGGCCTAGTACGCACCAAGCGCATTTTTTAAAAGTCCCGGCTTTGTAAAGGGTGGACAGCTCTAGCTCTTCCTCAATCATGAGCCACCAAAACTGGTTTTGAAGGAACAAGACTCTTGCCCAGAATATCTGTCTCTACTGTTAATTAGTCATAAGACAGATAGCCGGGAATTTCAGTCCCTCCTGGAAGGGTTGCTGAAACCTTCAGGTTGAGACCACTTACTCCAAAGCTTTCTTAAACTTCAAGGTTAATTTCATTAGGCTGGACCTTGAGGCCTACCAAACACAGCAAAACTCAAACCCTGTCTGTTAAGGTCTGACTCCAAATCCAGCAGATCTCCCCACTCAACAACAGTATTGCCAAGCCCTTTAATAGGAAAGCTAAATCCATCCCCATAAAGGGTGGGACTCTACTAGTGGGAGGTTCAATAAATGCAAACTTTCCTCCTAGCTGGAAAAACTGAAAACTGATTTGGTACAGAGGCGAAGTCACTGTTACATGTGAATTTGTTTGTGTTTATTATGAGTAAGTCTACCAAAAATGAACAGGTCAATTTTCAAAGGTGTTACACGTGTAAATGTAACATACTATCATAGCAGTTTTCAGGTCCTGTGTGTACTCTAAGGGTTTCCTATAGTATAGGGCGTGTTTGGGGTATACGTGGTTAGGAAGCATGAAATGATATGGCTAGGTATTGTGCCTATGAGTAGAGAAGTAGGTGCAGTTGTGGAGTGGAGGTTTGTTGCATGATGTCCAGATTGTATGTAGGAGCATAGAAAACGATGCTACAGTTGCAGGCAAAGGTGTAGTGTATGGTACTATGGTTGTAGAGGAGAGATGCAGTACATGCATGATGTTATGCTTGTGTATGTGTATGGAGATGGGGGAGGCACAAAGTATTGCTGCAGTTGTAGATAAAGGTGCAGTACAGTGTGCATTATTTCTATGCATTCAAGGGGACTAACATGGCAACCACACTACTTTATATATGATTGTAGATTGGAGCATAATGCATGTTATTCTTATTATAGGGAAGAGTTGTAGTGCATGGTGCACAAGCATAGTGTCATGGTTATGGTGATGGCATGTTGAGTAATAAGCAACTCGCTGCTGACAGTCACTGCTGGGTGGGAAAGGCCATTTGCTCCATATATAGAAGGCTTCTATTAATGGAGATTAAATCAAGGTGTGGACCTCACATGCTACTGACTCACCAGCTGTTTTTCTGTTCTTACTAGACTTTAGTGCTCACTACTGTGCCACAGGGACTCCGAATATGGGAAATTAGTAGTTAAGTTTAGAAGTCTTTTTTTAAAACAACCATACACCATACCTCCCTATCAAACCATGACAGTATGTACTTTGCCTCTCACACATAACCATGATACCATGCACTGCAGGGGCCCGCTGAGGATACTGTGGCGATGAGTTCACAGACCCTGGACAGAAGGAGTCTCAGTCAGACTCAGGGCACACACAAATAATGGGGTCTGGAAAGTGCCACAGTCTGCTGCCCCAGCCAAAGACTCTTGCACCAATGGTTGGGCTAGATGTGAGGGGGGGGGGGGAGGGGGAAGATATAAAAGGGAAAATCTCCATAGCTCACCAGAAGGCAGTTCTGTTCCAGCTGGAAGTCCAAAGGAGCAGGAAGAAACTGCTGTCAAAAAAAAAAAAAGAGTTGCAGCAGTCAAGGCAAAAGGCAGGGATGAGTATTTCAGACAAGTACTGTATTTCCCGGTGTATAAGTTGCACTGGTTTATATGTTGCACCTCCTATAAATTGACATTTTGATGAAAAGTTGATAGGTTGCACCTGTTTGTACAGCGAGAGAGAGAGAGAGAGAGTGACAGTATATGCCACACTGGTTTATAAGTCGCAGTCACTGAAATCGTTGAAAAAAACCCACGACTTAAACACCAGAAAATACAGTAAGTCACAGGTGCATTCACAAATATTTGGCTTGATCTGTCTTTCCTGGGCAACAAATCAAAATAGTTGATCACCATCTGTGTAAAAAAGATTTTCAGGCATGCAATCCAGATCTTCCAGGTGGGAGGGACTGAGGTATGGATGGCTCTTTACAAAGACAAGGACAGGGACATCAAGTGTAAGTTGAAGGTGAAGACTGGATAGCCAGTAGGAAGGAAGGAAAGTACTAAAATACAAGGGAGCAAGAAGAAAGTCCTGTGTGAGAATATACAGTAGGAGGCTAAGTGTAGAAGAGAATCCTTCTGTTGAACTGAGACAGTAAGGGAGAAGCCACAGATGGAGTAATGTAAAATCTCTAATTTAGCTCTGACGGCCATCTATGTTTAAGAAGGATGAGGAAGAGGCAGGATTGCTGAAGGACAGGGAGCTAAATATCATGTGAGAGTAGTTTCAATCCCATGGCCAAAGCAAAATGCAAATTGAAAGTGAGCCAGGCTGTTGTGAGGAGAGAGTAGAGAAAAGGTCACTTTCTAAAGACTGTGCTGACGAATGGGAGATATGTCATAGCTGCTAATGGGACAGGGAATTGAGATCTAGGGATGTTTAGGCAGTGGTTTCAGACCTTTTTTATAATGAGACACACCCAGTACTGGGTTCACTTTGTCTTAGCACACTATCATCTTTCCTTTCCCCCCACCCCAGGCATCAACATCTTCTCTCCACCCCCACCCCCCACATCATCACTTTCTAGTTTCTAGTTTATTGGTTTTTTATATACCATTGCATCAGTAAAACCTTCACAACGGTTTACAATAAAATAACACGGTAGCAATGAAAAGTACAATAATTCATTAAAAGTACATAAATAATTATACATATTAAATGATTAAAAAGTACTACAAAAGGTAAAATCATAAGAAGGCATAAGAGACTAGCTGTTACAATATAAGTTATAAAACATTAAAAAAAAAAGTAATCCTTAAAGTTAAAATTTCTAAAAAAACTAACCAATAAGCAAAGAGGTCATTTGTTAGTTACATCTGCATACGCACAATCAAAGAGCCATGTTTTAAGCTCTATCTTTTAAATTTCTTACTGTCTGCTTGAAATCTTATCTGGATAGGTAATGTGTTCCAGAGCTTCGGGCCGGCAATTGATATTGCTCAATCACGGACCTGACTGAGGTGTGCTGACTTTATTGACGGAATTGTTAAAAGAGCCTTGTTTGCCGACCTGAGGTTTCTCTGCGGGACTTGTAAATGGATAGCCATGTTCAGTTTTTTTGCCATAGACAATATTATGTATAATACATGCAGTTTTATATTGTATGCGGTATGTGATGGGTAACCAGGTAAGAGAAATTAATACTGGTGTGATATGGTTGCATTTCTTTTTATTAGTCAACACTCTGGCAGCGGCATTCTGTAATACCTGTAGAGGACGTGTTGTGGAGAGAGGAAGCCCTAGAAACAGGGAATTGCAGTAATCAATATTAGAAAAGGTCAAGGATTGGAGAATTGTCCTGAAATCATTCATGTCAAGTAAAGGTTTTAACCTTCGCAACATAAGCAGTTTAAAATATCCGTCTCTCAATTTGATAGATAAATATTTTTTCAGGCTAAGTTTAGAATCTAGTATTATTCCCAGGTCTTTTACGAATAATGTGGGCTGTATTTTAATGTTATTCTCGAATAAAAGAGGGGGGATATCCTCAACTCTACATTTCCTTTCTAGGAGTATTA
This sequence comes from Rhinatrema bivittatum, assembly GCF_901001135.1. NCBI lineage: Eukaryota > Metazoa > Chordata > Amphibia > Gymnophiona > Rhinatrematidae > Rhinatrema > Rhinatrema bivittatum. The sequence goes on from NC_042623.1 coordinate 225,164,313, forward strand.
TTTCTGTTTTGTCCATGTTCAGCACGAGTTTCATATGTAGGAGAAGTAGTTTTATGGCGTTTAAATATAATACAATTATCTTATAAGTTTTCTCAATGGTGTCATCAATGGGGACAAGAAACTGGATATCATCAGCGTAAATATAAAAATTTAGGCCTAATCCTGTAAATAAATGACAAACTGGTAATAAATAAATGCTAAAAAGGGTGGCTGAGAGTGCTGAGCCCTGTGGTACTCTGGTGTCTAGTGGAATTTTATTTGAAACCGAGTTTTTGATTTTCACTTGAAAAGAGCGTCTACTAAGGAAGGAAACAAACCAATTGAGGACTACATCTGTATTTCCTATTTCTCTCAGGTGGTCAAGTAGTATATTATGGTCCACCGTATCAAAGGCCGCAGATAAATCTAAATGTACTAGAAAGTAACTTTGCCCAGTATCATAACCCCTCAGCACTGTATCCGTCATGGCAATTAAAGTTTCAGTGCTAACATTTTTTCTAAAACCAAACTGATTGGGAAAAAGGATATTATTTGATTTGAGAAAGTGTGCGAGTTGTTTCTGTATAACTTTTTCGATAAGCTTGGCAATAAACAATAGGTTGGAAATTGGCAGGTAATTGCTTAATTGTGTGGCATCAAGATTGGATTTTTTTTAGAATCGGTTTAATTATTGCGTTTTTAAGTACATCTGGGACTTTGCCTTTTTTTAAAGAAAAGTTTATAATCGCGGCGATAATGGGCGCAATTACATTCGCAATTGTTTTGAGTGTGAACACTGGGATGGCGTCAATAGGATGGCTAGCTGGATTTAACCTTTTTATAAAGGATTCTATCTCTAATACTGATGTTGTATCGAACGTGCTCCAATTCATACCCTCCTTATGTTTCATTTTCATTTCTTGACAGGGAGTTGGTAAATTATTGGTGATTAAATGGTCTATTTTGTTTTTAAAAAGTAATGCAATATCATTGCATTTGTCTTCTGGTAGCGAGTTATCGATCTGAGAAGGGAGCTTTGTTAAATTTTTTACTATGGAAAACAGTGTTCTTGGATTATGACAGAATTTTTGAATTTTTTTCTTAAAAAATTACTTTTTAGCATTATCGATACTTTTTTTTATAATTGTTTAGTGCAGTACGATAAATCCCTAATGTGTGAGGATTTTTGTTTTTTCTCCAGTTGTTTTCTAACTTCCTCAAGGATTTTTTAGACGATTTTAAGTTAATATTAAACCAAGGATTCTGTTTAGTGGATGATTTGATACATTTTGTTTTCAGGGGGCAGAGTTTATCTGCTATGTTTTCTGATTCTTGTAACCATGCAGTTGTGGCATCAGTCTATCTTTTAACTTAATTGTATGGGCCAAGTTTTCAAATTCGTTATGAAGCTCATCAGCTCTAGTTTGAGGTCAGAAGGTCATACATGTGGTATCGTTGCAGTTTTGGATCAGAGGACAGTTGAATTTTGTTTCAGAGTAAATTAAGGAGTGACCAGTCCATGGTACCTATGTTGGTATAGCTGTGATAGTTTTGCATAAACTTGAATTAGTGAAAATTAAATGGGTAGGAGAAGATGAAGTCAGTTCAAATCCTAAAGCCAGCAGTCTAAGGCATGTGTTAGATAATGGATTAACATCCATATGTAAGTTAAAATCGCCTAGGATGATTGATGGTTTGTTTGGGTTCAAAGTTAATGTCAACAATTCAATTAATGGGGAGATGTTGTGCTTGAGCAGGTCTGATGGACACTATACTAAGCATATCTGTAATTCTTCTGATTCAAGACTTCGTACGGTTGACTAATATTTGTTGGAGTTATTTTAAATTTAAACTGTTTCTTTGCGATTAATGCTAATCCACCACCTCTTCTTTGCGTCCGAGGAATTGTATATAGTTCGTAGTTATTGTTGCCTAGTTGATTTATTAACACTGTATCTGTTGGTTTTAGCCATGTTTCTGTGATGGCAAAGAAGTTCAGTTTTTTATCATATAGCAAGTCTGAGATTAATACCATTTTTTTTGCTATAGCTTGTATGTTAATAAGAAAAAATGTTAATAACAAGCAATTATTAATGACAGATTAATACAGGAGATATTAACCAATGTCCGGTTAATGTTAGACCTTGTTTGTGGTTTGGTGTGACGTCTCTGTATCTTATATGGTGGCTCTTTTCTGTTTTTTCTGTTCTGTTACGAGTAAAGTCAATAGTGGACCCTTGGGCCGGCTGAGGTGGACAGCGTCCACAGGAGTTAATAAGCCGGGAGGCGGCACTCAGCTGGAGCGGACTGGTGGTGTCTTCACCCTGGAAACCCGAGACCCCCCCAGGAGGAGCCCGTAGGGGTCCGAGTCGCTGGGACTTAGGAGAATCGTGAGGAAGTCCGAGGATCGTGGCTGGCTGAAGACAAAGGAGAATCGTGAAGAAGACCAAGGTTCGTGGCTGGCTGAAGACAAAGGAGAATCGTGAAGAAGACCAAGGTTCGTGGCTGGCTGAAGACAAAGGAGAATCAGGAACCGGAGCTGGAGTCAGGATATGTAGACAGCAAGTAGAGCCCAGAGCTGGAGCCAAGGCACAGCAGGACCAAACAGAACCTGACCTGGAAGCAAGGCACGGCTGGGACAAGCTGGAACCGGAGCTGGAAGCAAGGCACGGCTGGAACAAGCAGGAACCAGGGCTGGAAGCAAGGCACGGCTGGAACAAGCAGGAACCAGGGCTGGAAGCAAGGCACGGCTGGAACAAGCAGGAACCAGAGCTGGAAGCAAGGCACGGCTGGAACAAGCAGGAACCAAGGCTGAAAGCAACGCTGGGAAGCAACTAAGCACACAGAAGAGTGACCTCGTTGCAAAGGCAAAGCAAGGAAGTCAGACGCTGGTTTAAATAGCCGGCCAGCGTCTGACGTCAGGAACGGGGCGGTTCAGCACTTCCGGGTGCTGGACCTTTAAGAGCCCCCTGCTCGCGCGCGCGCGTTGCCTGGCAGTGGGAGGAGTCAGAGTCATCCCTCGGCAGCGTCTCCACGTGGAGAGAGACGCTGCCATGCGGTCCTGCAGGCCCCAGGAGCAACGGAAGGCGGCGAGACCGGGAGAGGCAGCAGAAAGGTAAGGACCCGGTCGCTAGCCTAGCGACCGGGACCGCAACAGTACCCCCCCCTTTACGCCCCCTCTTCAGAGGACTAGGCCTGTCAGGATGGTCCAGATGATATTGCTGTAGAAGAGTCTTGTCCAAGATGTTGCGGGCAGGCTCCCACGTATTGTCTTCATCTCCACAACCCTCCCAGGCCAGCAAATACTCCCAACGTCTGTTGGCGAAACGAGCATCCAGGACCCCTCGTACCTGAAACGTAGGATCCTCATCCATGGTGGTGGAAGCGTCGTCAAGAGGCCTGGGGTGGAATCTGGAAAGAATTACTGGTTTTAAGAGAGAGACGTGAAAGACATCATGAATACGTAAAGTGGTTGGGAGTCGTAGACGGTAAGAGACCAACCCTACTCTCTCTGCTACGCGGAAGGGACCACAAAACTTGGGAGAGAGTTTCTTGGAAGGTTGCCTCAAATGAATGTTCTTTGTACTAAGCCACACTCGATCGCCTGGGAGGAAGGTGAATGCAGGTTTTCGGTGTCGATCATAGTAGCGTTTAGCAGTGCGTGCGACTTTCTGAAGACGGTGTTGAGTTGAGGACCACAATTTACTCAATTGGTCCGCGGACAATTGAGCAGCGGGTGAGGAGGTTGGTACAGGTAGAGGTAACGGTGGTTTGAGCTGTTTACCGTACACAATTTGAAAAGGGGATTTCCCCGTTGCCGTATGTATCTGATTATTATAGGCGAATTCTGCCCAAGGCAAGAGCTCCACCCAATTATCTTGTTTGTGGTTAATGAACGCTCGTAGGAAAAACTTTAAAGAACGATTCATGCGTTCAGTTTGCCCATTACTTTGCGGGTGAAAAGCGGAAGAGAAACTCAACTGAATCTTAAATTTTTTGCATAAGGCTTTCCAATACCTGGCTGTGAATTGAGGACCTCTGTCTGAAACAATGTCCTGAGGCAGACCATGAATACGGAATACATGGTGTGAGAACAGAGAAGCCAGTTCAGTGGCGGACGGTAATTTGGGTAAAGGCACAAAGTGAGCCATTTTAGAGAAGCGGTCCACCGTGACCCATACCACAGTCTTGCCTTGCGAAGGCGGGAGTTCCACCATAAAGTCAGTGGCAATATGTGTCCAGGGTTCCGTGGGTATAGGTAACGGTTGTAGTAACCCTCTCGGGGGGCCATTAAGCGGTTTCTGCAGAGCGCAAGTGGGGCAAGAACTCACGTAAAGGGAAACATCACGTCGAAGACCTGGCCACCAATAGAAACGATTTATAAGATCCAAAGTTCTTAGTCTACCAGCATGCCCCCCGGTCAAGGAGTCGTGGCCCCATGACGACTTTCCTCCGAAGCCTTTTAGGAACCGTAGTCTTATTTGAGGAACAAATGGAAGTAGTAGTTAGTTGAACACAGGCAGGATCCAGGATGGTTCGTGGAGAGTCGTCCTCTTCTTCTGGCTGAAAGGTACGAGATAGAGCATCGGCTCGAACGTTCTTCTCAGCTGGTCGAAACTTGAGGATGAAATTAAAACGACTGAAGAAGAGTGACCATCTTGCTTGCCGCGAGTTTAGTCGTTGAGCTTGGGCCAAGTACAATAAATTTTTGTGGTCAGTGTACACTGTCACCGGATGATTAGCCCCCTCCAGCCATTGCCTCCACTCCTCGAAGGCCAACTTAATGGCTAGGAGTTCTTTGTCTCCGATGCCATAGTTACATTCAGCAGGCGAAAACTTTTTAGAGAAGTAAGAACATGGCATCAATTTGCCCGAAGTATCGTGTTGACTGAGCACCGCTCCAACTGCCAGATTCGAGGCATCGACCTCCAGGATGAAGGGTCGTTGTGGATCTGGGTGTCGTAGGCAGGAAGCGGCTAGGAATGCTTGTTTTAAGTCTTCAAAGGCAGCCGCGGCGGTAGTGGACCAATCGTGAGCGTTAACCCCTTTGCGAGTAAGCGCCGTGAGAGGAGCTACCTTCTGGGAGTAATGTGGTATAAAATGCCTGTAAAAATTGGCGAATCCAAGGAATCGCTGTAGCGCCTTCAGGCCAGACGGGCGAGGCCAATTGACAATGACCGCCACCTTCTCTGGATCCATCTGGAAACCGGACGAGGAAACAATATATCCCAAGAACGGAAGCGACTCGCGCTCAAACTGACATTTTTCAAATTTAGCGTATAGATGATTGTCTCTTAGAGCCTGTAAGACCTGTTTGACGTGTTGGCGATGGGAAGAGAGATCTTGGGAATAGATCAGAACGTCATCAAGGTACACTATGACGAAAGAATGAAGCATCTCCCGGAGTACCTCATTCATCAGATTCTGGAAGACAGCAGGGGCATTACATAAGCCGAAAGGCATTACTAAGTATTCGTAATGTCCATCTCGCGTGTTGAACGCTGTCTTCCACTCGTCACCGGGACGAATACGAACCAAATTGTATGCTCCACGTAAATCCAATTTTGTAAAGATCTTGGCCCCCTGAAGTCTATCGAGCAGTTCTGGGATCAGAGGCAAGGGATAGCGATCTTTCTTAGTGATGGAGTTCAGACCTCGATAGTCTATGCACGGCCGGAGGGAGCCATCTTTTTTGGACACAAAAAAGAATCCTGCTCCTGCAGGGGAGTGTGAAGGACGAATGAACCCTTTGGCAAGATTCTCCGTAATGTAGTCTGACATTGCATGGGTTTCTGGCAGAGAAAGAGGGTATACCCTACCCCGCGGGGGAGTGGAACCAGGTAGTAAATCAATGGCACAGTCGAAGGGCCGATGGCATGGAAGCAGTTCAGCCTTTTGTTTGGAGAATACGTCAGCGTAATCCTGGTACGGCAAAGGAAGATCCAGGGCAGAGTGAGAGAGTAATATCTCCGGTCTAGGAACGGGATCCAGGCAATTCTGGAAACAGGAAGGACTCCATTGCGCAATTTGGAGAGAGTCCCAATGGATCACCGGAGCATGTTGTTGCAACCAAGGGAGTCCCAGGACCACAGGGTGCACCGATTTATCAAGTAGCAAAAAGGAGATTGTCTCAGTGTGAAGTACTCCTGTCCGTAAAGTGAGAGGCATCGTAGTTTCAGAAATGGATCCAGGTAGAGGGGTTCCGTGGATAGAGGTAACCCGTAATGGAGGTATCCGGCGCTTAGTAGGTAGTCCTAATTGGTGTACCAGTTCTCTCCAGATAAAGTTCCCTCCGGCTCCGGAATCAATGAAAGCTAGAGTCTGAAAGGAGCCACCTGGATACTCCAACGTTATAGGAACAGTACATTGAGGAGTGGCATTAACATAGCCTAGGGGAACCTCCTCATCTCTCCCTAGACCTGAGCTTTTCCCGGTCTCGCAGGACATTGACCCAGGAAATGACCCTTAGTGCCGCAGTATAAGCACAGGCCTTGAGTGCGGCGACGTGTCTTCTCCTCCTCGGTTAGTGGCGCCCGACCAAGCTGCATAGGTTCCTCAGAGGAGCTGTGGGAGGCTGATGGTGTCTTGTGAGGTAAAGTCAGAGACCTGGAGAAGGAGGGTGCCAAAGAGACAGGCCGACGAGGAACTCGACCCTCCTTAGCTCGTTGTTGCAATCGCCGGTCAATCCTCCCGGCCAAGTCTATCACCCCGTTCAGAGTGAAGGGCAGGTCGCGAGCCATCAGCTCGTCCTTGATACGGCCTGCAAGGCCTTCCAGGAAAATACCCCGCAAACAGTCATCCTGCCAGCCGAGTTCCATCGCCAGAGTACGAAATTCAATAGCGTACTCCGCCAGAGAACGGGATCCTTGTCGTAGCTGTAGAATTTCAGTGGTAGCGGTGGTAGCACGAGCTGGCTCGTCAAAGGTCTGTTTGAAGTGAATCACGAAATCCTGTAAATTGTGCAGCATGGCGTCCTGTTTCTCCCACATGGGAGAGGCCCATAGCATAGCTCTCCCATCGAGCAGAGACAAAATATATGCTACCTTGACGGCATCAGACGGGAACTGCCCTGGTAGCAAAGTGAAGCGGATGAAACACTGATTCAAAAACGCCCTGCACGATCTGGCATCCCCGGAGTATCGAGTAGGCGCTGGAAGCTGAGTCTGCGCGGGAGCTAGAACCGCCGGTGGAGGCGGGGGTTGTGCCACCGGAGGAGGATTGGCGTCCAAGCGACTGGCTAGGCGATCCACCGTAGCAGCCAAGACTTCCAGACATTGCTGTTGCTGCTGGATTCTTTGGGCCATGCCAGGGATGGCCTGCATAGGAGCGGAGTCCGCCGAGTCCATGGCCTTTGCAAACTGTTATGTTACGAGTAAAGTCAATAGTGGACCCTTGGGCCGGCTGAGGTGGACAGCGTCCACAGGAGTTAATAAGCCGGGAGGCGGCACTCAGCTGGAGCGGACTGGTGGCGTCTTCACCCTGGAAACCCGAGACCCCCCCAGGAGGAGCCCGTAGGGGTCCGAGTCGCTGGGACTTAGGAGAATCGTGAGGAAGTCCGAGGATCGTGGCTGGCTGAAGACAAAGGAGAATCGTGAAGAAGACCAAGGTTCGTGGCTGGCTGAAGACAAAGGAGAATCGTGAAGAAGACCAAGGTTCGTGGCTGGCTGAAGACAAAGGAGAATCGTGAAGAAGACCAAGGTTCGTGGCTGGCTGAAGACAAAGAAGAATCAGGAACCGGAGCTGGAGTCAGGATATGTAGACAGCAAGTAGAGCCCAGAGCTGGAGCCAAGGCACAGCAGGACCAAACAGAACCTGACCTGGAAGCAAGGACCGGCTGGGACAAGCTGGAACCGGAGCTGGAAGCAAGGCACGGCTGGAACAAGCAGGAACCAGGGCTGGAAGCAAGGCACGGCTGGAACAAGCAGGAACCAGGGCTGGAAGCAAGGCACGGCTGGAACAAGCAGGAACCAGAGCTGGAAACAAGGCACGGCTGGAACAAGCAGGAACCAAGGCTGAAAGCAACGCTGGGAAGCAACTAAGCACACAGAAGAGTGACCTCGTTGCAAAGGCAAAGCAAGGAAGTCAGACGCTGGTTTAAATAGCCGGCCAGCGTCTGACGTCAGGAACGGGGCGGTTCAGCACTTCCGGGTGCTGGACCTTTAAGAGCCCCCTGCTCGCGCGCGCGCGTTGCCTGGCAGTGGGAGGAGTCAGAGTCGTCCCTCGGCAGCGTCTCCACGTGGAGAGAGACGCTGCCATGCGGTCCTGCAGGCCCCAGGAGCAACGGAACGCGGCGAGACCGGGAGAGGCAGCAGAAAGGTAAGGACCCGGTCGCTAGCCTAGCGACCGGGACCGCAACATTTTCCATAATAATATAGCACGCGTTGGGTAGACTGGAGAACATTAGCTTCTAAGGATGAAAACTAAATGATGAAAAATTGGATCGGTTATTATATAGAATTGTGTAGATGTTCTGGTCGGGGCGGCACGAAGGGGCACACAAAGGGGTGTGCCTATTATCATGCTCCTTCGTCGCACAAACGCCCTTTCCCTTCTCTCCCTCCCTCCCTCCTCCCCATGCCCTGGCATCATCCCTTCCCTATCCCCACCATCTGGCATCACCACCTTCCCTTTCTTCCCACCCCTAGGCATTATCACCTTCCTTCTCCTTCCAAAGAAGAGAGAAAGAAAGGGAAACAATCCCTGCAGCCTGTGGCACTGAGTGGCCATATTCTCCCCCATTGTACTGACTGGATACATTCTACCTACGGGGCGGGGAGGTTAGCTGCTGTGTGGCTGCCAGTTTACTGAATCAGAGACACAACCACAACCACAATCACAAAAGTCTTCTGGGGACAAGTATCTAAATTCAGGAACAATCTCCAAAAATCATGGACATCTGATAGCCTTATTGGCAATGGCTTGCAGGAATGATAATGGCAAGCAGAATAGGTGAATACAAGAAGAAAATAATGAAAAATAAAAAATTGTTAACATACAGATTAGTTGATTTTTTTTTACCCCTTCCATTTTGACATCAGGCCCTTATATGTAAGATCCTCTTATTCAGTTAAGAGACACTGGTGTTCAAGATAATGGAGACATCTAATTGGCTGGAGCTTTCTGGGTAAACTGATAACTAATACAAGTGATATTTTAATTCTGTTTTAGAGTTCTCCTGTGGTATAATTACTGTACATACCACAGACTAAGTCATATTGTATTACCTTCTTTGTCCATCTTTCCTCGACCTACTACTACTACTACTTATTATTTTTAAAGCACTACTATGTAGAAATACTCAGTGCAGTACAGATCCACATAAAAGACAGACCCTGCTCCATGGAGCTTACTGTCTAGTCAAGATATGCATAATGACAAACAAGAGTCTATGGGAAGCATACTGCTACATCATTCTCTATAGATGGACCATGATATTACAGTTTGACAGTACAATGACCTTTGTACTCTAGAGAGGATAGTCAACTACTAAAATCCCTATCAATAAATGTATTTTTATATGTAAGGAGCTAAAAGTCAGTATGCACTGAGACCATCTCGCAATGTAAGAAGTACCATCTCATTATGGTTTCTGAAAGGAGTATTCACATTCCTGTTTATTCTTTCCTTCACTTCTCTTCACCTTACTTCTTTTCTGTTGGCTTTCATCAGAGATACATCACGTATGGTCTCTCTTCCTACTGTTTCTCATCTGGCTGTTATTTTGGGGGGGCCATCAATCATGCTTTCGCCTTACTACTTTCCTTTCAGCTTTCCCCAAGTTTCTAACTGCCAGTATGCTGCTAATAACCTGGTATAAAGTGAGGTTTGATAGCTGTGCAGTGATGGAGATCCCAACAACAGATCTATTCATCCCCTGGAACTTTTCCAAGAAACTCTGTTTTAGTTGCTATGTTACTATTATTGGGTCCTGAAATATTTTTTTCTTGCAGTGCTAATAAAAGATTCACGATACACATTGCTGGAGCACAAACAACTCCATGGTGTGATAGAGGGGTCACTTGTTATTTTTAACAGAATCAGAAATAGAAAGTGTACTTACACTTAACAGACATCTAAGAGAGCTTCTGTCACTCAGGAGTCAATGATAGGGTTATAGCCTGAAGCTGGAGACACAGTGACACAGGATGATGGACAGAGCACACAGTGTGTCTATGGCTAGTATCCTAGTGACACAGTACACAGGGTGCAGTACACAGTGGGGTCCATATTCAAAGGAGTTTGTCAAGCTAAGTTGGGACTTACCTGGACAAACCAAGGTGATGTAAATTTCCTGCCTGTCTGAACACCCCCAATTTGATTAGCCAAATACATATATCCAGCAACCTTAGGGGCATTCCGGGGAGAAGGACAAACTTATCCAGATAAGTTAGCCGGATAATGCCGATATTCAGCGTTAGCCGGATAATTTTAGGACTTCCTCAGAGCAGTGCTAATGTTATCCCAATAAGTGTACCAGGTTAACTTGAACCTTAGCTGGCTATATAGCCAGTTAAATAAAAAAAAAACCAAACACTTCCAGGCCAGGAGGTGTGACACCTTCAAGCCCATCCACCCCAAAAAAAATGCAATTAAAAATCATATTGGGGCATAGTGCCCAATCCACCCTCCCACACACAATGCCCCATAACAATTAAAAGAAGTTGCAGACAGGCCATTTCACCCTTACATTGCTATTGCCGCTGCTGCCGTCCTGAGGTATGCTGTTGAGACTCGGTGCACCGATGTTTGTACGTGAGGCATGAGCCCCATGAGCCCAGCGCTAATGATGCCCCTCGACAAAAAGAGGAGATTGGGCCAAGGTTCTCTCCACCTAGCTTGATGGACACTCTACCTGGGCAACAACAAGCTAGGTGGAGAGAATGTAGCCCAAATCTCTTCTTGGAGTGAGTTTCCTCACTCCGACGGCCAGCAAATCTTCACTAGAGACCACTGTTCTTTCTGTACGTCTCATGTGGAATGCGAAAGTGGCCCCCAACCCCCGACGCTCATACCTAATCCCCACCCCGAGTTAGTAGGTGGCCCTCCCATAGGGATTCAAATACCTGTCTAGGGCATAGGCATTATAGGAAGGCTCTCTCTCTCTCTTTCTCCTGGCTGGACACTTTCGCAAAAACACTATAAGTTAATTGCTAGTTTTCTCATCATAGACTTAGGGCCAGATTTTATAACATGCATGCCATGGTGTAGTGAGCTTGCCTAATCCTGTTCCAAGTGTCTCCTTGTTCCAGCATCTCTTTCCCCTATCTAACCCCCCCCCCCCCAAGCCCTACCTAAATCCGCCCCCTACCTTTGTTGTCCTTTTTACGCCTGCCTCCCAGCACAGCCGCTGTGTCGGAGGCCTCGGTCCCGCCCCAGGCCTGGTGCCCCGCCCACACCCCCACTCTCTTCCCGCCCCTTTTTCAAAGCCCCGGGACATATGCGCGTCCCAGGGCTTGTGCATGTCGCCGAGCCTATGCAAAATAGGTTCAGCGCGCGCAGAGGCACTTTCTCGGGGTTATGCGCGTAAGTTACGCGCGTAACCCTTTGAAAATCTGCCCCTTAATGTATAACTAAATAAACAGACTCTTGCCTGTTCGTAAACATTTCACAGTACAAGACAGTAAACAGGAGTTCATTCAGAGGTTGGCCTGTGGCTTTCAAACTAGTTTGTGTTTGGGTGAAAATCTGAATCCATATGGCCTAACCTCTATATATATCCTCAGCAAAAGTAACAAAAAACGACTCCAACACCTCCTCTGCAGGCTTGGTTCATTCACTGAGAGGAGAGGATCACCTTGCTGGTGGCTGAAAGGAATCAGTAAGTTTTTGCTTGGGAAATTTTCTTTTTTAAAAGTATTGGGGTGAAGATAACTAGTGGGGAATATTATTTAGTGTGTTTGTGTTTTTGTGCTTTTACTCAGTAAGGCAATGAATAAATAGAAGTTAGACTGTATTTTTAAACAGTCAGTCAGTAAGGCAGCTAATAAGCAGTAGTTAGTGTGTTTATTTTTAATAGTCTGTAAGGCAGCTAATAAGCAGAAGTTAGGGTTTGTTTATTTAAAAAAAAAAAAAAAAAAAGGTAGCCAGAAGCTAGAAATAAACTAGGAGCAGTGTATACCTAAGTAAAAAGGATGAAAAGTTCAGTTCAGTTACTCACCTTGGAAAGGTGTTAAGGTAGTGTGATTTCGTTTGATTAGGTACCAACATTTGTTAATCAAGAGAGCAGTGAGTCTCTCTGGCTATCAGAAGTTAGACTGTTTTTCCCAACCCTCCCACCCCTCACCCACCCACCCCTAGCTCATCCTTTAATTAATAGGCAGGTACCATTTTCACACAAAATAAAACAAAAAAAAAACCCCCAGCCTTATTGAGAGCTTGATCATTACCCTGTAGGCCACTACCAGACATATAGTGAATTCACTAATACATTTAAAGGATATTAATTAGATACATTCCTACTCCCATAGCAAACTAACACTTAACTAGGAACTAAACAAATTTGAGATGAAGGCAGCAGTCCAGCAGCAAGAGGGAGGCCACCCAGTCTTTTGCATCGAGTGTCACATGTATGATTTTTTACCCACCGGTGAGAAGTTGTACATGTGCATGCGATGCAAAGAGCTCTTGTCTCTCAGAGAACGAGTCCGATTTCTGGAGACTAGAGTGGCAGACCTGGAGGAGCTGAGGCCGACAGAGAGGTATATAGATGAGACCTTCAGGGACATAGTAGCCAAATCCCAACTTCAGACTGGCAGCCCTGGTGCTGCCTTGGAGGAAGAAGGTCTCATGATTGGAGAGCATCAACCGGGTGCAGCAGGAAAGGATCCTGTAGCAAGGACCTGCTCTCCAGGTGGTGCATTGTCCTTTTGCACCGAGGATATCTCCCCAAGGCCTACTGCCCAGGAGGGAGGGTTAGGTCGGCCGTCATAGTTGGTGATTCGATTATTAGGAATGTAGACAGCTGGGTGGCTGGTGGGCATGAGGATCGCCTGGTAACATGCCTTCCTGGTGCGAAGGTGGCGGACCTCACGCGTCACCTAGATAGGATTTTAGACAGTGCTGGGGAGGAGCCAGCTGTCGTGGTACATGTGGACGCCAACGACTTAGGAAAATGCGCAGGTCCCCTGAGGCAGGCAGAGCTCCGGAGTCTCAATATGTGGATGAGCCGATGGTGCAAGGAAGAGGGATTCAATTTTGTAAGGAACTGGGGAACCTTTTGGGGAAGGGGGAGTCTCTTCTGAAGGGATGGGCTCCAGCTTAACCAGGGTGGAACCAGACTGCTGGCGCTAACCTTTAAAAAGGAGATAGAGCAGCTTTTAAACTAGAACAAAGGGGAAAGCCGACAGTCGCTCAGCAGCGCATAGTTCGGAGGGAGGTATCTTCAAAGGATTGTTGCGCGTCTCGTCCGCATGGTTGCCACGACTGGGCCTGTTCACCTTGCACTGCCCTCGACTAGCTCCGGTCTCGCTGCCGCTGCCAGCTCCTGCCATCACCGTCACTCACCATGGCCCTCTCCGGCTTCCTCCATGCTGCAGGTCTCAGAGCGGTGCTCCAGTCAGGGCTCCGTGTCTTTGGCCGCCTCGGCCCTGCCCCTAGGCATGCGCGATCGACATCACTCCCTTTAAAGGAACTAGCGCAGAAAACCCGGCTCGGCCACCGCCCAGTGACGTCACATGAACTTCCTATAAATAGCGAGGCCCTATACCCAGGACCTCGCCTTGGCAATCAGATCGACACCATGGTGTAGTAAGCTTGCCTAATCCTGTTCCACGTCTCCTTGTTCCTGATTCTTCGTATGTTCCTGTATCCTTACATACAGGTCTATCCAGTACCGAGCGGTAGGAAGAGCTGCGTTAGTGCCCGGCGCACCCACGGTTGCCGCACGCACAGTGCAGCTCACCTACCGCTCGATCCTGAACTATAATTTCATGCAAATGTAAACCGCGTCTAAGAAGGGTCCGTGAAGCTTTAGGCCCGCGCAACCCATTTTACTGGATAGAGCGCCTATACAGTATCCTGGGTGCGCGGGCCTAACGCTTCACGGACACGCTGGTATCTGTCATTTCAAATGTCATTTGAAATGACAGATACCAGGAAGTCGGGACTGCCAGTCCCCCCTCCCCTCCTCCCGAAGCAGGGCGCGAAAAGCAGCCTTGCTCCGGGAGGAGGGGAGAAGGGACTGGCAGTACGAAGCGGCGAAGCGACTTACTTTTTGCAGCCCCCTCCGGACATCGGACGACCTCTCCTGCCTCCAGCTGCTCACGAAGATGGACGCCTGCAAAAAGTAAGTCGCTTCGCCACTTCACACTGTCAGTGTCTCTTCTTCCCTCCTCCCGGAGCAAGGCTGCTTTTCGCGCCCTGCTTCGGGAGGAGGGAAGAAGAGACACTGACAGTGTGAGGCAGCGAAGCAACTTACTTTTTGCATCCATCTTCGCGAGCAGCTGGAGGCAGGAGAGGTCGTCCGATGTCCGGAGGGGGCTGCAAAAAGTAAGTCGCTTCGCCGCTTCGTACTGCCAGCCCCTTCTTCCCTCCTCCCGGAGCAAGGCTGCTTTTCGCGCCCTGCTTCGGGAGGAGGGAAGAAGAGACACTGAAGCGGCGAACCAACTTGCTTTTTGCAGCCCCCTCCGGACATCGGACCTCTCCTGCCTCCCGCTGCGCGACTTACTTTTTTTTTGCAGCCCTCCGGCCAGCATCAGGAACGGATTGTGGCTCCCCTGCCTCCCGGCGAAGATGGACGCCTGCACGGGGGAAAGCGGCCCCTGTGCGTGCAATTGGCCGCTCAAGACGTGACGTCACATGCCGTGACGCCAAACATCGTGACGTCACGTCTTGAGCGGCCAATTGCACGCACAGGGGCCGCTTTCCCCCGTGCAGGCGTCCATCGTCGCCGGGAGGCAGGGGAGCCACGATCTGTTCCTGCTGATGGCCGGAGGGCTGCAAAAAAAAAGTAAGTCGCGCAGCGGGAGGCAGGAGAGGTCCGGAGGGGGCTGCAAAAAGCAAGTTGCTTCGCCGTTTCACACTGTCAGTGTCTCTTCTTCCCTCCTCCCGAAGCAGGGAGCGAAAAGCAGCCTTGCTCCGGGAGGAGGGAAGAAGGGGCTGGCAGTACGAAGCGGCGAAGCGACTTACTTTTTGCAGCCCCCTCCGGACATCGAAGGGGGCTGCAACGTTTTTTTCGCTTTTTTTTTTTTTGCTTCGGGAGGAGGGGAGAGGACTGGGGCTGCCCCGGAGACCGGCACCCATGATCGCGGCCGGGGCAGGTGAGCGGGGGCTGGGGGAAAGCTTGCCGCCTACCCTTACCCCTGCCTCTACTGCAGGGGTAAGGGTAGGCGGTAAGTTAGCAGGTTAAACGCGTGACAAAACGGCAGGGAAAAATAGCGATAGTCGGGGCGCGGGTTACGGGATGCTAGGGAATAGCTAATTCGCTCGTTTGCATGCAATATACATGCCGCGTGCGGAAGGGGTTGCCCGGGGATTTTAGGACACGGTAGGAGTAGGTTAAAGGGGATTTGGGATCGCAGGAAGGGCTAACGCGGCCGGAAAGTGAGTAGAATGCGAGTTAGGAGCGGGGTAAACGCGGCCGCACTTTACTGGATAGACCTGTCAGGTAGTACCTCCTCGGACTGATCTCTCGTACTGACCTCTGCCTGCCTGACCATTCTCTTGTCGGCTGCCTGGAACTGACCACTGCCTGCCTGAGCATTCTCTTTGTCTGCTGCCTGGAGCTGACCACTGTCTGCCTGACTATTCTCTTCATCTGCTGCCTGGAACCAACCCTCGCTTGCCTTGACTAGGCTTGGACAGACCTTGGTATTGACCCCTGTTTTGGCTGATCATTTTGTACTGATATTCTCTGGCTCTAACACTTGCGCTTCACTCGAACACTCTCTTCTAGCCTACCGTGACTACCAGACCAACCTGCTTGGAATCCACCCATAGCCTTTACCTGACTAGACCCACAGGCACTGCCTGCCTCACCCTGAGAACCTTCCTGAACAGTTACCTCCCTGAGGTCCCCAGAGCTTCCAGTTCGGGTCTGGTCCATCCTCTGCATCAGCCGTGCACCCTTGCTTGTGGTGGGCACATCCCTCCTACCTCTCTGGGAGACCCTCTGAGGCCCATCTAAGTCCAGGAGGTCCAGGTACCCAAGGGCTCAACCTGCAGAAACCCCAGACTGTTATTGGCGAAGCTCCAGCTAGCGTCTGTCTACTCGTGTTCCGCCTCCTGGTCGCAGGTTTTCTCTGGGTCTGACCAGAGGGCTGTACCAATCCTACACCAGGCCAAGGGTCCACCTCAGTGCAACAGGTTGCCAAGGCCATAGACTCAGCGGAGTCTCCTGCCTTGCAGGCCATCCCTGGTCTGGTCACTCATGTCCAAGAACAACAACGGATCATGGAAGCATTGGCCTCCTCCGTGGAAAAGATGTGTTCTCAATTGGAGGAATCTGCCATGTCCAACCCAGGGGCTCTTGCCCATACCTTGCCCTCATGGGCACCGCTGGCCTTTCCAGCTTCACACCGTTTCAATGGGGATCCTCGCCTCTGTTGAGGCTTCATAAACCAATGTTATATGCAGTTCTCACTGCAACCCTCGCTTTTTCCCGATGAAGCAACTAAGATTAAGTTCATCCTTTCGCGTCTTCAGGGGAAGGCCCTTGCGTGGGCTTCCCCACTCTGGGAGCGTTGTGATGCAATTCTTCACCAGGTCCTTAAGTTCATCTTCGTCTTCCGACTCACCTTCGAGGACCCAGGCTGACAAGCATTTGCCGGCCACCACCTACTCCATCTCTTTCAAGGCTTGCACTTGCTCACTGAATATACAGTGGAGTTTAGAACTCTAGCAACTGAGTTGGGTTGGCAAGAAGACTGCCTGCGGGTACTCTACCTTGAGCCACTGTCTCCTGCTCTTAAGGATGAACTAGCTGCCCGCGAGATCTCTGTATCTCTGGAAGACATGATCTCCCTGGTTGGTAGAATCGAATACCTCCTTCAACAATGGTAACAGGAGGTAAGGGACCTTCGACCTCCTGCCCTACCATCACCCCGTTCCGTGAGTCCTCAGTTGAAAGCCTTACCAGTGGCTCTTCAACCTCCCAAGGAGCCTATGCAGATCAACTGCGGCTGCCTGACTCCAGAGGAACGTCTCTGACGCAGAGAATCTGGTCTCTGCTTATATTCTGGCGTTTCCAGACACCTTCTTCACACTTGCCCTGTGTGTCTGGGAAACTCCCAAAGCCTGAGCCCGGCGGAGGTTCGAGCTTGGGCGCTAGTTTCTGGCCCTCAACTGTTGCTGCCAATCTCCCTCCTTAGGGAGTCACATTCATTCGCCACCACCGCCCTCGTGGACACTGGGGCAAGTGGAAATTTCATTACTGAAGAAATTGTCAAGCTCCTTCAGATTTCAGTCCAACCACTGGAGGTACCACCACTACGTATCGCCTCAATTCAAGGAGAACCTCCCCCTGATCAGATCACTCACCGTACCATGGCCATTCGCCTCACTACTGGGACCCTCCATGATGAGATCTCCCTCCTGATCTTGAACGATCAACACACCCCATAGTCCTTGGACTTCCTTGGCTTCAGCTACATGAACCCCACTTCAACTGGCAATCCCTGCAATTCACCCAGTGGGGCCCTCGATGTCAAACTCACTGTTTACGGTAAGTGTCTCCATCTGTGACAGTTCTAAGCTCTTCAACCCTTCCTGGGTTACCTGCTCCATACTCAGAATTTAAAGACGTGTTCTCCAAACAAAATGCCGATATCCTGCCTCCACTCCGTAATTTTAACTGCCCCATAGAACACCTACCTGGAACCATGCCTCTCACGGGCAGAACCTATCCTCTTTCACTCCCAGAAACCCAAGCGATGTCAAATACATCAAGGAAAATTTGGCCAAAGGCTTCATTAGACCTTCTAGTTCCCCAGCAGGTGCCAGGTACTTCTTTGTAAAGAAGAAGGATGGCAGTCTAAGACCATGCATAGACTACAGAGGTTTGAACGCAGTAACCCATAAGGACCGGTACCCACTGCCACTTATCAGTGAACTATTCGACCACCTACATGGTGCACAAGTTTTTACTAAACTAGATCTACAGGGGGCATATAACCTAGTATGGATTCAACCGGAAGACATCTGGAAAATCACCTTCAACACAAGAGATGGTCACTACTAGGGATGTGAATCGTGTCCTCGATCGTCTTAACGATCGATTTCGGCTGGGAGGGGGAGGGAATCGTATTGTTGCCGTTTGGGGGGGTAAAATATCATGAAAAATCGTTAAAAATCGAAAAATCGAAAAATCGAAAAACCGGCACATTAAAACCCCCTAAAACCCACTCCCGACCCTTTAAATTAAATCCCCCACCCAAATAACTTAAATAACCTGCGGGTCCAGCAGCGGTCCGGAACGGCAGCGGTCCGGAACGGGCTCCTGCTCCTGAATCTTGTCGTCTTCAGCCGGCGCCATTTTCCAAAATGGCGCCGAAAAATGGTGGCGGCCATAGACGAAAAAGATTGGACGGCAGGAGGTCCTTCCGGACCCCCGCTGGACTTTTGGCAAGTCTCGTGGGGGTCAGGAGGCCCCCCACAAGCTGGCCAAAAGTTCCTGGAGGTCCAGCGGAGGTCAGGGAGCGATTTCCCGCCGCGAATCGTTTTCGTACGGAAAATGGCGCCGGCCATACGCGCATGGCCGGCGCCATTTTCCGTACGGAAAATGGCGCCGGCAGGAGATCGACTGCAGGAGGTCGTTCAGCGAGGGTTCCGGCGCCTCGCTGAACGACCTCCTGCAGTCGATCTCCTGCCGGCGCCATTTTCCGTACGAAAACGATTCGCGGCGGGAAATCGCTCCCTGACCCCCGCTGGACCTCCAGGAACTTTTGGCCAGCTTGTGGGGGGCCTCCTGACCCCCACGAGACTTGCCAAAAGTCCAGCGGGGGTCCGGAAGGACCTCCTGCCGTCCAATCTTTTTCGTCTATGGCCGCCGCCATTTTTCGGCGCCATTTTGGAAAATGGCGCCGGCTGAAGACGACAAGATTCAGGAGCAGGAGCCCGTTCCGGACCGCTGCCGTTCCGGACCGCCGCTGGACCCGCAGGTTATTTAAGTTATTTGGGGGGGGGGTTCGGGAGGGTGGGGGATTTAATTTAAAGGGTCGGGGTGGGTTTTAGGGGGTTTTAGTGTGCCGGCTCACGATTCTAACGATTTATAACGATAAATCGTTAGAATCTGTATTGTATTGTGTTCCATAACGGTTTAAGACGATATTAAAATTATCGGACGATAATTTTAATCGTCCTAAAACGATTCACATCCCTAGTCACTACAAGTACGTAGTAATACCCGTCGGGCTTTGCAATGTCCCTGCAGTCTTCCAGCAGCTAATGAATGAAATTTTCCGGGACCTTTTGTACTCATTCATTGTAGTGTATCTGGATGATATATTAATCTTCTCCAAAGACCTGAAGTCTTATCGTTCCCACGTTCAAACAGTTCTCCAACGCCTTAGAGACCATCATCTCTATGCTAAATTGAAAAAGTGAATTTTTGAGCAATCCAGTCTCCCATTCCTAGGCTACATCATCTCCAGCCGTGGGTTCACCATGGATCCTGACAAACTCCAGGGTATTTGAGATTGGCCCCAACCAGTGGGTCTCCAAGCCCTACAAATTACTATCGAAACTTCATCGCCAATTACTCCACGTTGGCCGGTCCACTCACCACTATGACAAGGAAGGGATGTGACCTTTGAGTCTGGAGCCCCAAGGCCCAATCAGCCTTCCACTCCTTGAAAGAGGCCTTCTATACCGGCCAGTGTCTACGTCACCTGGATTCTAACTGCCCCTTCAGAGTCGAAGTCGACGCATCCGCCATTGGAGCAGGAGTGGTCTGGAGCCAATACTCCACCAAGGGAACCCTAGTTCCATGTTTTTTCTATTCACTTAAATTCTCCTTCACAGAACAGAATTATACCATAGGGAACCGCAAACTCCTAGCAGTGAAACTCGCCCTCCAGGAATGGCATCCCTGGCTTGAAGGGGCGCAGCACAAATTCACAATATTTACCGACCATAAAAATCTGGAACACCTAAAGGAGGCCCAGTTACTTAACCCAAGACAAGCCCGCTGGGCCCTGTTCTTTGAGTGCTTCAACTTCAAGCTCTGCTATCACCCAGCGGTGAAAAACCTTCATGCAGATGCGCTCTCTCGCTCCGTCGAGCCAGAAGACACATACAAGACTCCCAGGCACATTATTGATTCAGCTTGCATATCTATTGCCATCACCACTACGGTACCAGCCAGGAAGACGGTGGTCCCCCGCCATTTACGTGAACGCGTGCACCGTTGGGCTCACGATTCCAAGCTGGTTGGTCACCCCAGCCAAGCCCGCACCTTCGAGATGCTCCGTAGGCACTATCGGTGGCTTGGTATGACAAAGGACTCCCGAGAATACGTGGACTCCTGTCCGGTGTGCGCACAGCAAAAACCCCCGACTGGCCGCCCATGGGGGCTTCTTCAACCATTTCCTGCGCCCACCGAACCCTGGTCAAGTGTCTCCACAGATTTCATTGCGGATCTACCTCCGTCAAATGGAAATATTGAAATCTGGGTCATCATTGACCGCTTCTCAAAAATGGCCCACTTTGTCCCCTTACCTGGACTCCCATCAGCTCCAGAGGTAGCTCAACTCTTTTTAACCCATGTATTTCATTTACATTGACTACCACAAGAAATCGTCTCCGATCGTGGCCCTCAATTTGCCTCTAAATATTGGAGATCTCTCTGTAAAAAATTCAATATTACGTTAAACTCAACATCAGCCTATCATCTGCAAGCAAATGGCCAGGCTGAGAGGACTAATCACTCTTTGAAAACTTTCCTGCAATCATATGTCAATGACCAGCAAGATAACTGGGCTGACCTCCTGCCATGGGCAGAACTATCCCATAACACCCATATCGCCTCTGCCACGGAAGTTTCACCCTTTGTTGTAGCCTTTGGCCGTCAACCTCGCCTACCCCTGCCAGTTCCACTCAGTGAACCTTCACCTGCAGCCCAATCTACAGCACAAACCATACGCCGGCTCTGGAACCAAGTAAGGGAGCGGCTCTGCCAAGCAGCTGACTGAACCAAATGCTTCACAGACACCCATCGTCGTACCACGCTTCTGTTCCTGCCTGGACAAAAAGTCTGGCTTAGTACTAAGCACATCCAGTTACGATTACCTTCTCAATGGCTAGCTCCCAAATTTATTGGTCCATTTCCCATCCTTCGATGCATAGGAGCAGTCACCTACCAGCTAAAGTTTCCAGCTTCCATGGGAATTCACAACACGTTCCACATATCACTACTTAAACCATTGGTCCTATCTTGGCCTTCCCAAAGGCCTCCTCCTCCTACGTGACATTCAGCGGAACCTGAAAACACCTTACAAGTCAAAGAAGTTCTGGACGTCCGACGCCGTCACGGCCACTGGGAGTACCTCCTGTCGTGGGAGGACTTCGGCCCAGAAGAAAACTCCAGGGAGCCCTCTCACCATATTTTTGACAAAAACCTGCTCTTGAACTTCCACCGAAATCATCCAGAAAAACCCAGACCGGTAAAGGGGAGGCCTAGAAGAGGGGTACTGTTGCGCGTCCCGGCCGTGAGGGTTCTGTGACCAGGCCTGCTCACCTCACACTGCCCTCGACTAGCTCTGGTCTCGCCGCCGCTGCCAGCTCCCAACATCCCCATCGCTTACCACGGCCCTCTCCAGCTTCCTCCATGCCACAGAGGGCCGTACCAATCCTGCACCAGGCCAAGGGTCCACCTCCAGCGCAAAAAGTATACTAATGATGCATTAGAATTAGGGCATCCCGAAAGTGAGGTTCCAATAACAAGAAAAGTCCAAGTGCCTGTAACTAAAAACTTACCTGAGCTAATAATAATTCTAACTTATTCCTATCAATTAAAAAGCAGAATAAAAATACAAACAAAAAACAAACTAATGATAATGAATGCTAGTGCCAGAAGTCTAAGAAGTAAGATGGGAGAATTAGAATATATAGCAGTGAATGATGACATAGACTTAATTGGCATCTCAGAGACATGGTGGAAGGAGGATAACCATGGGACAGTGCTGTACTGGGGTACAAATTATATCGCAATGACAGAGAGGAGCACCTGGGAGGCGGTGTGATGCTTTATATCCAGGATGGCATAGAGTCCAACAGGATAAACATCCTGCATGAGACTAAATGCACAATCAAATCTTTATGGGTAGAAATCCCTTGTGTGTTGGGGAAGACTATAGTGATAGAAGTATAGTACCGTCCACCTGGCCAAGATGGTGAGACGGACAGTGAAATGCTAAGAGAAATTAGGGAAGCTAACCAAATTGGTAATGCTGTAATAATGGGAGATTTCAATTACCCCAATACTGACTGGGTAAATGTATCATTGGGACATGCTACAGAGATAAAGTTCTTGGATGGAATAAATGACAGTTTTATGGAGCTATTGGTTCAGGAACCGACGAGAGAGGGAACAATTTTAGATCTAATTCTCAGTGGAGCACAGGATTTGGTGAGAGAGGTAACGGTGGTGGGTCCACTTGGCAATAGTGACCATAATATGATCAAATTTGAATTAATGACTGGAAGGGGGACAGTAAGCAAATCCACTGCTCTTGTGCTAAACTTTCAAAAGGGGAAACTGATAAAATGAGAAAAAGAGTTAGAAAAAAACTGAAAGGAGCAGCTACAAAGGTAAAAAATGTGCAAAAGGCGTGGTCATTGTTAAAAAATACCATCCTACAAGCACAATCCAGATGTATTCCACACGTTAAGAAAGGTGGAAGGAAGACAAAACGATTTCCAGCATGGTTAAATGGTGAGGTGAAAGAAGTTTTTAGCCGAAAGATCTTCATTCAAAAATTGGAAGAAAGATCCAACAGAAGAAAATAGGATAATGCATAAATATTGGCAAGTTAAATGTAAGACATTGATAAGACAGGCTAAGAGAGAATTTGAAAAGAAGTTAGCCGTAGAGGCAAAAACTCACAGTAAAAATGTTTTAAAATATATCCGAAGCAGAAAGTCTGTGAGGGAGTCAGTTGGACCGTTAGATGATTGAGGGATTAAAGGGGCACTTAGAGAAGATAAGGCCATCGCAGAAAGATTAAATGATTTCTTTGCTTTGGTGTTTACTGAAGAGGATGTTGGGGAGATACCCGTAGGTTTTCATAGGTAAAGATTCAGATGGACTGAACCAAATCACGGTGAACCGAGAAGATGTGGTAGGCCTGATTGACAAACTGAAGAGTATTAAATCACCTGGACCGGATGGTATACATACCAGGGTTCTGAAGGAACTAAAAAATGAAATTTCAGACCTATTAGTAAAAATTTGTGACCTATCATTAAAATCAATGGACCCAAAAAACAAAAGGGTAGGCGATCTAAGAAAGCCATTAGGATAACACAAAGAATAGATGCCTGTGTCTTTTTCTGAATCTTTATTGGAGTAGAGACGTGTTAAAATATACTGCCCGACTCAGGCTGAGTTTCTCAGCCTTCACAGCTGCTGCCTCAGGGGCTATGAATAAATCATACAAAACAACATATAAAAATCAAATAATAAATAAAAACATATAAATTATGAATAAAAAATGTGAAATGGTGACATTCATAGTTTGTAAAATGTAGTGCAGTCAACTTATGCACATTAATCAGACAGAAGAGATGTGATGCAGTCAACTTATGCACATTAGTTAGACAGAAAGAAAATATAGTAAATATTGAAATTTGATAAATATCAATTCTATCTGTCAAAAGTAAAAAATTCTATTCAATTTATGAAAACAAATAATAAACATTTTAAAGTAAAAACTGTGATTTATGTCATTATTTTAATATTTTTTGCCTTTAAAAAAACAGTAATTCATGTCATCATTTATTTGTCTTTTACCTTAGACAATTTTGGACTCAAATTCTTAAAGGTGGATTGACCTCATGAACAACCATTGTTTGCAGGTCATCTGTAATCGTAATTAATCTAAAAGATCCAGAATAATTAATTGTATACATAACATTAATTTATTTTGATTTTTATGTTACTACATTAATTCTGGTCCTTGCTATCAATCATGTCCCTAATTTTATTCAGACCCTAATATTAACTGAAAGAAATTTTTAAGAAAAATGTTTTTAAAATCATTCATTACACTTTTGATATAAAATGGCGATCATGCATCACTAAACATAAACCAGAATTAAATATAAAAATAAGATAATAAATCCCCCAGTGTAATCCTTAAAATGTTAAATATAGTAAATTACAGAATATATAGAAAGACATGGTTTAATGGAACAAAGTCAGCATGGCTTTAACTAAGGCAAGTCTTGCCTCACAAATCTGCTTTACATTTTTGAAGGAGTTAATAAACATGTGGATAAAGGTGAACTGGTTGATTTGGATTTTCAGAAGGTGTTTGACAAAGTTCCTCATGAGAGGCTTCTAGGAAAAGTAAAAAGTCATGGGATAGGTGGTGATGTCCTTTCTGTTGTGCGTCCCGTCCACGCTAGGCCCGCGCCGGGGCCTGCTCGCCTTGCTCCTGTGCTGTCAGGCCCCGGGCCGTCCTCTCCCGCTGCTGCTGCAAGTGCCTTCCGTCCACGGTGCTCCGCAGCGGCGTCTCCCAGGCCCTCCACATTGGGCCTAGCTCCACGCCGGGGTGCGGCGTCCTCTCTGGCGCTGGCCCTGCCCCTAGCACGCACGGGCAGACCACCCGGCCCTTTCAAGGGCCAAGGGCGGGAACCAGCTCTGCGGCGCAGCATGATGACGTGACGTAAACCGCACATAAAAGTGAGGCCCTGTCCCCCAGGACCTCGCCTTGGCAATCGGGTCGACACAGTGGTGTAATTTGTTTGCCTACTCCGTGTTCCAGCGTCTCCTTGTTCCAGCGTCTCCTCGTTCCAGTGTCTTCCTGTTCCTGAGTCTCTGTGTGTTCCTGCGGCCTTCCCAGGTAGTATCCCTTCGGACTGATCTCTGGTACTGACCTCTGCCTGCCTGACCATTCTCTTGCCTGCCACCTGGTAATGACCTCTGCCTGCCTGGCCATTCTCCTGTCTGCCACCTGGAACTGACCTCTGCCTGCCTGACCATTCTCTTGCCTGCCACCTGGTAATGACCTCTGCCTGCCTGGCCATTCTCCTGTCTGCCACCTGGAACTGACCTCTGCCTGCCTGACCATTCTCCTGTCTGCTGCCTGGAACTGACCCTCTCTTGCCTTGACTACTTCTGGACTGATACTCTGGCTCTGACACTTGCGCTTCATTCAGACACACTCTTCTGGCCTACTGTGGATGCCAGACCAGCCTGCTGGGAATCCACTTGCGGCTTCCACCCGACTAGCCTCGCAGGCACTGCGTGTCTCGCCTGGAGAACCTTCCTGAACTGTGAGGTCTCCAGAGGTCTCCGGAGCTTCCAGTTCGGGTCTAGTCCATCCTATCTGCATCAGCCGCACACCCTTGCTCGTGGTGGGCACACTTCTCTGCTACCTCTCTGGGACACCATCTGAGGCCCACCTAAGTCCAGGCGGTCCAGGTACCCAAGGCCTCAACCTGCAGAAACCCCGGACTGTTATTGGTGAAGCTCCAGTTAGCCTCTGTCTCCTCATGTGCTCTGCCTCCTGGTGGCAGGCGCTCTCTGGGTCCAACCAGAGGGCCGTACCAATCCTGCACCAGGCCAAGGGTCCACCTCCAGTGCAACAGGTTGCCAAGGCCATAGACTTGGCAGAGTCTCCTGCTTTGCAGGCCATCCCTGGTCTGGTCAATAGTGTCCGAGAACAACAACGGATTATGGAAGCGTTGGCTTCTTCTGTGGAAAGGATACGTTCTCAATTGGAGGAATCAGCCTTGTCCAACCCAGGGGCTCTTGCCCATGCCTTGCCCTCTCAGGCACCACTGGCCCTCCCAGCTCCACCCCGTTTCAATGGGGATCCGCACCTCTGTCGAGGCTTCATAAATCAATGTTATATGCAGTTCTCACTGCAACCTTCGCTATTTCCTGATGAGGCAACAAAAATTACATTCATCCTCTCATGTCTTGAGGAGAAGGCCCTTGCATGGGCTTCCCCACTCTGGGAGCATTTTGACGCAATCCTTCGCCAGCTCCCTCAGTTCATCTCTGTCTTCCGATGCACCTTTGGGGACTCAGGCCGACAGGCAGTCGCTGGCCGCCATCTACTCCACCTCCGTCAAGGCTCGCACTTGTTCACTGAATACACAGTGGAGTTTAGAACTCTAGCTACTGAGTTAGGTTGGCAAGGAGACTGCCTGCGGACACTCTACCTCGAAGGACTGTCTCCTGTCCTTAAGGATGAACTGGCCGCCTGTGAGATCCCCTCATCTCTGGAAGACCTAATCTCTCTGGTTGGCAGGATCGACTACCGCCTTTGACAATGCACTTTCAATGCACATCCAGCATAGCTCTCTCCTTCAACGGCAGGGAAAATGAAGAAAAGATGATTTATATTCAGCATCATCCAACAAGGAATGAATTACATAGTCTGGGTAAACAGATAAGCATAGGAGTAGCTGGCTTGTTACGGCGCTTACTACCCCCGAATCAATTAAGCCTGATACTTCACTTGCAATGCACATCCAACATAGCTCTCTGCTTCAACGGCAGAGAGAATGAAGAAAAGATGATTTATATCAGCATCAACCAATAAGGAATGAATTACATAGTTCTAATGTTCCGCCCTAGCCGCAGTTGTTCTGTTATTTTATTCTTTTGACTTGTAACGCCTTAGACACGATTGTTCTGTTGTATTGTAAACTGATATGATTTGTAAATCCTACAAGAATGTCAGTATATAAGAATTCAAAATAAATAAATAAATAAATAAATACATAGTCTGGGTAAACAAATAAGCATGGGTGTAGCTGGCTTGTTACGGTGGCTACTACCCCGAATCAATTAAGCATGATACTTGACTTGGAATAAGTATCCAGCGCAGCTCACTGCTTCAGCAACAGAGGGAATTAAGTAAAGAGGATTTTTATTCAGACAACCAACAATGGCTGAATTGCACATGCAGGGTAAACAAACGGGAGTAGCTTGCTTATTACGGTGATTACTACCCCAAACCAATTGGCTAGATACTTCACTTAGATGCCGCTCCAGCACTGCTGTCTGCATCGATGGTGGGGGTGGAAGGGAATTGGAACCAAAAAGTTACCAATAAGGGCCCTGACCTCAGCGGTCAGAGTAACAGATTATGAAAACAAATAGGTGTGAAAGCTTGCTGGGCAGACTGGATGGGCCGTTTGGTCTTCTTCTGCTGTCACTTCTATGTTTCTATGTTTCTATGTTTCTATATGGCATCAGGAGGTAAGGCTCCTTTGAACTCCTGCCCTACGATCACTCCGTTCGGAGAGCCCTCGGTTGAAGGCTTTACCAGCAGCCCCACAACCTTCCGAGGAGCCTATGCAAATCAACCGTGGTCTGCTTAACCCAGAGAACATCTCCGATGCAGGCAATCGGGCCTCTGCCTATATAATGGCGGTTCTGGACACCTTCTCTAAACTTGCCCTTTGCGCCCGGGAAAACTCCAAAGCCTCAGCCCAGCGGGGGTCCCTAGTTTGGACGCTAAAGTTTCTGGCCCTCAACTGCTGCTGCCTATATCCCTCCTTAGGGAGTTACGTTCATTTGCCATCACCGCCCTTGTGGTGTTGCATTCGTGCCTGTTCTCGCCCTCGCTCCACCCTCTCTACCTTAGTGGTGTCTCCCTTCGGGTCTGACGGACAGATGCTGCCGCAGCTTCTCCTCGCTGTCCTTCCTGGCATCCCCGGGCTGGCCTGACGCTGCAGATCCGCCATGTTCCTGATGACATAAGGGTGCGCGCACTCCAGAGTTTGTACTGGCAAGGGTGCGAACCTCGGGGGCGTCCCCCCCGTAGTGACTTCATCCGCTTCCAGCTTAAAAGGTCTTTGCTTGCAACTACGAATCGAGTTAGCAAGGGGAATTCTTTCTCCGCTGCTCTGCCTCCACCAACTTACCAAGGGGTACCCGCTCCTCGGGGGCTCCGCTCTCTCTTCTTGATTTCAGATTGCTAAGATGGGATCTGGTACTCGCTCCACGAGGGCCTACGTCCCTGAATGCTCAGAAGACTCCTTACTACCTGGAAGTGATCGCAGATGTGAATACTGTGAGTTCTATTACAGATTGGAATCGGTACTCGCTCCACGAGGGCCTATGTTCCTAATCTCCGAAAACTCCCTCTGTCTAAGACGTTATCGCAGGTACGGAGATCATGAGTCATTATTGCAGATTGCAGATAGGAACCGGTACTCGCTCCACGAGGACCCATGTTCCTAAATCCCTTCTCAACTCTCTTCTATATCAGAAGCTATCAAATACCTATATCCTGTGAATTACTATTCTAGATTGCAGATAGGAACCGGTACTCACTCCACGAGGGCCTATGTTCCTAAAACCCTCCAAAGACTCTCTTCTATTCCAGAAGCCATCTCATACACAGATATTGTGAGTTCTCATTCCAGACTGCATATAGGAACCAGTACTCGCCTACGGCTCCTGTTCCTGAATATACTGAAGACTCTCTGTTGCATAGAAGCCATTACAGATATCTACAATTGTGAGTGTATCATCAACTACTGGTTATGTATCCAGCATACCCTGTCTACTCACTACCTATAGTCTTTCTCTACAGCTCAGCAACCCAGAGACCGCAATTCCAGTATCTGAGGGACTTCAGCCCTGTTGGGCACATCAGCTCACTACTGCCACCTCTGGTGGTTCTACTTCCTGTCTAATAAAGAACTATCTCCAGACTCCAGCCTAGCCGGTGGTCCCTCTCAGGATATCCTCCTGGGGGCACTGTCATCTGCCATCGGCCCAGGGATTCACCAATTTACTTTAAGTGTTCATTCCTTACACTACTAGAGTGGTATTATACAGACTGTCACTCTGTGGGAAGCCAACCCACCACCGAGTACGGAGTATTAAAATTGTTAGCTCTTCCCCTTGACAGGGTGATCCATAACAGATTGCTAACTCCCTGGTGGACTTATAACAGATTGCTACCCCTAGCAGCAGGGATTGAAAACAGATTGTTAACTCCTCCCTCTCCAGGAGGAGATCCATAACAGATTGCTGACTCCTCCCTCTACAGGAAGAGCTCGATAACAGATTGCTAACTCCAAGCAGCAGAATTATAACAGATTGCTAACTCCTCCCCTCTGGAGGAGCAGATCTATAACATATTGCTAACTCCTCCCCTCTGGAGGAGCAGATCTATAACACGTGGACACTGGGGCAAGTGGAAATTTCATTATGGAAGAGATTGTCAAGCTCCTTCA